>NC_133617.1:623671325-624041325 GCF_048593235.1 Sminthopsis crassicaudata
TGCCAGGAAAGATCTATTCCAGCTGTATACAATCAAAAACTAGGTAAAGTATATTAACAGCATTAAGTGAAAATTGATAAATAATAAGATATTACTAATCCTTTTTCAAACACAAATTAAGAGGGCGCAATAATGATTTTTATTATTCCTATCTTTTATGTTTATATTTGTACCAGTTTAAATTATGGCTATCTCCAACAACCTTCCAATGGGAAGAGATATATATATATATAGAATGTTCAAGCTAGAGGAAATACAACAAACTGGTATAAACAAATTCTTTAAGGTTCAATACCAAATATAAATACTGCATGATTAGTAATAAAGTTAAACATTAAAATTACATTGCATCTCATCCACATTAAATTACTGACAATAGTATTTCTTTGCATTCTTCATTATATCTGATGAAATCTTTTCTTTACAAGACTATTAAAGATGCTTCAACATAGTGCTACTTGATTATTCATTCATTTAAAAAAAAATCAACAAGGAAACTTTATAATGAATTATTACCTACTCAATTTTAGCCTGTTTGATTTCCTTATCACAGATTGTCGATCTGGCATACAGGTTGCACCCTTCTCTCCTTTCTAGAACACGTATAGAACACTGGAAGATTTGTACTTGACAAATGTTAGGCAAAATACCAACAATATTCAGCTAATGCATTTTGAATGATACATACAAATTTCAAGCACAATCTTAAAGAAAGAAATTTGTTAACTAGATGGAAATATAAAACTTTGGAACTGGAAAGGACCTTTAATGATCCTTGGGCAGGGGGTGGGGAGTGGAGGAGAGAAGAGGGGTATGTGTGATCCAACCATTTTATTTTACAGATATCAACACTGTACCAAATTCAAAAAGCACATTGCTATCGTGCATTTGTGAGTATGACTTGGATTTTTATTTGCACGATTGCAGCAAAACTTTTAACACTATAGAACCTCTATGAGATTTGTAGTAAAAATGAAGCAGATGAAGACTTCATGTACTCCAAATTAAGACATCAAGTTGATTCATTGATTCAGTTCATAAATATATGGCAAATGGAATCAGATTAAATAGAAGAAAAAGATGAAATATATTTTGGAACATGCTAAGTAGAATTTTCAATAATTCTAATAATAATGCGTTTTACTGCAAAGGGCCAGCATTTCAATACAAATCTTCTCCATATGATACACTATGACACTATTATATCAGACAAATCAAAATTTTGACATCTGATGTGATGATAATGAACACATAGGGGATATATGTAAGGCTACAGTATATTTAATAATACATAGCTAGTAACATATAGTAGTTTAAGGTTTGCAAAGTGCTTCACAAATCTTCCTTTATATAATCCTTAGAACCCTGAGAGGATAGGTGCTGCTATCCCCAAGAGAAGACTGAAGTTAATATTGGTTGCCCTAGGGTCACACAGATAGATGGCTGAGACAGAATTCAAAATTCATGTCTTTCAGCCTCAGACTCCAGTACTGTATCCACTGTACCACTTAGCTACTGTACACTTAGCTAGAGAGATCATAAATTAAGGATGTAGAATTGGTTGAGGATGTGGATGTCATACGTCAAGAATGAAACTTAACAATGATCTGACAGGTTTGATGGTATCTATAAACGATCAAAAAGCATTTATCAACAGCTTACTCTTGGACAACCATTCAACAGTCAATGAGCATTTCTGTGCCAGAATTCTCATGCTAAGAATATGATTATAAGGAGAAAGAAAGAGTCCCTGTCCCACAAGGAGAGACATTCTAATAGAAGGAGGTGTGAAAAGGAAAATGAAGATATCCAACACAAGGACATGGAAAGAGATATGGAGATTTCAAGAAATCAGATCCTAGAGAAGAATGACGATGTGGATAGCCTGGGCCTATTCTTTAAAATGGAGGTTCTGAGAGGAACAAGCCCAACCAGAAGGAGAAGCTGTGGAAGAGGTGAATTACAGGACTAGATTAAGTTTCCAGGGCAAAAAAAGGATTCTGGGACATGGTAAAGAAGTCTTGTGGAGATGAACTGGGAATTTGGAAAGACACTGTGTTAAGGACTGGATATATGGAGGGTGGGGAGAGAGGCAAAAATAGTTCCTGCCTTCAAGAAGCTCACATTTTAATAAAATATTAAAAATAAAGAAGAACTCTCAAATAGTATGTAGGATATAGATGAAAGATCTATCAAAATCACAGAAAAATGGAAAGCACTGAAGGATTACAATCTTTATCGGGAAAGGAAAAATGGGAATTAATGAGATGACTGATCAGAAGATTCACTTGGATAGATAAGTTCTACAATAAACTACCTTTGCTTTGCAATGCAATACAATTACCAATGAAAATGGAATATTAGAGGATAATATAAATCAATAAAATTTGCAGGACATTAAAAAATCCATATGACTGGAGTCAAGTTAGCTCACAGTCTTCTCTTTCACTCTCCCATATCCATGTAAGAAAGGGAAGGAATAAAGACTAGAAACTTGACTGTATCCTATGCCAAGTTATTCCAAAATCCAGCTCAGTATTCTGTCTCTAACAGTGACACCAAGTGGTTTGTTTTAAAAGATAAATATGTTCCATCCTACCATCTTTGGGGATGAGGTTCACTGCATAAAGATACTTCCTTTTCTCATTAGCTTATTTTCCCTTAAGATTCCAGGAATATTCTGCCCTTGCCCCATCCCCTTCAATTATTCCCAAGTTTGGCAAAGTCTACATTCACCTTCTCTGGAATGGTAATTCATAATATGATAGGCTTTCTTGGGGTTTACTTGACTTGCTATGGAGTAGTGGTAGGGTTTTGTGTGTGTTTTTTAAAGTCTGTTTTCATACAGCAGCTGTTATTCCCTTGATTATTTTAGGCGCCCTTATTGGGACCGTTTCCAGTTTCACTGTTTCCTAAGAAGCAACAGCAATATTTTAAGTCTCAAATGAATCTTGATTTTCACAATGGTTTTTAAAAATGCTTCCTCTTTTGTTCCAAAAGTATTCTGGACTTTGCCAAGAATTTTGCTGGTTGGCCCTTTGGCTAAAGAAAGAATATCCAGCTGGTGTCTTCGAGGAATATTCTACAGATTCCTAATTCCCTTTTGCTGATTATAACAAAAAAAATTTATGAGTATAGTTTATCAGGTGACATGAGGCATAAAACAGAAAGAACATTGCAAGTTTACTACAAGTAGTTATTCCCATATTTCCTTTAGTTCATTTGCAACTTTGAACTTTGAAAGATGGTAGTATTCTGATATTTTTGACCATACAGAATCCCTGGGAAACCACTAAAAACATTTTCCTGTGATGAGCAGCTCATACTTGCCAAATTTAACAGTATGCCTTTGGGCAAATCATTTTATTTCTCTGGATTTCACTTTACTAATCTGTAAAATGAAGGAATTGGGAATGTGAATGGGCAGAATAGTAACAAAAGCATAAATAAATATTACGTGATTATAATAAACATTTTTGTCAGTGAAGAGCAGAAAAATTCTCTCTCTCCTTGTAATTAATGGAGCACTATGGATATGGAAAACAGTATATACTGTCAAACAAATAATTTATTAACTGCTTTTCCTGAGCTTTCTTCTCTTAAAAAAAAAAAAAAAAATTTGCTACTCTGACTAGGGGAAGGTGAAAGCAAAGATTTGAAAATGAAAGATCCAACTCACAACCTTTAGAGTGATATATATGAATGTGATGGAGAACTAACATGGTGTAAGAAATGGGAAAACGTGATTTCAAAACATGATGGAAAGACTTATATAAAATGGTGCAATAATAAGAAGTAAGGAGAATGAGAACTCTTTATAATATCAATATTGACAAAACTGAACAATTTTGAGGACTATGTAAACTCATTTAGAATGAAAACAAGCTGGATATCAAGTGAATGATTCATACAATGACAACACTGTAAATAAATAACTTAAAACCTATAAAATTATAATCTATCATTCATAATTACAGAAAACTGAAGATTGAAACGCTATACATTATAGAGTTGTGATGAATTTAGGGAATGGAATAAAAGTGAGATATACATCCACAAATATAGTTGTATACAGCCAGAGAAGGAACTTGTTTTGCTTAGCTATGCCTTTTGGTTACAAGAAATGTTTTTTTCTTTTTTCTTTTTTTCCTTAAATGGGGTGGGAGGCAGGAAGGAAAAAAAAATTTCTATTAATTTTTAAAAATTGGGAGTTGGGAGTGCTAAAAATGTGACGAGTTACATGGAATTTCAGATGAAGTCATGGTGTTATTAGTTTTACTTAATTGTTTTACTTTGTTACAAGAGTTTTTATGAAGTAGAAGTAATCTGTAAATGTATATAACAGAAACCAAAACATTTAAGGAAAACAGAAAATGACAAAAAGAAATGAATTAAAAACTAAAATAAAATGAAGATGTAGAAAAAGAAAAAAGATGAGAAAACGGAGGATGTTTAAAAACATGATTAAAATGTCCCTATCTTTTGATCTAGAGACCTTACTACCAGGCATTCGCACTAGGGAGGTCCAATATAGAAAGATCTCATTTTCACCAAAATATTTGTACGAGTACTTTATATTATAATAAAAGAAGGAAGGATATCTTCTAAAGGAAGGTATCCAACAATTAGGGAATAGCTAAATAAATTTTGGTACATGAAATAAAACGTTACCTTACTTTAAGAATAAATGTTTATAAAGAATTAACAGAAGCATGGAAAGGCATATATGAATCAATGCAGAGTGAAGTAAGCAGATCTATGGACCCACATTTAACACCACATACTAAGATACGATCAAAATGGGTCCAAGATTTAGACATAAAGAATGAAATCATAAATAAATTGGAGGAACATGGGATGGTTTACCTCTCAGACTTGTGGAGGAGGAAGGAGTTTGTGTCCAAGGGAGAACTAGAGACCATTATTGATCACAAAATAGAACATTTTGATTACACCAAATTAAAAAAAGTTTCTGCACAAACAAAACTAATGCAAACAAGATTAGAAGGGAAGTAACAAATTGGGAAAAAATTTTTACAGTTAAAGGTTCTGATAAAGGCCTCATCTCCAAAATATACAGAGAATTGACTTTAATTTATAAGAAATCAAGCCATTCTCCAATTGATAAATGGTCAAAGGATATGAACAGACAATTTTCAGATGATGAAATTAAAACTATTTCCACTCATATGAAAGAGTGTTCCAAATCACTATTGATCAGAGAAATGCAAATTAAGACAACTCTGAGGTATCATTACACACCTGTCAGATTGGCTAAGATGACAGGAACAAATAAAGATGAATGTTGTAGGGCTGTGGGAAAACTGGGACACTGATGCATTGTTGGTGGAGTTGTGAAAGAATCCAACCATTCTGGAGAGCAATCTGGAATTATGCCCAAAAAGTTATCAAAATGTGCATACCCTTTGACCCAGCCATACTACTACTGGGCTTATACCCCAAGGAAATACTAAAGAAGGGAAAGGGACCTGTATGTGCCAAAATGTTTGTGGCAGCCCTTTTCATAGTGGCTAGAAGCTGGAAGATGAATGGATGTCCATCAATTGGAGAATGGTTGGGTAAACTATGGTATATGAATGTTATGGAATATTATTGTTCTGTAAGAAATGATCAACAGGAGAAATACAGAGAGGCTTGGAGAGACTTACATCAACTGATGCTGAGTGAAACGAGCAGAACCAGAAGATCATTATACACTTCAACAATGATACTGTACAAGGATGTATGCTGATGGAAGTGGATTTCTTCAACATAGAGAAGAGCTAATCCAATTCCAATTGATTAATGATGGACAGAACCAGCTACATCCAGAAAAGGAACACTGGGAAATGAATGTAAACTGTTACTTTTACCTTCTGAATCCAATTCTTCCTGTGCAACAAAAAATTCGGTTCTACACACATATATTTTATCTAGAATATACTGTAATATATTTAACATATATAAGACTGCTTGCCATCTGGGGGAGGGGGTTAGGGGAGGAAGGGAAAAAATCTGAATAGAAGTAAGTGCAAGGGATAATGTTGTAAAAAATTACCCATGCATATGTACTGTCAAAAAATGTTATAATTATAAAATAAAATAAAAATTTAAAAAAAAAGAAGCAGATCTAAGAAAATAATTGACAATTACTGTAACAATATGAATAGAAAAATAAAAAGATCAAACTAAAAACTAATGATAAAGCTCAGTCTCAAAGATGGCATGAAAAAAATGCTTCTCCCTCACTTTTTTGCAAAAGTGGAAAATTATAAGTGTGGAACATTACAGACAGATTGTCATAATCACTTGATGTAGGATTATAGGATCATAGATCTAAAACTAGAAAGGGCTCCAGAAACCACCTAGTTCAATCTTCTCATTATACAAATGAGGAAACTGAGGGTGTCAGGTTAAGTGATTTTTCCAATGGCCATACCAGTAGAGAGAGAATATTTGAACCTTGTTTTTGCTAACCTGCCATCCATCATCTTTCCTTTAATCTTTGTTAAGAGATGATTTGTTGGATAAACAGATTTGAAAATGATAGTAAAGTAAAAACAAAAGAAAAAATATCACTGAAAAAAATCTGCATATAAAAATTAGGAAGTTAACTTCATGATCTTAATTGCTTTTTTTTTTTTGGAAACTTTTTTATGATTTATAGAACATATTGGATTAAAAGCCTCCCCAACTTTTAAAACAGAGAACTCAAAATACAGTCATATCAATCTTAACAACTATATAGTTGTCTGGTTACTATATTTTTCATTAAAAAAAAAAAAAATGAGTGCAGAGATCAATCAATAAACATTAGGAATCTATGTGTCAGTCCTATGTTGGGCACTAAAAGGAAATTAAGCAAATTCAATAGTCTATTCAATACATCCAGAAACTTAAAGGATTCTTTAAAGGATGACATGTACATAATTAAGTATTTACAAATAAGACAAAGTGTTGGTTGAATGTAGCTAGTTGAGGAAACAAGCATCTATAGGCAAATGACATACTAAACAAGACAGTACAGTAATAGATCTTTAGATTCAGTTACCAATTAAATAAACATTGATATACGCATACATACATGGATAGGGGAAACTTTGAGAGAGAGAGGGAGCGAGAGCTCACACCTATAACAACTTAATCCTCTGGAAAGATAACTTTTCCAATAACTTCAACTTCAGAATTCAATTGAGAAATAAGTCTCTAAACAGTTAAACTATTTGTAAAATTTTATAAACTAAAACTCACACTTATTAACAGTGGAAATTTTCTTGACCTTAAATCCTAAATGTTCAATTTGCTTTTTATTTTAGAAATAATTTTAACACTCAACTAATAGGCATTTATTATATATTTACTATATGCCTGAGGCACTGTGTAAAGCCCTGAGGACACAATGAGAAAACAAAAAACCAATCCTCCTACATATACCCTTCATCTCCTTACATCTTCCTTTCTACTCCAACAGACTACTCCAATAACATCCAACACTCTCAAAAATCTTCAATTTCTCCCTAACTACGTTCCTTCCCCTCTGCCTACAAACATACTCATTTCTCCATCATCAAAGTGAAATGAAATTCTTCATTGCCTTTCCCTGTTTGTTCTCATCCTTTATTTCTCCTTTGCTCTCTAAAGTTGTCGATTATCTCTTAACTGACAAACTGATGGTATTTTTAAAATCTGCATTCTCTTTTCCTCTCTAAGGGTTATACCATCTTAGTTACTGTGTCCTGTCTATTTAACATCTTCTGAATATTCTTTGCTGGAACTTTATCTATCCTACACATGCCCTCTTTCTGTAAGTGTTCCAAGCCTCTTGTCTTGGATTCTATCTATTTTGTCTCTATCCTCTATCCTCTCCCTCTTGCTGATCTCATCCACTTTCAGAGAATCAATTAATATCCCTAAGCCAATGATCCATGTGGTATTTGTATGTCTTCAAACTACTGTAAGATTTTTCAAACACTGTATTTCAAACATATCTGAATGATTATCCAATTCAACTGCATTAAATAATAAAGCAATAGGCACTCTTTACTCACTTGTATTTTCTATTTTTCACTCCCTTCCTAAGTATTACATTTAACACTAACTTGGAGAACAGTTTAAACACTTGTCTGAGATGACTTCAGAGAATTAGCTGTGACATTAGAGGCCGTGAAAACAGTAGCTGAGCTTGTTAGTAGCTAAGATATCTAATTGGACTCAGAGGGTGGCCCAGTTATGTAGCAAGGTCAAGGGATAACAGAGAAAACAGTCTGTATAATTCACTGGCATGAAATTAACATCAAGACACCCTATATAGTATGATGGGAGAATTCCTAATGGAAGACTTATGGGAAGATTACAGACAGTCACCCAGAGAAAGAGAATAATATAAGGATGGGTTGAGAAGTGCATTACTGAAGGTCTCACATAGGATAAAACCACACATGTGCATGCACAGGCACACAAAACAGCTCCTAGTTTTATCAACTCATTGTTTTTTTGTTTTTTTTAATTCCAATTATGTTAATCCAATCCATTTCCTTCTTGCTTAAGTTAGTGCTTTGGTTTTTATTTATTTTTAGATTTTTGTTTTCTAATTCCAGGACTAATTTACTGATTTTTTTCTTCCTCTTCTTGAAATTATTTAGAAATACCTATTTGTTTATATATAGATTTCAAAAGATCCATAAAATTTGATGACAAAAATATTTTTATTATATCTTTATATCTTTTATTATACCTTGCATATAAAATGTTATCTTATAATTTTTCTCTTTATAATATTGTATTTTTTATTTTATCCTTTAAAAGTATTATTCTAAGAAGGGGACCACTATTTTCACCAAACTGTCAAAGGAACCCTTGACAGAAAAAGATATAAATCTTTAGAGATAAATTCTTTAAAGGCTGTCTGAACTAGATCTCCAAAGTTCTGGTATGTTGTGTCGTTGCTGTCATTCCTTTAATGATGTCATTTATTATTTCTATAATTTGTTCTTTGACCCAGCAATTCCTTATTATCTGGTCTCTCATTTTTAATCCTTTCTTAAAAGCCCTTTTCCTTTAGTAAATGTAATTGTTTTTTGGTATCCCAAGAGTATATTATTATCTATGTCTTCTATTTTCATCAGTCTTTGAGATAAGGGAGTTTAAAAAGTTCTCTTTAGTTAAGATTGAACTTTATTCATACATTAGAAATAAAAAGTAATGTACTTGAAAACTAATGGAGGGCAGAAAGATTAAAATTAAAACTGCATTGTCTTCTCTGGAGTATTACTATAGATTGTGAGCTCTCATAAAAAGGGTGACTTGGAGGAATAAGAGTAGTTTCTGACAGTCTATTCTGTTACTGAAAATGTGCTCTGTGTTAAGTAAGAGTTATTTCAAGTTTAAGGATCATTCAGAGAATCATTTCTGAGGTCCTTAAACAGAAATTTCTTTCAATAATTTATATACGCATTTGAGTTTACTCCTGCATCATCAGAACTATAAAACTGAAAGCTATAAAGACTGACAAACCAGGTAACTAGTAATTACATTCATTTTAATTTCTTGTGATAAATATTTGTGAGAACACTAAAGGCAATAGTTTTCATCCAATTATCTGAATCAGAGAAATTTTACCAAAATTTTATCATTAAAAAAAGCTCAGATCAGTGTTTGTTTTAATTAAATATGGCCAGTGAAAATAATGAAAGAGAGGAATATAAAACTTTCAAAAATAAGAAAGATCTTAAGACAATTTGTGTATGGCAATGAAGTAAAAACTAGAGTCAACTAAAATATTAAAGAAGCAATTAGTGACTTCAGCAAATTATCAAGATAGAAAAAAAAATCCACATAAATCATCAGCCCACCTATTATCAAGAAAAAACCAGAAATATGATTGAAAAAAATTTCATTCAAAATAAACATATACACAACACACCTCTCAGGATTGGCTAAGATGATAGTAGATAATGATAAATGGAATGTTGGGAGGGGATGTGGAAAAACTCAGACACTAATACATTAAATTATGAACAGATCCAACCATTCTAGAGAGCAATTTGAAACTATGCCCAAAGCATTATCAAACTGTGCATACGCTTTGATGCAGCAATGTTTTTACTGGGCTTATATCCCAAAGAAATCTTAAAGGAAGGAAAGGGACCCATATGTGCCAAAATGTTTGTGGCCGCCTTTTGTGTAGTGGCAAGAAACTGGAAACTGAGTGGATGCCCATCAGTTGGAGAATGATTGAATAAGTTATGGTATATGAATGTTATAGAATATTATTGTTTTATAAGAAATGATCAGCAAGATGATTTCAGAGAAGCCTGGAGAGACTTATATGAACAGATGCTAAGTGAAATGAGCAAAACCAGGAAATCATTATACACAGCAACAAGAAGACTGTATGATAATCAATTCGGATGGACATGACTCTTCTCAACAATGATATGATTCAGACCAGTTCCAATCATCTTGTGATGAAGAGACCCATCTATACCCAGAGAGAAAGAACTGTGGGAACTGAGTGTGGTTCACAACACAGCATTTTCACTCTTTTTGTTATTTGCTTGCATTTTACTTTCTTTCTCATTTTTTTTCCAGTTTGATTTGATTTTTATTAAGCAGCAAGTTTAAATATGTATGCACATATTGGATTTAACATATATTTCTACCCTATTTAACATATATTGGACTAGTTGCCATCTAGGGGAGAAGATTAGGGGAGGTTTTGTTTTTTTTGTTTCTTTTTGGCAAAGGTTAATGTTGAAGAATTATCGATGCATATGTTTTGAAAATAAAAAGCTTTAATAAAAATACATACTTAAAAATAAACATATACTAAATATTTATATGAAAAGTATAATTGGGGATTTATCTACAAAAATACATTCTGAAACTATGTAAATACAATTATAAAATACTTTATAGAATTAAAGATTAACTTAAATAATGAGAAATGCTATTCTTTGAGAGACAGAACAGCAATGATAAAAATGACACTACTACCTATTTGTTCAGTATGATATCAATAAAACTATCAATGGGTTACTTTAGAAAATTTGCAATTTTAAAATAAAATTTATTTAGAGAAACTAAAGGTAAAAAACTCAAGGGAAATGGTGGTGTTGGGGATTGAGAATGAAGGATACCTAGCATTTCTACATCTATTATTACACAGCATAATAATTAAAACTTATTAGATGCTGCTTAAAAAGTAAAATGTGGATCATTGGGACAGACTAGGCATACAGCAAAAGGGAAGCCAACAATATTTTAACATCTGAGAAATCCAAAGACCCTAATTTCTAACTGTTAGCATTCAATATTTATTTTAAAATATATATATATATGTATGTCTCTATCTATATATTTATAAGGAAAACAAGGAAGTCGTCTGTCAGAAATTAGATTTAGCCTAAGATTTCAAGACATATATCAAACGGGATACAGGGCCAAGATACAAAGTTAAAGGAAATATCTTTTGCAATTATGTGATAGAGGAAAAGTTAATGACTAAGAATAGTCCCAGAGAAAGGATAATAGAATTATTGAAATGAAACTTAAAAGTCACTAAGTTGAACATCTTCATTTTATACAAATAAAGCCAAAAGGGTAAGAGGTAGATGTGGGGGAAATTTTTTTTTTCAATAAGTTTCTCTAATAACAATCTTGTTTCCAAAATATATACAAGGAAATAACATTTATAAGACTTAAAGCCATTCTTCAAAAGATAAATGATATAAACTAACTAATTCTCAAAGGAAGAATGCTCTAAATCATTTATATTTAGCAAAATGCCCACTGAAATAGTTTTCAAGTTTCACTTACACCCATCAGATGGGGGGGGGGGGGGAGGCCAATGTTGGAGGGACTTCAATTAGGCTCCCTAATGCATTCTGGTGAAGCTCTAATTGGCTTAGTCATTCTGTAACACAATTTGTAACTAAACAAAGTCACTAAGTGCATACTCAGAGACAACATCTATAACCAAAGAGATCAAAGAAAAATAAGAAAAAAGATACACACACATGTATATAATCATAATACCTCTTTTTGATGTATCAAAGAACTACAGAGTGAGAATGAAAATGAGAATGAGCCCATAAAAGGGTTGGTTAAACAAATTACAGAATATGAATGAAATGGATTATTTGTTGTGCCACAGGAAATAATGAAAGATAGTTTTGAGAAACTGAGAAAGACTTGTATGAACTGACATGGAGAGAAAGGAACAGAATCAGGAGAACAATTTATATGAAAACAAAACCATTTAAGACAAACAATTTTTAAATTTTTAAAGACTTGGGAACTCTGATGAATTAGGTTATATTTCCTTATAATAGTCTAAAGGTAAAGAACAGGAAATTCTTCAGACATGGAAAACATGGAACTTTGTTTTGCTTAATAAGAAGGATTTTGCTTTTTTAGGGAGAAAAAGGAAAGGGGAGGGGAGAACAACAAAAGCAAAAGAAAGAATGAGAAAGAACAGAGAAGTATTAGGATTCAGGACTGAAAAAGACAGTACTATATAGCTAGTCCAAATTTCCTTTAACTTTTCTATCAATGAGAGCCATTATAATAGGAGAGAGTGGAAGTGTGGCATCCTAGTTACAGAGACAGCTTTGAAACTAGGAAAGGTTCTTCCAGCTTCAAGCTCCGATTCTGATACACATTAGCCTTGTGAGTCTGGGAAATCCACTTAATCATTCAGAGATCTAGATTTTAAATTGCAACTTCAATCCCATGCCCCCCATTCACTCAGAAACTCAATATTTAAAAAAAAAAATTCTTTCCTTTGCTATTCCTCTCCCCATAATTTCAGTTCACTCACCTCAACTCCAACTTCCTTCCATACCCTGTCCTAAATTATTTGTTCCACCTTAATTCCATCCATTATTCTCATTTCAAAATCCCACCTATCAGATAAACTCTCATTTACCCTTTATTTTCTTTCCAAACTAATTGATATTTAGCTCTATTTAGCTTTTTTCTATCTTGCACCATGTCCCTTGTGATTATCTCCAATGTTAGCAGGTTTTTAGTTGCCCCTAATTCGAAACAGCAAAATTCTTGTTTTGCTAAATATGAAGAGTGAGTGCTGGTGGTCACTAATCATGGGTATCCCACAGACGTCTGTCCTGGGCCTTCTCTTTTCCCTCTATAATATTTCACTTGGCAATCTCACCTCTGTTCCAACAATTCACAAATCCTGCCCTAACTTCTTTGCTGCTCTCTAATTTCCCATTTCCATCAGCCTTTCAAGCAATGCTACAATCAAAATGTTCAAAACGAAATTCCCTATCTTTCCTTCTAAAACTTCCCACTTTCCAAGCTTCCTTATTACTGTCAAGATACCACCATTTTCCCAGGTCCCAGGCTCAAAGCCTATATGTCATTTTCTACTCCTCATTCTCACTTGCCTCATATCCAAACCTGTTGCCAAATCCTATTGTTTTAACCTTTTTCAAAATATACCAATACTGCCAACTTGACCTACGACAGGCCTATTGTGCTATAGCAATAGCCTGCTAATTAGTCAGTCTGCCAAAAATCTTTCTGCTCCCATCCATACATCAAAATAATTTTCCTAAAGCAGAGGTGACAACCACTTCCTTTTTACCCCTACCCCCTTAAATTCTAGTGGCTCCCTATCATTTTCAGGATCAAATACAGAATGAGAGCCCTTCATAACTTAGCCCCATACTAACCTTTCCAGTTTTCTTACACCTAATACTCTCCCTTTTCTTGTCATGTGTTCCTCAATCAAGTGACATGGGTTCCTTTGTTATTCCATGAACAAAACACTCCAGTTCTCTTCAGGCATTTTTTTCCTAGCTGTTCCCCATGCCTAAAATGCTCTTCGACTTACTTATGTCCATCTAACGACTTTCCTGGCTTCTTTAAATGCAATTAAACCCCGATCTTTCCCAGAAAGCCTTTCCCCAATGCTCAATTCTAGTTCCTTCTCTCTTTCAATTAATTCCTATTTATCTTGTAGTTTATTTGTACACAGCTTGAATACTCCTTAGATATTGAGTTCCTAGAGGGCAGATTCTACCTTGTGCTTTCTTTTCTTGATATGTCCCTGGCACTCCACACAATGCTCCACACAGAAAGGTCAGTTAATAAATGTCTATTGACCTTTGAGTGTGAGGATCTAAATTTAAATATAAAAATCTAAATAGATGGCAACATCTACGTGACCTTGGTTGAGTTGCTTAATCACTCTGGGCCCCAATTTCAGTCTGCAAAACAAGGGATTATTTAGTCCACTAGATTATCTTGGAGATCTTTTCCTATTCTTCATCTCTTTCTTTCTAATTCCCTTTTCTTCAACACACATTCACGCCCAAGTTTTTCTCTTTCTTAAAAAACACTCACTAGACTCTCTTATCTTTCCAGTTACTATCCAACAAATCCTCTTCTCTTCTACAGTATTATTCCCATGAAAATTTTCCTATACTTTAGCATTATTTTCTATCCTTTTATTTCTTACTCAACACTCTAGGGTCCCCACATGATCACGAAACTGAAACTATCTCCAAAGTGACTTTTGACATCTGGAGTTTGCTCAGTCTTTGCCTTTCTTGGCCTTACTGCAGTAATTGTCACTGTTAAGCATTCTCTCTTCTCTGGGTTTTTCTAACATTGCTCTCTCAGACGGAGTCAGGATAAGGAAAAGTCCTTGACCTTTACTCTTGGCCTTTTGAGGTAGCAAAAAGTACCACTGCCAAAAAGTAACTCTTGCTTCTCTTACTCCACCTTCCAACAATGCCTCTTACATACAATTCTCTGTATTAGCCAACAGATCAAGCCAGCTCAGAATAGTGGGCAGGGCCATTCTCCAAGCATATGCTAATAAGGCTAATTACCAATTGGATAATACTCTTAAGTACTCAGTTATCTGACCTCAGTGCATCAACTCAATTTCAGCTCTTTACAACTGTTACTTCAGAGCCTCCTTTTGCTGACAAACTGTGGGTGTACCCCAAGATTGTTGTGGGCCCTGTTGTATTTCCTATCTTTAGTTTCTCATTTGGTAAACTTCTCCATTCCCATGAGTTATCAGCTTTGTTCAGATAAGTCTTAAATCTAAATATTCAGGTCTGGTTTCTCTCTTAGTCACATTATTTTCAACACTTTTCAAAGTGGATGCCTAAAGGGCACCTCAAATGCAACATATCCAAAATCAAATTCATTGTTTTCTTCTCCCTTTCTATTTCTATTGAGAGCACCATCATCCATCCATGTAATCACTAAGGATTGAAACTTTGGCATTAATTTTGACTACTAAATCTTGTAAATGACTTTGTGCAGATCTCAACTTGTCACTCATCTATCCTATAAACTTCAATAGTTTCCTATTCCTTCTAGGATGAAAACAGAAGTTTCAGCATTTAAGGTTCTTCACTATCTGAACCTACTTTTCCAACTTTATTATTATACACGGTTTTTTTCTTCCTACATGCTATGCTAGACAAACTGTTTTCTTTCTGTTCCTTAACCAGCTCTCTTCATCTCCTTTCTCTCTGCCTTTATGTTTGTTTTCACCTCATAACTGGAATTTACTCCCATTTCACTTCTGCCTCTTTTAAGAATGTTGCTTCCATTGGTCAAAGTATTTCACCTTAAGTCTTTCCCATTTTCCCCATATACTAATATGTACCATTTTCCCTGCTCCTATGAACATCTGCTGGTACAAATTTATTTGTTTATATTTTCCCCTGATAAAATGCAAGCTCTTTGAGTATAAATTTTTTTTTGGGGGGGGAAGGGGTGGTGGTGGTGGTAGTTACTGTAACCATAGTAGGTGTTTAACTGCTCTATGACTGATTTCCTAGCCTGCTACTATGACTACATTAATAGCTAATAGCAAAATGTCCCATAATGAGAACCATCTTTGTATCCTATGTGAAAGGGAAACAGGAGATCTTTTACCTTTAATTTCAACATTGTTTTAAAAATATTTTATTCTTATTTTTTTGTTTTGACTTCACAGTCATTTGGACTTCTACTTCACACACACACACACACACACACACAATTTTTTTCTTGAAATGACAAAATATAGACTGAATGTAGCTCTATCCTAACTGTTCCCCATTTCTCTGCTAAGGGCCTTCCCTTAGCATTTTTCATTCTCTATTGGACCAAGAATAATTATTAAGATTATTCCAGCAATGCATTACTAGGTCTATAACCTAAAGATATCACAAAAAGGGGGAAGGAGGGGAGAGAAGGATCTACATGTACAAAAACATTTATTGCAACTCTTTTTTTTTTTTGGTGGCAAAGAATTGAAAACTGAATGTATGTCCATTAATTGGGGAATAGCTGAACAAGTGATGGTTATATAAATATAATGGAATAATACTATTGTGCTATAAGAAATGATGATCAGGTAGATTTCAGAAAAACCTGGAATAATTTATATGAATTGATTTTCAGCGAAGTGAGCAAAACCAGGAGAATATTGTACATAGTAATAGCAAGACTGTGATGATCAACTATGATAAACTCAGATGTTCTCAGAAATACAGTGATTCAATATGATTCCAATAGACTTCTGATGAAAAATACCACCCACAATCAAAGAATGAATTGTGGAATCTGAATGTGGATCAAAATTTGTTGTTTTATGCTCTTTTTCATGGTTTTTCTCTTTTGTTCTGCTTCTTTCACAACAAACAAACAAAAACCTGGGAAGGGATTTAAAAAAGAAAAATCTAATTTCCTCATTTTTATAGAAAAGGAATTTAAAGTCAAGGGAGGTTACGTGAATTGTTCATGGTCTTACAACTAATAAGAGCTAACCTTTATATATAAGACTTTATAACATATTACATATCTTGAGTCTCATGACAATCTTGTGAAATAGATGCTGTTTTCATCCCCATTTTATAGATGCAGAGGTTGGTGACAGAGTGATTAGCCAAGGGACACAAGCTAGATTGGATGTCAGAAATGGATTTGAACCTTTATTAAGTAAAATCAACAAGCATTTATTAAGCACTATGTGCCAACCACCAATCAATTAAGTAAAAAGTAAATAAATGGAAGAGACTCAAGAAAGAAGAATCAGAATAACTGAATTCACCTACCTGCTAGTAGGTAAATCCTCAAACACAAATTACTTAGGAAAGAACTTTATTTTACAGAGGTAGGTAGGTGGTACAATAGATAGAATACTGAACACTGAAGTCAGGAAGACAAGAGTTCAAATCCAGCTTCAAACACTTGCTAGCTAAGTGACCTTGGGCATTTAAATAACTTTTTTTTCCCCCTTCAGTTTCCTTATCTATATAAAATGGGGGTGGTTAATAGCACCCATCTCCAAGGTTATTGTGAAGATAAAAATGAGAGAGTATTTGTGAAGTTCTTTTGCCAATCTTAAGTGCTAATTATTATTACTTGAATTCTTAGAAACTGAAAAGCAGTAAGAAATTAGACTAAAACATTATACCAAAATATTGTGGTAACCATATAGCACAATACATTTTAAACGGATACACTACCTAGTATGGTAACCTTTATATTATTTTTAAAAATTAAAAGACAACCAGATTAGGAATCTTTTATACATATGAATAGGATAGGGGTAGAGGCAGGAGGAAGCTAGTAAATGTTTCAACAACTGTGCCTCTTCTCCTTTCTCCCTTAAAGTGTACATGCTCTTATATTTAATCTGCATTATTAATAATTTCTCCATCACTTTCTCAAGTTACTCAACAATAACCAAATAAAACAAGCCCTAATTATTTTTAAAAGATTACTCCAAGTTTGACTTCTTTTTAATGATCACTGCTGATCATCTATATTGTTCTTAAAGTTTCATCCACTTAACTTTTTATTCATACTAATCTTCCATTATTTCTCTGAATTCCTAAAAATGGCCATTATTGCAAACTAATATATTCCATTATAGTAAAAAACAGAAAACAACAACAACAAAAAAAACTGAACAATTTTTTCCCACCATTATCCAATAGATAGTCACCCATTTTATTTCTAGCTATTTACTCCTACGATATCATCTACCTCACAATTTTTATAATCTCTAAAGTATTTCCTGCCCTCCCCAACATTCTACAGGTATTATGATTCCTATTTGTAAAATGGGGAAGCTGAGGATCAGAGAGGTAAAACAATTTTCCCCACTATAAACAATCTTCTTTTCCTACTTTCCCTATTATTTCATTAATAGGGAACAACCATCCTACAAGCCCAGGTTCTTAATCTAGGCAACTCCCCACAATCAATCAAAACCATTAAAATCATTAAAAACCATCTCACATATATACTCTTTTCCTCTGACACTGTCACCATATCTGGACTTTGGACAACCTGCTGGTTAGTATCCCTCTCCAACTCCTAACTGGATAGCATTTTCATTATTTAACTACCATTCCTAAAATCTCTCTCTCTCTCCCTCTCCCTACTCTTCCTTTTTCTCTCCATCTTCATCTCTTGGCTTCACAGGATTTATATACATCTTCTCAAGTGATATGACAATTTAAAATAATGCATTAAGGAGGCGGAGTGGACACTGAGTTTGTATCAGGGTTAGAAAGATTTTGCTTCAAGCTCCATCTCTGACACCTCTGCCACTGGTTATGCATACCAGGTAAAATCATTTAACCATTCAGTGCTCTAGGCTACAGCTTTTTAAACTTTTCCCACTCATGAAGACTTTTCACCTGAGAAATTTTTATGTGACCCCAGATATACAGGTATGTAAAATAGGTATACAAACCAAACATTTTCTGATAATAAACTATAATTTCATGACACCAACCTTCAGTTATGAGAATCCATATAAGGATGGTCAATCTTTTTTTTTAATATAATTTTATTTTTATTTTATTTTATAATTATAACTTTTTTTTTGACAGTACATATGCATGGGTAATTTTTTACAACATTATCCCTTGTACTCTCTTCTGTTCCAAATTTTCCTCTCCTTCCCTCCACCCCCTCCCCCAGATGGCAGGCAGTCTTATACATGTTAAATATATTACAGTATATTCTAGATACAATATATGTGTGTAGAACCGAATTTTTTGTTGCACAGGAAGAATTGGATTCAGAAGGTAAAAATAACAGTTTACACTCATTTCCCAGTGTTCCTTTTCTGGATGTAGTGGATTCTGTCCATTATTAATCAATTGGAATTGGATTAGCTCTTCTCTATGTTGAAGATAGCCACTTCTATCAGCATACATCCTCGTACAGTATCATTGTTGAAGTGTATAATGATCTTCTGGTTCTGCTCGTTTCACTTAGCATCAGTTGATGTAAGTCTCTCCAAGCCTCTCTGTATTCATCCTGCTGGTCATTTCTTACAGAACAATAATATTCCATAACATTCATATACCATAATTTACCCAACCATTCTCCAATTGATGGACATCCATTCATCTTCCAGCTTCTAGCCACTATGAAAAGGGCTGCTACAAACATTTTGGCACATACAGGTCCCTTTCCCTTCTTTAGTATTTCCTTGGGATATAAACCCAGTAGTAGTATGGCTGGGTCAAAGGGTATGCACATTTTGATAACTTTTTGGGCATAATTCCAGATTACTCTCCAGAATGGTTGGATTCTTTCACAACTCCACCAACAATGCATCAGTGTCCCAGTTTTCCCACAGCCCTACAACATTCATCGTTATTTGTTCCTGTCATCTTAGCCAATCTGACAGGTGTGTAATGATACCTCAGAGTTGTCTTAATTTGCATTTCTCTGATCAATAGTGATTTGGAACACTCTTTCATATGAGTAGAAATAGTTTTAATTTCATCATCTGAAAATTGTCTGTTCATATCCTTTGACCATTTATCAATTGGAGAATGGCTTGATTTCTTATAAATTAAAGTCAATTCTCTGTATATTTTGGAGATGAGGCCTTTATCAGAACCTTTAACTGTAAAAATTTTTTCCCAATTTGTTACTTCCCTTCTAATCTTGTTTGCATTAGTTTTGTTTGTGCAGAAACTTTTTAATTTGGTGTAATCAAAATTTTCTATTTTGTGATCAATAATAGTCTCTAGTTCTCCCTTGGACACAAACTCCTTCCTCCTCCACAAGTCTGAGAGGTAAACCATCCCATGTTCCTCCAATTTATTTATGATTTCATTCTTTATGCCTAAATCTTGGACCCATTTTGATCTAATCTTAGTATGTGGTGTTAAATGTGGGTCCATGCCTAGTTTCTGCCATACTAATTTCCAGTTTTCCCAGCAGTTTTTGTCAAATAATGAATTCTTATCCCAAAATTTGGGATCTTTTGGTTTGTCAAAGATTAGATTGCTATTTTTATTCACTATCTTGCCCTGTGAACCTAACCTATGCCACTGATCCACTAGTCTATTTCTTAGCCAATACCAAATGGTTTTGGTGACTGTTGCTTTATAATATAGCTTTAAATCAGGTACACTTAGACCACCTTCCTCTGACTTTTTTTTTCATTAGTTCCCTTGCAATTCTCGACCTTTTATTCTTCCATATGAATTTTGTTGTTATTTTTTCTAGGTCATTAAAATAGCTTCTTGGGAGTCTGTTTGGTATAGCACTAAATAAATAGATTAGTTTGGGGAGTATTGTCATTTTTATTATATTCGCTCGGCCTATCCAAGAGCACTGAATGTCTTTCCAATTATTTAAATCTGACTTTATTTTTGTGGCAAGTGTTTTGTAATTTTGCTCATATAATTTCTGACTCTCCTTTGGTAGATATATTCCCAAATATTTTATACTATCGACTGTTATTTTGAATGGAATTTCTTTTTGTATCTCTTGCTGTTGGATTGTGTTGGTAATGTACAAAAATGCTGAGGATTTATGTGGATTTATTTTGTATCCTGCAACTTTGCTAAAATTCTGAATTATTTCTAATAGCTTTTTAGCAGAGTCTTTGGGGTTCTCTAAGTATACCAAAGGATGGTCAATCTTAAGAAGTTTTGCTCAATGCAACTTTCCTATACTGTATGTTGTAGAAGAATTGCTGATACACACTGACATATCTCAACCAGAGTCCACTATACCAATATATTCACAGACCTGGTCCAAATCCTAACTACTTCTCTCTAAAACTTCAAATGACATTATGGTATTTACTAACAATAAACAAAAAATAATAAGGTGGGGTACAATTGTGATATTTATTTTTGGATGTAAACTACAAAAATACTAAGAAGAATACAAAAAATAAAATTTCCTCAATGAGATAAACTTTTAAAAAAAATTTCTCAGAAACAGGGGCAGGTCTTATATGATTTTATGTATAAATATAATTGAGTAAGGTATTTGCACTGATCTAGAAGAATCTGGATGGTGTCCATTTAAATTAAAAAAACAAAACAACCCAATATTTGAACCAATAAGAATCTGGAATGTATTGGTCAAAATTGAGGGTATTTTAACTTTTTTGTATCACAAACCCTTTTGGCAGCCTAGTTCCCAGAATAAAAGTTTTTAAATTAATATTATAAAATGCACAGAATTACAAAGGAACCATTAATAATGACATATTCTTTTCAAATATTTTACAAATTCACAGAACCCAAATTAAGAAACCTTTATTTACATAAACTCTTGGTACATACTTTTTAATGCAGTAATATTCATATTGCATCTTCAAACTGTACAACCCTTTTGATGCAGTAGTATCACTGTACCCCAAAGAGATCATAAAAAAGGTAAAAGGAGCTACAGACACAAAATAGCAACTCTTTCTTGTGGTGGCAAAAATTGGAAATTGTTGGGATGCCCAACAATTCAATGGCTGAACAAGTTGTGGGAATGTGAATATAATGGAATATTATTGGCAGATTTCAGAAAAACCTGAAAAGATTTATATAAACTGATAAAAAATAAAATGAACAGAACCAGGAAGCTATTATATACAGTAACAGCAACACTATGATGATGATCAAGTAGAGCTCTAGGTAAGGCCATCATCCCATATGATCCAAGACAATTCCAAAAGATTGGTGTTGGAAAAAATGAGATCCATATCCCAAGAAAGAACTGAAAGTGTGAATACAGAGAAGCATACTATTTTCATTTTTTCTAATTTTTCCCCTTTTGTTCAGTTTCTTCTTTAACAATACGACTAATATGGAAATATGTTTTACATGATTATATATGTATATACACATATATACATATATACACATATATAAATATATATACATATACACACACATGTGTATATATATATATAATATAAATATAAATATATATATATAAAATATAAATATAAATATATATATATATATATATATATAAAAACCTACACCAAATTGCTTACCATTTTGAGGAGAGGGGAGAAAGAAGGATTTGAAACTCAAAAAAAATTTTTAAATGAACATTTAAAATTATCTTTATATGTTGCTGGAAAAAAAATACTATCAAAGGACAAAAATATTGTTCAAGTTAACTGATTCAGTCCTTACAATAACTGCCAGGAAGGTGGTGTTATTTTTAATAGCACCATTTTACAGATGAGAAAGTTGAAGCTAACACAAAGTCTCAAGGCATAAAAGTAAACACACACCTTTAGATTCAAATTCAGGTCTTCCTGACTTCAAATTTACCATTTTACACTAAATCACCTAGTTACCTAGTACAAAAGAAGAAACTATTGAATTAATCTGCCCCTTGATACAATCAGTACAGATGTTCCCAAAGACTCAGGACATCAATTTTTATGTCTACCCTTTTACTTTTCAATCATAAAATGGTTTTTAATGCTATTCACATATATTAATAATGTATAGCTTTTAATAATTTTACATTTTCTCCACAACCATCTAAATTTTAATATAAATAATTCTTATTCCTGTCACTATGACTCAAATATGGTTGAGTCATATATATCACCTGAAATAAAAATACAATTAAATATAGAAAATAATGATATGTGGTTTTCTGATCATCAAGGATCCTTTTAATTGGGTCTAAGCAAAGCATGAAAATTTAGAGAAGTGATGAAGAAAAGCCTCAATATTGCAGCCCACATGCTCCAAGATTATCTAAAATTCATCATATGCACAAACCTCCCTAATTCTGTTGAGGACACCACAATAGACAAATCTCTATTCTGCACTCTTCCTCACCCTTTACACACACACACACACACACACACACAATTTTTTACATCTAAATGTACATAGGAACGAATATTTTGTTTAAATAGAAAAGATCAGGGTTCAAATCTAGCCTTTGCCAAGATCTCTAGAAATCTGTAAAATGAGAGGTTTTCACTACATGACCTTTGGGATTACTTCTACGTTTCAATGTGTTTAGCTTATTTTTGTTTTTTGAGCAGATTTACTTCAACTGAGAATCTGAGAAATGAAGAAAAGAGTTGCCCTTTTTGATTCAAAAGTCTGAGTTACATTTGTTTTTTAATCGAAATGTATTAAATGTATATGATTTCATGATAAACTATTCATAATTTTAAGAACTGCTACTCATTTAAAAAAAAATTAATTCTGCACATTCTCCCTCTCAAATTCTTCCTCCAAGTAGAAAAAAAAATAACAAAGCCCTTTTAACAAATAAACACAAACAAAACAAATTCCCATATTGGCCACAACCAAAAAATGTGTCTTGTTCTGTATATCCTTTAGCACTGGATCAGGGAATAATATTCTTCACCACGGGTCCTCTGGAAATAAGGTTATCATGTTTGCATTGATTAGAGTAGAGTCCTTAAGTCTTTCACAGTTGATGGTTTTTTATAATACTGTTAAAAAAGCATAAATTCTTTTCCTGATTCTGTTCACTTCTGTTCATTCTGTTCACTTCCCTTTGTATCAGTTCACTCAAATCTTCCCTGATTTCCCTGAAATTTTCTCTCTGTTCCTTATAGAACATAACTTTACATTTATTTAATATAATTTGTTCGGTCATTTCAATTAATGGGCACGCCCTTAGTTTTCAGGTCTTTGCCACAACAAAGAGTTTGGATAAATATATCTGCACATATAGGATATCTTTTGGAGCAAAACTAAAGTGCTTTATTTCTTTTTCCAGAAAGTTAACCCATTAAAATTTTTGGTTCAGTTCCCATAAGAATTGTACTTCAGAGGCATAGTTATTCTTTTTCCATTAATAAATGTTAAAACTTTTAAATAAGTGCTCTTTTCAAAGAGCATATTTCAACTTAAGTTCAATTCAATCCACCTTTTCTATTTTTTCTTTCCTGGAGGAAAACTCAAAATAACCCAAACTGACCAGAATGAAATGAGCTGAACCAAAATGATATATGCATTTAATACTACACTATTAAAGGACAACCTGTGAGAGAGGTTGATAAACTCTGATGTAAAAATGAACAAACATGATTTCAAAAAAGTTAGTTTATTTTTCAATTCTTGGCAGCGAGGTGATGTGCCATATCAAGAGAAGAGTTTTTGGATACTACTAGTAACACTAGTAGTGTTTTGGGTTTTTTTGGGGGGGAGGGGACACAGGGAGAAAAAATTTACACAGAAAAGATTAAAAAAAAATGAATAAAGTACAGAAAGGGGATACAGAGGACAATGTTGTTGCTACAGTGCTAAATGCTGTGCTTTGTCCCCAAAATGTGGGGTTACAAACCAGAAACATTTCCTTGTTCTCCAAGAGTTCATGCTTTAATTGGATTAGCTGCAGGACTAACAAAGATTTGAAGTTCTAAGGATTCAGGAAGGATAAATGGTCTTTCTTTAGATTAAATAAATAGTTTAGACCACTGAAGTTTGTGCTTTATGGGTCATAGAGGGAAATTAAATGGTAAGACCAGAAAGGCAGTATTGGTCAGGGAACATGGTTAAGTTCCAACTTAACTCGAAACAGAATTGGTAGCTCCCATCTCTTCCAAGCCATGTCAAAAGTCATACAAAATGTAGTGTATATGAGGGTGGGATTTGGATGGGATTATGACTGGGGGAGACAAAAAAGAGAAGTGCTGATAATGACCATTCTTCCCAATGCCTTCCCAATGAAAACAACAATTTTATCTGGCATCATAAAATCTCTTCTTATTTGGCTTACATTTATGGAATTCCCCTATGAATGTTGAGGAAAACACTTGTAGAGTATTAACTACAATGTACTGTAACAACCTTAATCAAGGATTTCCAAATTTTCTACTAGCTAAAGCATTAAAAAAGTGACTTCCTAGTTTCTCTTGTCATATAATATGCTAAAACTGTATCTTCTAACCATGAAGATTTTGTTTTTGTTTGTAAGTAGAATTGCCTTTAATGACATGCAAGTAATGGAAGTGATATGTGGATAAAAAGCCAAAGCTAAAAGAAAAAGAACAGTGAATGGGGAAGATTGAGAACATTGCAAAAGATAAAACTTTAACACCAACAATTCAATAAAACTTCAATTTTACATGTACTAACATCAATGCCTTATAAATTAAGTATGAAAAAAACCCTGAAGAATGCCAATTAAAATACTATCAAAGATGGGGCAGCTAGGTGGCCCAGTGGATAGAACACCAGCCTTGAATTCAGGAGGACCCGAGTTCAAATCTGGTCTCAGACACTTAACACTCCCTAGCTGTGTGACCTTGGGCAAGTCACTTAACCCTAGCCTCAGGAAAAGAAATAAAGAAAAGAAAGAAAGAAAATACTATTAAGATAGTTGAGAGGGGCAGAGTCAAGATGGTGGAGAGTAGACAAGATTTTATGTGACCTCTTTCAACCTTCCCTCAAATCAACAGCAGGTTAAGATTGGTTTTGCAGTGACAGAATCCACAAATATCTGTAATATAACAAATTTCCAGAAGACACTTTGAAAGAACTTCAGGAAAGGTCTGTTTCAATCAGGCAGGGGAGAGGGCTGCCACCCCTAGACTGTAGCACAGGGATCCAGGGACAAGGCCCTGCTGTGTAGCTTGGGGAATCTACTGTGAGGCTCTAAGGCTACTTTGTCCTGGTTATAAGCCCCTATGAGACAACAAAACCAAATACAAAAGGCAAATTGTAAGCCATTAAGACCAGGACTAATGAGGCTGCGATTATCCAGCATCAGAAGTCAGTCAGAAATATCAGCCTCAGGGCAAACTACAGTGGCAACCTCCCCTTTGCCAGAAGAGCAGACCTCAAACCTTTAAAAAAAAAAAAAAAAAAAGGAAAAAAACAAAAAGAACTCTGACCACAGACAGCTTTTATGGAGAAAGAGAGGAACAGATCTCATTCCCTAAGGATCCTAAAATCCAATGGAGCCCCAAAGGGTGTAATGAGTTGATCCCCATTTCACAAGACTCTCTTGGAAGAATTCAAAAAGGATCTTAAAAGAGAAGAAAAATGGGGAAAGGAAATGATCTTTGCAAGAGGGTATGGAAAAAGGAACAATAAATTATCTGAAGAAAACTCCTTAAAAAATAGATTTGATGAAATGGGAAAAGCATATAACTCCTTACAAAATAGATATGAAAAAGAAACCGATTCATAAAAAATAGAATTTGTGAAATGTTAAAAAAAAAAAAATTCAATGAACAATTCATTTAAAAATTCAATTGGTCAGACAGCCCTTTTTGTAGTGGCAAGAAACTGGAAACTGAATGGATGGCCATCAACTGGAGAATGCTTGAATAAACATTAATAATAAACAATAGTCAATAACAATAAACACTATTAATAATAAATAATAAACAATAATATTCCATAACATTAGTTTTCTGTAAGAAATGACCAATAAGATGATTTCAGAGAGGCCTGGATGGGCTTACATGAATTGATGCCAAGTGAAATGAGCAGAACCAAAAGAACATTGTACACAGCAACAACTAGATTATAAGATGATCAATTCTGATAGATATGGCTCTCTTGAACATGTTTCAAACCAATTCCAATTTTTCAGTGATGAAGAGAGCCAAGCCATCTACATCCAGAGAGAGGATTGTGGGAACTGAGTGTGGACTACAACATGGCATTCTCACTCTTTCTGTTGTTGTTTGCTTGCATTTTGTTTTCTCAGTTGTTTTTCTTCTTGATCCAATTTTTCCTGTGCAGCAAGATAACTGTATAAATATGTATAGATATATTGGATTTAACATATATTTTAACATATTTAACATGTATTGAACTACCTACCATCTAGGAGGGGCAGGGGAGGAGTGGATAATTTGGAACAGAAGACTTTGCAAGGGTCAATGTTGAAAAATTACCCAGGCATATTTTTTGTAAATAAAAAGCTTTAATAAATTTTTTAATTCAATTGGCCAAATAACAAAGGAACTAAAAAAGATAACTGAAGAAAATAATTCACTAAAAATTAGAATTGAACAAATGGAATGAATGACTCAATAAGACATTAAGAATCAAACAAAAAAAAAAAAATGAAGAAAATGTAAAATATTTCATTGGGAAAACAACTGACCTGGAAAATACATCTAGAAAAGTCAATCTAAGGATTATTGGACTTCCTGAAAGCCATGATAAAATTAAAAAAAAAAAAAAAAAAAAAAGCCTAGACATTAATTTGGTTAAAAGAAAAATAAAATAATTTGTAAAACATTAACATAATAATCAAATATTAAAAAGCTATTTGGAAATTAAATTGTCCCTCTCGGAATAATTTACACAATATGATGTGATCCAATGACTGGCCTCTTTTGTCAGACCTTGAACTAGACAAGCCATATCTAAAAACTAGGCATATTTATTAACTGTCTCCCTATGCCCAGAACTTTTCTTTTCATCTTTACCTCTTGGATTCCCAGGTTTTCTTCAAGTCCTGGCTAATGTTACATCTTTTGCAAGAAGCCTTTCATAGTACTCCATTGAGATTATCTATAATTTATCCTGTATACTTCATGTACTTAATTGCTTGTACGCTATTTCCCTATTAGATGATGAATTCCTTGAGCATAGAGGCTGTTTTGTTTTTTAATCTTTCTTCATATTTCTAATGTTTATCATGGTAACACAGAGTAGGTACTTAATAAGTATGATATGACTATTTTTTTATTCAATAGTACTTTTTTCCAATTACATGCAAAGATAGTTTTCAACATTCATCTTTATATGATTTTCTGGTCCAAATTTTTCTCCCTCCCCAAGATAAAAAGCAATCTGATATAAGCTATAAATGTTCAATTAGATACATTGTGAAGATTCAGAACAAAAGGGAAAAACCACAAGAAAAAAAACTAAACAAAAAAGAAAAAAAGTGAAAACAATATGAGTCAGTCTGCATTCAGACTCCACAATTCTAGATGTGCCTAACATTTCCTATCACAAGTGCCTTGGAATTATTTGGATCATTGCTTTGCTGAAAAGTGAGACTACCATATTTGATCACCAAACAATGTTACTGTGTACAATGTTCTCCTGTTTCTGCTTACCTCACTAAGCTTCACTTCACTTAAATCTCCAGATTTTTCTGAAATCTGCCACATCATTTTTCATACTCCATTACATTCAAATATCCCAACCTGTTCAGCCATTCTCCAATTGATGGGCATCCCTTCAATTCCTAAGTTTGTGCCACCATAAGAAGAGCTGCAATAAATAGTTTTGTATGAGTCCTTTTTCCTTTTTTAATGAACTCTTTGGGATATAAATCTAGTGATGATGTATTATCAGATCAAAAGGCATGCAGAGTTTTACAATCCTTAGAGCAAAGTATCAAACCAGCTGAATCAGTTCATAACTACTAACAAAACATTAGTGTTCCAATTTGCTATTTCCCACATTTATAATTTTCTTTTTCATGTCATATTAGCCAGTCTTATAGGCATGAGGTGGTATCTCTGAATTGCTTTAATTTACATTTCTCAAATCAATAATAATTTAGTCTTTTTTTTTCCACATGCTATTAATATCTGATTTCTTCATGTGAAAACTGCATGTTCAAATCCCTTGACCATTTATCAACTGTGAAATGACTTGTATTCTTATAAATTTGATTTTAGAAATGAGGCCTTATCAGAAATACTTTCTCTGCTTTTCTTCTAATCTTTATTACATTAGTTTTGTTGGGCAAAAACTTCCTTGATTTCTTATAGCATGTCTAAATATGCTAATAAAAATGTCTAAATTATGAATGTCTAACATCATAAGATGTGAGATGTTGGTGTATGCCTAGTTTCTGCCATATTATTTTCCAGTTTTCCAGTTTTTGTCAAGTTATGACTAATTAATGATTTAGTATAAACTGAGCAGAAATGGATGAATGAAACAAGTGAATGATCCTGGTTTTCTCTTCCTTTGAGGAATTGTCAGGAAAATAAAAGAGTTAATATCCAGGGCTGCTTTATCTCTCCATCCAGCTACCATATATGGTAGTAGCAAATAATAACTGTTACTTTTGTGTTTAACCTTTCTTCACTATAAGTAAATGAATATTTTGAGATACGAGTACACAGGTGACCAATGAACCTAGAATATCCATCAAAATCATTAGAGTTCCCATCAACTAGATAAGAATCTCAGAACTAATATCCTCAGAAGCTGAATCTAATGAGGAACTAGTGCAGCTCCACTGATAAGCAAGATTGTATAACTCTTCTAGGCCACACAACATCCAGAAATGAACTCCAAGAAGGGAGAAAAGGAAACCCAAATCTAGGTAGTATTCTTTGGCCATATATTATAGGTTCTTTTTTAATACCTTTGTGCCTTAATACAACACCTGAACACAAAGTAAGGGATTATTAAATGCTTGCTGGTGATTGGTATCATCATTTGAGTAACATTATTTCAGTTCTTCAATGGATCTATGATTTCATCAAAATAGCTATTTTTCCAAGGTACCAATTTAAACAGATTCATGATTTTTCATCCTATGAAATTTTTGTCCATTACCTCACATAAAATTTTCATTGTTAAGATCTACCCAATGTTTGAAAACCTGTCTATAGGTCTTTCAAAATTATTTGGTTAGCAGTGCAATACTCAGGCCGTTCATCCCTTATTCTTTCACCTTATTACATCAATGTTCTATTTCCTTTTTTTGGTCAAACATTTCCTAAATGGCTCCAAAACTTGAGCACAAGTCATCATTAGCAAAGATGCTGCAGCCTACTTATTCATGTCATTCACCTCAATTGTTCTTGTTAGAATAATACCTGACCAATCAATCACTAAACATTTATTAATCACCTACAATATACGCCAGGCACTGCAGATATAAATACAAAAATGAGACAATTTTTACCCTCAAAAAACTTACATATTGATATATATATATTTATCTATCTATATCTATATCTATATCTATATCTATATCTATATCTATCTATATATATATATATATATATAGAGAGAGAGAGAGAGAGAGAGATTATATTGAGTATGTGTACAATATCTTAACAGCTAAGTAATAAACACAAGACATAAGAAAATAAGCCACAAATGATCATTTTTAGGTAGGACACTAAGAATTGTGGGAGCAAAGATGGATATCTTGAAGGAAGTAGAACCTAAGTTAAACCTTGTAGTGGGGGGTGAAGGGAGAGTGTGGTACAAGAGGCAGTGATGAAAAGCAAGAATGTATCAAGCATAGGGGACAATCTGTATAAAAGCATAAGAGATAGGAAATGGAATGTCATGTATGACAACAATAAACCAGCTGCAAGAGAACACTGCATTGAGTAGGGCCTAAGATGAAATCATCCTGGAAAGATAGGCTGGAATCAGACTGTGAAGGACTTTAAATAAAAGGAGTTATTTTATCCTATCCCAAAAGGCACAAGGAGAAGGAGGGAGAAGGGGAAAATGAATTAGAGATTATTTAACACAGAAGTGACAAGATCAGATAATCTACCCTTTAAGAATATCAATGAAGAATCTGTGATTTCTAAATCATCAGGAAACTCCTGGGGTGGAAGACTTATCAATGAAGGTCTCAACTAGGCAGTGACTTAATAGCTATGTCTTGGAGAGCTGGGGAGAGGTCAAGTTGACTTGTTCAGAGTTACTTCATTTCCCATCTGACTGTATTCCTTAGGGCTTTGTTGCCATTATACCCCTAAGCTGAGTATCAATGCCCCTAAAGCTGGGTATAACATCTTACTCCAGTTCCTTTTTTATCTGTCTCCCCATGAGATTATGCATTCCTTGAGGGGAGAGACTGTCTTCTTCTTCTTCTTACTTGTACTTCCAAGGAACTCGAAGTTGGAACTTAATATTTACTGACTAATTAAGAAGCGAGAAAGGCAGGTTTAAATCCAGGTCTTACTCACTGCCAAGCCCAGTACTATGTTCACTATGCCTACAAGAATAATGCCCATCAGAAGACTATTGTTCTTTAAAAAAGATGGATTTTCAAACGAAGGTGGCCTAACTGTACCTGATCTAAAACTATATTATAAAGCAGTAGTCACTAAAACCATTTGGTATTGGCTAAGAAATAGATTAATGAAATAGGTTAGGCTCACAGGACAAAATAGTCAATAACTATAGCAATTTAGTGTTTGACAAACCCAAAGATCTCAACTTTTGGAATAAGAATTCATTATTTGACAAAAACTGCTGGGAAAACTAGAAATTAGTATGGCAGAAATTCGGCATGGACCCACACTTAACACCATACACCAAAAGATAAAATCAAAATGGGCCCATGATTTAGGCATAAATAAAGAAATTATAAATAAATTTGAGGAACATAGGATAGTTTACCTCTCAGACTTCGGGAGGAGGAAGAAATTTGTGACCAAAGAAGAATTAGAGATTATCAATCGCAAAATAGAAAATTTTGATTATATCAAATTGAAAAGATTTTGTTCAAACAAAACTAATGCTGACAATTAGAAGGGAAACAATAATCTGGGAAAACATTTTTAAAGTTAAAGGTTATGATAAAGGCCTCATTTCCAAAATATATAGAAAATTAACTCTAACTTATAAGAAATCAAGCTATTCTCCAATTGAGAAATGGTCAAAGGATATGAACATTCACTTTTCAGATGATGAAATTGAAATTATTTCCACTCATCTGAGTGTTCCAAATCACTATTGATCAAAGAAATGCAAATTAAGACAACTCTGTGATACCACTTACACATCTGTCAGACTAAAATGACAGGAAAAAATAATGATGAATGTTGGAGGGGATGTGGGAAAACTGGGACACTGATGCGTTGTTGATGGAGTTGTGAACGAATCCAACCATTCTGGAGAGCAGTTTGGAACTATGCTCAAAAAGTTATCAAACTGTGTATATCCTTTGATCCAGCAGTGCTACTACTGGGTTTATATCCCAAAGAGATTATAAAAAGGGGGAAAGGAACCTGCATGTGCCAAACTGTTTGTAGCAGCCCTTTTTGTAGTGGCTAGAAACTGGAAAATGAATGGATGTCCATCAATTGGAGAATGGTTGGGTAAATTATGGTATATGAATGTTATGGAATATTATTATTCTATAAGAAATGACCAGCAGGATGAAGGTCTTAGAAAGCTTACATGAACTGATGCTGAGTGAAATGAGCAGAACCAAGATATCATTATACACTTCAACAATACTGTATGAGGAAACATTCTGATGGAATATTCAACAAAGAGAAGATCTAATTCAGTTCCAATTGATCAATGATGGACAGAATCAGCTACACCCAGAGAAGGAACACTGGGAAATGAGTGTAAACTGTTTGCATTTTTGTTTTTCTCCCCAGGTTATTTTTACCTTCTGAATCCAATTCTTCGTGTGCAACTGTTCGGTTCTGCACACATATATTGTATCTAGGTTATACTATAACATATTTAACATGTATAAGACTGCCTGCCATCTAGGGGAGGGGATGGAGGGAGAGAAGGGAAAAATCGGAACAGAAGTGCATGCAAGGGATAATGTTGTAAAAAATTACCCATGCATATGTACTGTCAATAAGTTATAACTTTAAAAAAAAAAAAAAAAAAAAGATGGATTTTTTAGCTTGGGAGCAAATCAAAAAAAGTGCTTCATTACTTGCTAACTGCAACTCACCTGAATATAAATAAGTGAAAGGATGCCTAGGATAATAAAAGGAGAGCTAATGTTAAGAGGCAGGAAGATCCAAGTTCAAGTACTGCCTCTTGTGACCAAAAACAAACTACTACCATTTGGTATCTAAATTGTTGCCTATTTGTAACAGTGGAGGAAATTTCATACTGTGATTTCACAAAAAGGAATCACAGGTCCAGAATTCTAAGCATCCATTCCCATTTAAAAAAAAGAAAGGCAAAAAAAACCAAAAAAACAAACAAACAAACAAACAAACAAACAAACCCAGAACAGAACCTAGATACTTTGTAGAAACAACAACAAAATGTCCTATCCTTTAAAGCCTATATAATCTATTGAGTGGATACTGCACATATACAGATTTTAAAAAAAAAACAACAATTTATGCAGAAGAGGGAAATAATACTATCAATTTAGGGAGGGGGGTAGTCTCAAAAGGCCTGAACTATGAATGTGGCATGTGAGCTATGCTTTCAAGGAAATTAGTAATCATAAGAGTAAGACTGTGGAAGAAGTACATTCCAGACACAGAATCCAACTTGTGAAAAGGCACAGAGGAGGGAGATGGAATATCACATTCAAGGATCAGCTATCAAGTCAAGTTGGCTGCAACTGAATGTGTATGAAACAGGCATAATATGAAATAATGCTAGAAAGATAGATGCTAGTCGGTTGGAGAGGCCTTTAAATGCCAGGTTAAAGATGTTTTGTTTTATAATAGAGAAATAAGAAGCCACATTTTTTAACATAAGGGTGATGACTGGAAAATAACTTGTTTGTTCTAGTTTGACTAGAACACTTAGCTTCTGTGTAAATACTTTCAGTAACAACTCATCTCAAAAAACAGCCATTTCAGTTTCTAAAGTTACAATTACTAAGAAAGTTCTACCTAATGTTGAGCTAAAATGTCGCAGATTCTAGAAGTGCTCTACTTTCCATATCTACAATGAATAAGTTTAATATTATTTCCATAAGATAGCTTTTTAAGTATTTGAAAACAATTAACTTTTCCTTTCCTCTCACCCACAAAAGTGGAGAGCTACCTTTTTTTTTTTCCCCAATTTTAGCTTTTTATTGACAACATATGCATAGGTAATTTTTTTTTACAACATTATCCCTTGCACTTACTTCTGTTCCAACTTTTCCCTTCACTCCCTCCAGAACCGAACAGTTCTCTTGTTGCACAGAATTTCTTTTACAAGACATAAATGTACCACATTGCTCTGTTATTCAATTTTAATGATTTTTTTTAACCTCACTTTTTGTATTTCAAAATCCATACCTTTATTACAGGTAAATATGTGTTAGTACTAGTAAATTATTATTATGTGCTACTTATTATAAAGAATTACATGTATTCTATCAATTTTGACATTATTACTGAAGTTTGTCTATTTAAATTTGCTTATATGATTTACATGATTTTTTCAACATTGACCATTGCAAAACCTTGTGTTCCAATCTTTGTCATTCTTCTTGCCTCCATAATTCTTAGTAATCCAATATATGTTAAACATGGTAAAAAATTATGTTAGATTCAGTATATGCATATATATTTATACAATTCTCTTTTTGAACAAGAAAAACCAAATCAAACAGGAAAAAAACAAGAACGAAAATAAAATGCAAGCAAACAACAACAAAAAGTGAAAATGCTATGTTGTGATACACACTCAGTTCCCACAGTCCTTTCTCTGGATGTAGCATCTACAATTCTCTTAATCATAAGAACATTGGAACTGGTTTGAATCATCTCACTGTTGAGAAGTATCATGTCCATCAGAAATGATCATCATATAATCTAGCTATTGCCATGTACAAAGATCTCCTAGTTCTGCTCATTTGACTTAGCATCAGTTCATGTAAGTCTCTCCAGGCCTCTCTGATATCACCCCATTGGTCATTTCTAATAGAGCAATACTATTCCATAACATTGATATACCATACCTTATTCAGCCATTCTCCAATTGATGGGTATCCATTCAGTTTCCAGTTCCTTGCCACAACAAAGAGGGCTGCCACAAACATTTTTGTACATGTGGGTCCCTTTCCCTACTTTAATATGTCTTTGGGATATAAGCCCAGTATAAACACTGCTAGATCAAAGGGTACGGACAGTTTGATAGCCAATAGTTCCAAAGTGATCTTCACCAACAATGTATTATGTCCTAATTTTCCAACACTCCCTCCAACATTCGTCATTATCCTTTCCTGTCATCTTAGCCAATCTGACAGGTCTGTAGTGGTAATTTGCATTTCTCTTATCAATAGTGATTTAGAGTACCTTTTCATATGACTAGAAATTATTTCAATTTCTTCATCTGAAAATTTCCTGTTCATATTCTCTGAAGTTTGAGTCAATTCTCTATATACTTTAGAAATGAGGCCTTTATCAGAACCTTTTAATGTAAAATGTTTTCCCAGTTTATTGTTTTCCTTCTAATCTTGTCTGCATTAGTTTTGTTTGTACAAAAACCTTTTAATTTAATATAACTGAAGTTACCTATTTTTTGTTGAATAATGATTTCCAGTTCTTCTTTTGCCACAAATTCGCTCTTCCACAAATTTGAGAAGTAAACTATACTTTGTTCTTCTAATCATGAACTCATTTCAATCTCATCTTGGTATAGAGTGTTAGGTGTGGGTCAATGTCTAGTTTCTGCCATACTAATTTCCAATTTTCCCAGAAGATTTTGTCAAAAAGTAAGTTTTTATCCTAAAAGCTGGGGTTTGTCAAACACTAGATTACTATAGTCATTGACTATTTTGTCCTGTGATCCTAACCTATTCCACTGATCAACATTTGTTAGCCAATACCATATGATTTTCATGACGACTGCTTTGTAATAATGCTTTAAGTCTGGTACAGCTAAGCCACCTTCATTTGCATTTTTTTCATTAATTCCCTTGAAATTCTTGACCTTTTTTTTCTTCCAGGTGAACTTTGTTGTTATTTTTTCTAGATCTTTAAAATAATTTCTTGGGAGTTTGGTATAGTCCTGAAATAAGTAGATTAATTTAGTTAACATTGTCTTTTTTATTTTTTTTAGCTCAGCCTACCCATGAGCACTTGATATTTTTCCAATTGATTAGATTTGACTTTACTTGTGTGGAAAGTGTTTTGTAGCTGTGTTCATATAATTCAGCAGGAACGTAAAATAAAAATTTTCCCTGCTGGCTGCCATTCTCAGGGCATTCTCAAGTTATAGATAACATTCCAAAACACAGAGCCCAAAATTGACAATATTCCAAATGTGATCTGACCAGAGCAGAATATGCCCAAAATCAGGAGAAAATTAACAGTTTCCATGTGACAGAAATTTTTTAAGTTTAAAAAAAAAATTAGCTTTTTATGTAGGAACAGCACTAAAGTTTTAGTCTCATTTTTCAAATTTACAGTAAGATTCCAAGATTATTACTTCTCATAAAAAGCATCTTCACTTTATTAAATGGTTAATATTACCTGGCACTAAATTGAATTCTTTACAAATGTTTCTGTTCTCAAGAAGTTTGCAATCTAAAACAGACAACACATTTATACATAAGCATTTTAAAAGTTACATACATTAAATCAAAGATACAATAATAATAGCTAACATTTATTATATATCTCTTCTTATCCACACAGCATCCCTGGGAAGTAGGTGCTAGTATCTCATTTAACAGAGGAGGAAATTGAGGGAAACACATAAGGACTACAGCTAGTGTCTGAAGCCATGTTGGATCACAGTCTTCCTAACAGGATGCCCAATATTCTATATACTAGGCCACCTAGCTGATCACCTGCAAAGTATTATTTGTAGAAATCATGCTTATGATTCATGATTTATTTTATACCCCTTACCTGGAATGTTCACTTTTTTTTTTTTTTTTTTTTTTTTTTTTTAGTCTTATCCAAAGCCTACAAAATCCTCAAATCCTTCAAAGCTCATCTCCAATCCTAGTTCCATGAAGCCTACTGCTAATTCTTGCCCATCATGATCTTTTCTCTTTCCTAATAGCCTAGAATACTTATGATGTTACCAAATTTTTGGAGGGTTCGGGGTAATCAATTCTGTGGTAGAAAACTTCCAGTAAGGAAACTCTACAAATGTAGATCTCCAACACTTCTGTAATTTACTCTCTAGGGAACTGAGAAATTGATATGGCCGGGGTCATTAAAGCTGACAGTCATATGAAGGGAACCGGAGTCCACTATACCATGCTGCCTTTCTCACTTGCTAATGTCAAACATTAAAGCACTTAATATTAAATCCAGTCTAGTATTTTTAAGTTGCTGTAGGTCTAACCATTACATAGATGTAAAACTTGTTTCCTCTAAGAATTATGGAGGCAAGAAGAATGACAAAGATTTTATTTCCACAAGAAAAGGCCAAGTTCCTCCCACTTGATTTTTTAAAATGAATTCATTTGAGAAGTCAGTGTGGCCATGTTGGATTCTTTATGTGACTATCAATTTTCTTCCTAACAGAGGCTACTAACTATTGTGTCTATTGGGATTTTGTTTTTGAAGTGGCTTATCTATTTTCCAGGGGACATATCTCCAAGATATGCCTATATTCAAAATTCTTTTCCTTGGCTTTTTCTCACAAGGTTCAATTATAGATAAATATTAATGTCCAAAGATATGAATAAGCAGTTCTCCAAAGAACTGAAAACTACGAACAAACAAAATTCTCCAAATCACATGTCAAACACAAGTCAAAATTACTCTATAAATTATTTGTATGCAGTGACAAATAGCCATACTCTTTGACCCGGAGATATTATATATATATATTATAGGGAAGCCAAAAAGAAAATAAAGTTTCCATATGGAAAAAAATACAATTAGTTATCCAATAACATTTATTAAGAGCCAGGCTGGGGGTACAAAAAAACAGGTAAAATGTAGTTTAGGTTATGTTATATGATATATGAATATTAAGAAATATTACTATCATGTAAAAAATATAGGAGGAATAGAAAGGGTGGGAAGACATTCAATTATATAAAGTGAAATAAGCAGAACAAGAAATACAATATACCAAATGACTACAATGTGATAAAAAGAACAAAAAAACTGTTTGAAACAAAGCTGCAAAATCATAGTGATGTGATATGAGAAAGAACCTTTGTTTATTTGAAGAAATTGAAGACTATAGATGTGTAGTAGGACATATAATGTCAGACTCTAATGATTATCTTGGTAGGTTTTGCTGTATTGGATATGTTTCTCTAGCTTTTAAAGCCCAGGTTTTCCTATCCAACCAGACCTGCCCGATTCCGCTGCTGATCTATTTAAGTTTGTCCTTCCTTATACGGACTCTCTTGCCCTATCTATCCAGGGATTAGACATGTTGGTACCAAATAGTGCACATTAAAAGCATAATGAAGCTCCGAACACCGTCAAGGAATTTACCAGTGTCAGATGTCTCAGTAACAGAGGTTACAAGGATTATGTTCACTATGCCTAGATTTCCTCATACTATTATTATTAAAAAAAAAAAAAAAAAAAAAAAAAAAAGGGCAGAATAGCAAGGTCAAGATAGCAGAAAAAGAGTCAAGATTTTTGCTTAGCTTTCCCAACACATCTCCTACCCAACAATCTACAAAATGATTTCTGGTAAAATTCTAATCAGCAAAGAAAATGGTATGACGAGTCATTTTTCAATCCATAGCAGTTTAGGAAGACCCACATTGATTTGTACATATTGGATGGGGTGTTGGTCAGGGAACTAGAATGATTCTAGCACCTTGGGACAGAATCCCAAACTAACAAAGTCTAGTCAATAGGCTAAAAACAAATAAAAAAAGAGAGAGAGAGAGAGAGAGAGAGAGAGAGAGAGAGAGAGAGAGAGAGAGAGAGAGAGAGAGAGAGAGAGAGAGAGAGAGAGAGAATCCAACCATAAATAGTTATTATAGTGACAGGGAAGCTCAAGACACAAACAACTGTAAAGCAAAAGTAATTATTCTAGAAAACTTACAGGTCCCACAAAATTTATCTTTCCCAAGACATAAGGAGAATGTGAAGGAGCTAAGAGAAAAGGTTGTGTGGGTGTGGGAAGAGGAATGGACTGGGAGTTTATATATCAATTATAATTGTGAATGGGATGAATTTGCCCCTAAAATAGAAAATGATAGACTGGATTAGAAACCAGAGTTCAACAATATGTTTGTTTGTAAAAAACACAATGAAACTGACACACAGAGTTAAAATAAGGGGCTAGAACAGAATTGCTTCTTATGGTTCAGCTGAAAGAAGAAAAAAAGTGGGATAGCAATCACTTGCAGACCAAGTACAAACAAAAATAGACCTAACTGAAAGACAGAGTTGGAAAAGCTACATTTTGCTAAAAGGTACTATCAACAATGAATCAATACTAAACATGTATGTATCAAATGGCATAAAATCCAAATTTCTGAAGAAAAAATGTAATGTTAAAGCAAGAAGTAGACAGTTAAACTTGACTAGTGGGGACTTCAACATTTCTCTCTCAGAGCTAGATAAATCTAACCATAAAATAAACTTGAATGAATTCAGAGATGAACAGAATTTTTGAAAATGATAGCCCTCAGGTGACTACTGAACTGAATTCAGCTTCTTCTCAGCTATGTATGGCACCTACACAAAAACTGAACATATATTAAACCTCACTTTTATATACAGAAAAGCAGAAATATTAAAAGCATCATTTACAAACCATAATGCAATAAAAATTATAATCAATTAAAGAGCCTTGGAAGCAAAGATTAAAATTTAATTGGAAACTAAGTAATGTAATCCTAAAAGAATAAGTGAATTAAAACACAAATTATAGAAACAAAATGAAAAACAATGAGACAACAAATTAAAATTTGTAGATGTGTCCACAGCAGCATTTTGGAGAAAATTAATTTTTCTAAATGTTTACATCAATAAGAGAGAAAAAGCAGATCAATGAACTGGTATGCAATTAAAAAAAAAAAAAAAGAAAGAAAGAAAAGCCTGGAAAAACAGAAAATTTAAAAATCCATGATTTCACTAAAATACAAATATTGAAAGTCAAAGGCAAGATTTTTCAAGTTTATCAAACAATTAAACAAACATTGAACTAATAAATAAAACAATATAAACTGCTGGGGGGGAAAGATTTTTAAAAATCCCTCCAAATTCTGTGACACAAATATGGTTTTGATCCCTAAACAAAGAAAAACAAAAATAAAAGAAAAGTATAGACTAAAAGTATAAATTTCCCAAATGCATCCCAATGATTATTGATGCAAAAAAAAAAAAAAAAAAAAATTAAAAAACACTATAGAAGAGATTACAGCAACACATCACAAATAACATACTATGACTAGACTGAATTTATACTAAGAATAAAAGGCTGATACAATACTGGGAAAACTATGAGCAATAGATGTAATTTTTTTGGGGGGGGGGATAAAATACCCATTTCTATGTGAAATACAAGAAAACACATGGGGCCTTTCTTAAAACGATAACTTCAATCTAAAACCAAGAACAAGTTTTATCTGTAAAAGGAATGAACTAGGAATCTTTCTAGCAAAATCAGAGATGAATCAAGGTCTATATTCACCATTATTATTCCATAGCTACAGCAATATGAAAAAAAAAAAAAAAAAAAAAAAAAAAAGAAATAGAAGTATGAATAAACCATAAGCAAGTAAAACTTGCTTTTTGTAGATAATATATTGATACATTCAGTGAACCCTAGAGAATTAAAAAAAAAAACAAAACACAAATCTAAACAACTTTAGCAAAGTTGCAGAAAATAAAACAGACCCACACAAATCATCAGCATTTTTTACCCAAAAGAAAAAAGGTAAAAAGATAAAGTAGCTTCAAAATAATTTCAGACAGTATCAAATATTGGGGAATCTATTTACCAATACATACAAAGGAACCAGATGAACACAATTATGAAATAAACTCCATATAGAGGGCTAAAAGGAAAAATATTAATTACTCAGTACTTATTCTAGCAGAGTAATTTTAATAAAAATGACAGTCCTACTTAAATTAATTATCTTATTCAATGCCATACAAACCAAATCACAATCAATCCTCAAATTTCATGGGGATAACATTTCTAGAAAACAGCACTAAACTAAAACATAACAACCAAACTATCCAAGAAAGCAGATACATTGAACCTGTGGGAAATAGGGGACTTAGACTCCATAACCATGAAAAACTGTAATCTTTTGCTAGACATTGCTGAAAATACATTTTTCTGCATACATTTCTTTAGAAAACATTAATCCTAATAATATGCACTTTCCCAAACACAGTAATAATAAAATAAGCCATAAAATGTAATATACAAAATAAAATTGGTAACATGCAAAACATTTTTCTCATTAGTAATTCTCTAGAATTGTGACATTTTGTGATATCTCAATTTTAAAAAGTGATTTCAGACAATATTCACTTTTCATGACACATGAAATCTACAGTACTATACAGCAAACAAAATTCTTAAAACTACAATTTTACCTTGCACCTTACTTTCTAATGTGTTAAGTAGTGACAGGGCATTGTACTGTATACTACTGTAAATGTGTCTACCTTCTCAAAACCAATGGAGAGATTGATGGGACTTTAATTACTCATTTGTGTCAGCCAGCATCACAGCAAGGTCAGTCCCCTTTTAAGCACTTCAGCAGTCATGGAAACAGAAATAGTGCTTACTAAGAACTTCTCAGAAAGAGCTTTCTCCCCCCTCCTAGGTAAGTATCTCTGATTATGTATTCCTTCTTTCCCCCTACCCACAGAAGAGTGAAGGAGGTAGCCAAATTTTGTCCTTAGCAATTTCTCCATTTGCTTAGAAAACTTTACACCTCCAACACTGTGTCTACAGAACACAACTAGAGTGTTTCAGTTGTCAACCTGAAAGTTAAAATAAGGTTTCTAATAAAAATCAAATCATCCAAAAGTCAAAAACTGAAAATCAACTATAATTAACATTTATTTTGAAGAAGAATTAAAAAAAAAAAAAAAAAAAAGACAAAACTTATCTGGAGGAAGAAAAAGGTCAAGAATAGCAAAGGAATCAAAGAAAAAATGGGGGAGACTAGCACTACTAGCTCTCACACTATACTACAGAGCTATAACAATTAAAACAATTAGTTTTTTAATAGAAAATATAGAAGTTTATCAGTGGGACAAATTAGATACAAAATATGCAGAACTGAGCACAAGATACAAATGAGCACTGTAGACTAGTATTTATTAAATCCAAAGATCCTACTTTTGGGGGCAAGAACTCACTTTTTGACAAAAATTCTTCGGAAAACTTAGAAAGCAGTCTGGCAGAAACTAGGCATAGATCAACACATATCATATACCAAGATAAGTTCAAAAGGGGTATATGATTTTAACATAAAAGGTGCTATCAAAAGCATATTAATGGAACAGGAAGAAATTCCCTGACAGATCTATGAGGAGGGGAAGAGTTAATGGTCAAATAAGAAGAGGCTTCTCAAGAGATAAAATGATTTTATTATATAAAATTTAAAAGTTTCTGAACAAAACCAATATAACTTTAATTAAAAGAAAAAAAAACTTGGAAAAATATATTTTAATACTTTTTAAAAAAATTAAAATTTTGTTTCCAAATAGTTCGAAATGGAGTCAAATTTACAAGAATAATAGTCATTTTCCAATGGATAGTCAAAAGATATGAATAGGCTGTGTTTAAAAGAAGAAATCCAAGCTATCAAAAAATATTTAAAATAATTGATGAAATGCACATTAAAACAACTCTGAATAATCACCTTACACTGATTTGAGTATTAAGCAAATGACAAATTCTAATGTGAGAAAACAGGCATACTGATACACAGTTAGTGGAATTGTCAATTAGTCTAACCATTCGGGAAGGCAATTTGAAACCATGCCCAAAAGGCTATTACAGTTATCCCTTTCACATTCAAGGGGGGTTAAAGGCATGGTGCCTCAGCAATCTGGAAAATCAGTTTAAATTTTCTAGTCCTTCTTTCATATCAAAGAAGTTTGAATTATTATGGTAGTAAATGATAAAATGTTAATATTATACAATATTATATTTTATATATTTCTAAGTTTCTAAATATTTTGTGTCATCTGCTGGCCTTATGTGTTGTCGTGGTTTCTCCAAAACTCCCCCAAAGATTCCCATTTAATTTCTTATGCTAATTTCACCAGTACAATCAATCTTATTCCTGAAATTATTCTATTTACTTATCAGTGTACATATTTTCCCAGAAAAAATTTAAAAACTTGGGTGTCTTTGTATTTATCCCTTTTCTACCCAATACCATGGGTGCATTAAAATCTACAGGAAGTAGTAAACAGTTAATCAATGTGTAATTGTACTAGATTCCTCATAACATTTAGGGCAGTGTAACAGTAACAGTTAACTAAATTACAGAATCTCAGGATAGAAAGGTACCCCACAAACTATGTAATCCAATCCATATACAAAGAAGAATCCTCTACAAAATACCTGAAAGTGGTAAATCAGCCATTTAAAAAGTCTATAAAAATAAACACTACCTTCCATATACCACTACCTTCTAAAGAAGCTCATTCAATATTTGGATAGCTTTATTAGAAAGTTTTGTCCTACATCATCAAACTTATATGTGCCTTTTTGCAAATTCTGCACAATGGTAGTAGTTTTGCCTATTGCGGCCAAGTAGAACAAATATAATCCATTTTCTAAATGATAATTCATTCAATATTTGGAGATAATTCCCTTGGGTCTTTGAGACTTCTCACTAGACATTCTCAGTTGCTCACTTTCATGTGTTATTGTAAGGCCCTTCACTATTACTGTTAAGTTTCTCTAGACAGTATCCAACTTCTCAATATTCTTTTTAAAATGTGTTGCCCAGAATTAAACAAAATATAATGAAAAATATTTATTATAAATATAATAACAAATAATAATATCAACAATAATGAGTAGTTAGTAATATGGTACCTACTATGCATTCATATTATGTAAAGTGCTATAAAAATATTTCTTTTGATCCTTGTGACAAACCTGAGTGGTAGGTTATATCCTTACTTTACAGATCAAAGGGTTAAGTAACATGCCCTAAGTCACACAGCTAATAAGTACCTGAGACAAGATTTGAACTCTGGTCTTCCTGACTTTAGGCCTCCTGTTCTATATATCCACTGTGTCAAAAATATTCCGGATGAAGTCTGATCAGATAACAACAAATGGTACTCCCAAGTCCTGATTCTTACACCCTACTTTTGTAGTAAGGCCAAGAGTTTTCCTGATACCACTTCCCCGACGCTGATATAGCTTCCTTCACCAAAGTAACCCGATTGGTCCTAATTTCCCTGATAGTTTCCTGATATGAGGGCATAAAACCTTGCGTAGTTGCTACCTTTCAGACATGGTGGGTATAGTTGCAAGGCAAAGTAAACTTCCTCCCGTGTTAAATGTTCAGTGATCTGCAAATACCTTGCTTTGTTTCAACACTAAACCTAAACTAAGAGGGTGTTAGCTTCAAAGCTGTGCCTACAACACCCTGATACAGCGAGACATTGCATTTTTTAGGTTCTACTACTGTTCTAATACTACTGACAGATCAATTGTACAATTCACCAAAACCTCAAGATCTTTTTCAGATGAATTGCTGTTCAAATGCGCTACCCACATTTAAAGTTGTTGAGATAGATACTATCTACTAACCTTGGTGATAGTTAAAAGTACTAGTTTTTTGTTATCTACAAATTTGGCAAATGTACAATCTATGCTTTTATCCAATCATTGCTTAAATATACTAAAATATGGGGCAGCTAGGTGGCACAGTGGATAGAACACCAGCCCTGAATTCAGGAGGACCCCAATTCAAATCTGGCCTCAGACACTTAATACTTCCTAGCTGGGTTACCCTGGACAAGTCACTTAACCCCAATTGTCTCAGCAAAACACACACACACACACACACACACACACACTCTCTCTCTCTCTCTCTCTCTCTCTCTCTCTCTCTCTCTCTCAGACCTACAAGACAGGGACTGTGACAATATAGAATGTTCAGATAATTTTCCGGTCTGATATTCCTAGAGACAGAAACATCCTCTGATATATTTCATCATCTCTGTGAGTTTTAGTGTCTCTTCCTCCTCTTAAGAGAGTGCAAAGAAGGAATAACTTAACCTATCAGATCTTTAGAGAAGGGAGGAATTTATGACTGAAGAAAAACTAGAGAACATTATTAAATGCAAAATGGGCAACTTTGATTACATTAAATTTAAAAGTTTTTGCACAAAAATGAACACAAAATTTAAAAAGAGAAGTACACAGCTGGGGGAAAAACTTGTAGTCAGTATTTCTTTGAAAAAGGTATCTTGTTAGGGCAGCTAGGTGGCGCAATGGATAGAGCACCAGCCCTGAACTCAGGAGGACCTGAGTTTGAATGTGGTCTCAGATACTTAATACTCTTCCTGTGTGACCCTGAAAGAAAGAAAAAGGTCTCATTTCTAAAATACATAAAGTACTAGGTCAAATTTATAAGAATACAAGTCATTTTAACATATATAAGACTGCTTGCCATCTGGGGGAGGGGGTTGGGGGAGGAAGGGAAAAAATCTGAATAGAAGTAAGTGCAAGGGATAATGTGGTAAAAAATTACCCATGCATATGTACTGTTAAAAAATGTTATAATTATAAAATAAAATAAAAAAAATTAAAAAAAAAAAAAAAAAAAAAAAAAAAAAAAAAAAAAAAGAATACAAGTCATTTCCCCACTTGTTAAATGGTCAAAGGATATGAACAGACAATTTTCAGATAGTAAGATTAAAGCCACACTCCAAATCACTATTGATTAGAGAAATGCAAATTAAAAGAACTCTGATTACCACCTCATACCTCTCAGATTGGCTAAGACATCAGGAAAAGATAATTATAAATGTTAGAGGGAATGTGGGAAAACTGGAACACTGATGTATTGTTGGTGGAGTTGTGAAATGATCCATCCATTCTGGAGAGCAATTTGGAACTATGCCCAAAGGGCTTTCAAACTGGGCATACCCTGTGATCCAGCCATGCCACTACTAGATATTTTAACCAAAGAGATCATAAAAAAGGGAAAGGGACCCACATGTGCAAGAATGTTTGTGGCAGCCCTTTTTGTAGTGGCGAGAAACTGGAAACTCAGGGGTTATGCATCAGTTGGGGAATGACCGAATAAGTTATGGTATATAAATGTTATGCAATTATCATTGTTCTGTAAGAAATGACTAGCAGGATGAGTTGAGAGAAGCCTGGAAAGACTTACATGAACTGATGATAAGTGAAAAGAAAAGAACCAGGAGTACACTGTACAAGTAACAGTAAGAATGTGCAATGAAAACTATGAAAGACATGGTTCTTCTCAGTGGTTCAGTGATCTAAGGCAATCCCAATAAACTTTGGATAGAAAGTGCCATCTGTATCCAGAAAAAGATCTGTGGAGATTAAATGACAATCAACACATCTTTTTAAAATCAATTCCTTCTTTTTCCCCCCGTTTCTTTCTCCTCTCCCATGGTTTTCTCCTTTGGTTCTAATTTTTCTCTCCCACCATGATTATAATACACAAGAAATGTATATTTAAAAAGTCAATATACATGTATAACCAGGAAAAAAAAAATAAAGAAAAAGAAGAGTGCATAGAGAGAGCACAGAAAACCAAGGAGGTTCAATCTGAAGCACTCAGATTCAGCTTTAATCCAAGGGTATTAACCAACCCCTTGGGGGGAAGGGGGAGGAACAACATTACTCAGCCTCTCTGTGACAAAACAGTATTCTGGCTCTTCCTCCTATGAAGCTAACAATAGATTTTTGTATCAATGAGCTCATCAAGAAAAGTGACAGTCTCCATGTTTGGAAAGTTCAAAGGTCTGATATCTATGATAAAACCCTCAAGAGGGTGTGGCAAATTTTATGATGCTGGAAAATAGGCCAGTGTTTTCTGAAGTTGAACCATTCAAGATTAGAACTTTTTTAAAAAAAAATAAATGTTTTTGAAAAGCAGAACCAGATTTAAAGTCTGAGTACCAAAACAATTTACTACTTAACCACATATAAGACTGAGCAAGCTGCTTTATTGCTCAGGGCCTTCAGTTTATTAATTTATGTTATAATGAGTGGGACCAAATTATCTCTAGAGTCACCTTCAGGTCAAAATCAATAAATATATCACTTTGCAAAGCACTGGGATTACTTAGGTATGCCAAGAAAGTCCCTGTTCTCAAGGAGCTCATAATCTGAGGAAGAATAACATGCAAACAACTATGCTGAAACCACACACACACACACACACACACACACACACACACACACACACACACACACATATATAACATGCAAACAACTATGCTGAAACCATACACACACACACACACATACACATAAACTGGAGATTAATCTAGGAAAATTGGGAAAAGTTTCAAACAGAAGGTAAGATTTTAACTAAAACCTGATGGAAGCTAATGGCAAGTAGGCCAGTAACACTGAAGTGAAGAATATGGGAAGGAAGTAACATGTAAGAAGGCTGGAAAGGTAGAGATTGTATGTGATGGGACAGAGTGAGGATGGAGAGGACAGGATGCCAACAGTGGAAAAAACAGAACAGGTCCAAGATTCATTGTTAGTCAATGATCAGGCATATAAGGGGCCAATGCTATGCCAATGTAGGCTAGATATGGAGATGTACTCCCAAAACAAGAGAAAACAGGCCTTCAGAAAAAATTTTAAGTCACACAACAAAAGCAATTTCTTTACTTTTTTGGGGGGGAGGACCACCCAAAAAAATTTTATATACTGTCTGAACACCCATTTTATATAACAGAATTGGCTCTAAGTTATATAAATATTTTCATCCCCCCCCAAAAAAAATATAAAATGATCTCTCAAAACATTTTTGGCACAACTGAGGACTTTGAAAAGAATGCTCCACAAATCGTAAAGTCAATTCCAAGAGTTTTGAGGACTGGCAGTATCATCAGAAAAGTAATAATGCACCATATCCAACACTAATTTAGAAGTGTAAATTCTATATGTTGGAAAATTTTTTTTTACTTTATAGTAATACTTTGTAGATCAGTTGTTCCATAAATTATATATTACAAAGACCAAGTTAAAACTGCTTTAGAACTTTTAGGATATCCTAGATTTGAACTTAGCATAGAATGTCAAGCATTTTCTTTTTTTAACTTTTAAAATGAACCTAAAACATTGTGCCAAGATATTATGCAGTCTGAAACCGAAGACTTTAGGTTTTATCTTCCTCACTGATGCCCTATTACAGAAGAGAAACATTAATAGAAAGTGAAAAGCTGGCTAAGAAGGTAGTGTCTGAAATGGGGATTTGAATTTTTGGATTTTGGTTTACCATGAAGTGTTGATAAATTCTTGGACAGAGGATGGAATATACCTGAGAAAGGATAACAAGAATGTTATTTGTTAGATGTTTTACAAATCTAACAAAAATGTATTTTTAAACCAAAAAGGATAGGGAAAGGAGAAGACTGCCTAGGCAAATGCCTAAAGTAAAGAATAGAATAGCTACAAGGAAGGAAGAAAAGTAGCTAAAATATTCAGAAATTCATAAGTAATAAAATCCTCTCTGCTTCAATCCCCCAAAGAACTTGTAGTAAAACAATGGCCTCAAGTGTGGGTATATACATAAATGTCCTAAGTTCAAGAAATACAGAGGAACTAGAGGATCTAAGGAAAGGAAGCATATCTCGATATAATAGCAGATGGAGTAGCAATGCACTTTAAAGATATTTTAATCATGTGATGAAATCCAGGAACCAAAGGGAGAAAGTTTAAGGAAGATGATTTGAGAAAAGGTCAAAATAGAAAGAAACATAAGTGATTTGTTACTGGAATCTTCTCTCTTGACATAGAAAGTACATGAGGATTTTGAGAAACAAATCATAAATCTGGTAGAGGTGTAATCATCATGGTGAAGATAGATGTCAATTATCTAGAAATTTGTTGGGAACGCTTTCTAAACCTAAAGCAGAAAAGCTAATAGCTTCTTGATTTGTCTTAGTAATAATAATGTCATCCTTCAAAATGTACAGAAAACCAAGCAGTAATTCTATACCGGAACTCATCATTACCAACAATGGAAGTGGTTTTTTAAATTTTGTTTTATTTTTTATGGATGAAATGATAGGAACCTTGGTTAGAAGTGACAGCCCCACCCAAGAGTTTGTGATACAGGAAAGGAAATCTGGACATAATCAGAAATTAAGTCTAGATATAAAGGAAACAGATTTCAAAGGATACAAAGGAAAAGAAAGTAGGACCTTGTGAACTAAAAAATGAAAACATTTCAGGCAACATCAGCAGGAAAGTGATGGCAGATTCCCAAGAATCAAATTCTTAAAGATACAAAAGAAAACAATTCCAATAAGAAAAGCGGAGCTTACCTAAGGAGACCAATGTGGGTAGATGCAACAAGTTAGAATTGTATAGAAGATGGAAGGAAGGCCAGGTGATAGAAAATATGTGTATAGGATGTTTTATAAAATTATGTGTCTAGAATTCTAAAGTTCTTTTTATGAGCTGAGGCCATAAAGAAAAGATAAGAACAAGAAAAAAGCTTGAGGTTTTTTGTTTTAACAGTGGGAGGAAGATAAAAGGAAGAACACCTCTTTGATTAAAGTGTATAATAGGACAAGAATAACCAACAGTAAAGAAAGTAAAGTTGTTCAACTCTTGTTTTCTTTTTTCTATATAGGGGATATTAGGGAGTCTCTGGGGAACAGTATTTGGCCACGAGTGATAGGGTCAGTCTCACACTTAAAAAAAAATATCAAGGTGTCCAATGTGGGAAGAATGTTTAAGGGTGACAACTAGCATCAGAGAACACAAAGAGGCTCTTTGAAACAAGGTAAGAAGTACATATATATTGCTTAAAGTTTCATATTAACTATTATTTAAGTTAATTAATACTATCACCAATAATTTTTTTAAATATCAACCATCTAGAATTATAGTAGTAGAAATAGGTATAGCAAAGTGGAGATCAGGCAAAATCAGTTACTGATATTTAAAATGTTTAAATCAGATTTGTAAATTTGTAAAGTCCTGATCATATAAAATCAATCAGTACATAGCAATACCTTGCAATGCATTTGAAAACTTAAAAATTTATCTTAAAAACCATGCCTGCTGGTTCAGGAGACCAATACATGGAGGAGCATTACTGATTATAAGACCTCCTTCTCTAATCTTCAATTTTTACCTGTTACCTTGTTCCTTTCCTGCTTACCAGAATCATGTTCAGGTATCCCACAATTCTTAGTAAACTTCAATTTTACCCTATACCCTATCACCCTCATCCAGCTCTAATCCCATTTCCCTTTCACAGCCTAGTTTCGGTGTTTAAAAAAAAAAAAAAAAAAAAAAAAAGTCAACATATTACTTTGATTTCTTCATTAAATTTTCTACTTAAAACTTGGTTTCTGAATTTGGAATTCAAATAAAGCTGTTCTTTCCAAGTGATCAGTAATTTCAAATTCTCTCTCTTTAAAAAAAAATTTTATATATATATATATATATATACATATATATATATGTATATATATATATATTTTTTTTTGTTGTTGTTTTATATGTTGCCCACATTCCCTTCCTTGTCTTTCCTCTTTTTCTCTTCCTGAGAGCTATCCTTATGTGTTGTGTCCCACCTGTCTTGAATGTACTCCCTCCTAACCACTACCTTCTCTTAGAATTCCCTAGAATTCTTTCAAAGTTCAGCTCAAGTTTCACATCTTTCACATGACCTTTCCTGATAGCCCAAACAATTAGCAAATCCCAGCCTATAAAATCTGGGCATCTCTTGTCAAATGGTAAAACATAGAATGACACCAATTCTGAAATGGAGATGGAATAATACAACACATCCTTACATCAAGACACATCATCCAAAAAAAGTTAAGAAAATTATCAAAGACATGGATTTAAGTATGCTATGATGCCCAGAAACTTGCCTGATTTGAACACCATATTACAATCAAAGCTAAACTTAGAAAAAAAGAACTGTTCACTTAATACCCTATGTGATAAAAATGTGGCTTCATAAGGAAGAATTAAGGAATATCTATCAAAAGCTTATAAAACTCAATGTCAAATTGTATTTTAAAAAATGACTGTAGGACACACCGCATATTAATATTTCTTACAAGATATAAAAGTTATTTGTTTTTATCATTTAAACAAATACATTTTAATTACTTTTACTTCATTCCAGTTAATTGGCATATCATTTTTATACAGAGTATCCCAAAAATTTTTAGTGCAGTTTTAAGTTCTTAAACTTTAAAGAGGTTGTATATCCATCCTTGGACTCTCTCAATCTCTAGTCACACACAGCCAAAGGTATGTAACTGAATATCTCAGGGACATTTTAAACTCATCATATTCAAAAGTGAATTCATTGTATATCTCCCCAAACAAGTCTATCTGTAATGTTCTCTCTAAAATGTAATGTTCTCTGTTGAGGTTTTCTTGGGGTCTCTGGAGGCAGCCTTCATTTCAGTTCAGTAATCACCACAAGTACAGGCAGGTGTTAAAGTCCAAATCTTTTATTATGTCTTTCAAAGTCTTATCTCCTTTCCTGGAGCCTGGTTAGCTTTCTTAGAGACCTCTCTCTCTCTCCTTGGTTCTGAGAGCTTGAGCTCCTATGGCCAGTCCTTTGCCTCTAGATCTCCCCAAATGTCAATCCTGGCTAAGGCTCCTAGCCTATATGCCCCACACTGAGTACAAACCAATCATTACATCACTAGGAAACCATTATTTGTTATAGGATTAAATCAATGCTAAATTAGGTTTAACCATTGTCTCCTCAATTACACTTAGTACTTGTTTCAAGTTCTGACTCATAATATCTGTCCTTTTCCAAATTTCTCTTTTCTGTTAAAAGGAACAGGATCCTTCTATTTGCCCACAATCACAACCTTGGATCACCTTTATCCCTCAAACCACATATTTAGTCAATATTCATGATATCTTTAAATTGATCTTTTTTTCATTCACATAACCCACACACTAGTTCAAAAGTCCTCTTTACCTCTCTTACCTATACAGTAACCTTCTAATTTGTCTCTGTGTCAAAATCTCTCCTCTCTTGAATCTATGCTCCACGTAGTCTCCAAAGTAATATTCCTAAAGTAAAGGTCTAATTATATCAAGAAAAGGCCTTCTACTAACAAGGTCCTAATGCCTCCCATTAAAATAAAATCAAAATCCCCAGTCTGTCATTTAACATCCTTCTCATTTGGCCTAGCATTCTAGATTTGGGGGGGGGGGTGGTTTGTCTGTTTAGTTTGTGGTAAGTGGGAATACCTGAGAAGGAATTTATCCAGTAATGACTATGTATATATATATATATATATAAAAACCCGCAATATTTATCAACGAAACATTTTAAAAATAAATGAAAATATGAGAAAACAATGAATTGCATCGAACCATACTGATAAATTAAGCTAGTAAATCCAAAGGAAAAAGATGAAAAAGAAGGATAATTTTCACAACTGGATAACACAGTTATCATGACTTTTGTTCCTTACCTCTCACATATGAACTAAAAGTGGGTGGAACCATTACTTAATCAGATCACAGAATTCTTAAATTATCTAAAATTAAATTTCCCCCTCTTAATTTTAATTACATATTTGAATTACAAGTAAGATGTAATAGTAGGCAAACATTCAAAATTAATAACACAAATATAATCCTGATATAGATATAACTAGCGTATGGGATTACTGTATTTTCTGAATAAATACCTACAAGAATACTCAAGACATAGGGATATATTATAAAGAAATAAATCATGAAAGAAAGAAAAAAGTCCAAAAAGCCTTCAAAAGAATGAAAAGATAATTACTTTACATTAATTAAAAAGTTCTAGTCTTTGTAGTTTCACTATAGAACAACAGTCACCTATAACATATAATCAATAAAACATCAAATTTACTTGCATTTTTTAGAATGCATTCCTCTGTCCTTGTTGTAATTTTAAAGTCTAAAGATGAAACGAGTCTGTAACTCCTTTTGGGGAAAAAAATAAATAAAAAAAGCTTTAAGCAGTAAAAATTGTGTTGATGCCATCTATGGGACAGTTAATGGAATGCAGACAGCTTGAAGCAGATGAATATGAAATCTGAAACTTCTTTAAGAGCTGAGGTTCTTAATCTAAATCTGTAAACTTATTAAATATTTGATAATTACTTCAAAATAATTAATTTTGTTTATAATCCTATATATTATATGTTAATCATTTAAAAGCCTTCTAAGAAGGATTCCATAGGCTTCAAGATACTAACAAAGGGGTCCATGACACAAAAAGGTTAAGATATTCTAGTTTAGAAGTGGAAAGCATTTGAGATATTGTCTTTTCCAATAAGCTCACTTTTAAAATAAATATCTATAAAACCTTTGGATTTAACTACAGGATTTATTAAATAGTGGCCTATGTACCCACCACACCCCAAATCATCAATAATATCCTGTTTAAAATTAATTGATAGTTGTTCCTTTAAGAATTTTTTTTTTAAATAAAAATTAGTTTTTTGGATTGTGGCCAAAGGGAATTCCCAGGGCAAAAAACTACTACTTATGCAGATCACCATTACTTACACTTATATATATACACTTCCTGAATCCAAGGACAGCTCTCTAGATTGTCTAAATCTGGCCGTCTCTTTAAGTAGTTAAATTTAATAAGGAAGCCAAGGAATAATTCTTTTTGTCTTATGGACAACCAAGTTAACTAAGTTATTGGCCTACTAACTTTACTTAACAAGCTAAAACCACTTATGGTTTATATCTTATTCTAAAAGCAGTGAAGAGTTATTGAATATTCTTAAGCAAAAAAGTATCATCATTTAGGCAGCTGTGAAAACTAGTCAGTGAAAAGAATGAAGAGATAAGACTAATAATAAGAGGGAAACTACTCCAATAGTAGCTGAGAGGTGATGAAGAAAGTACAGTGGTGACCACTTGAACGGAGAAAAGGGCACAGAGTAAGAACAAACATTAACCAATTACATATGGGGAATAAGGAATAGAGATGATTTAAAGAGGATTCAACTTGTAAAGTATTAACAACAGCCACCATGTTTATAGAACTTTCAGGTTTGCAAGATGCTCTACCTGCACTATTTTGTTTGATCCTCAAAACAACCTTAGGGAAATAGATGACAGAGATTGTTGTCCTCATTTTACAAACAAAGAAACTGAGGCCAAGAAAAATTTTGTAGCTAGTGTCTGAAAATGGATTCTTACCCAGGTGTTGCTGAATCCAAATCTACCACTCTATTCATTATGCCATCAGTTACTTCTGATAACTGAAAGATTAAGTAAAAAAATGATGGTGCCAAAATTTTAATTTTTCTAATGCCACTTTAAAATTTAACCTCGATAAAAAATAGACAAAAAAAAAGGTAATCTTAAGCAGATTAAAATGAAAAAACAAAAACAAATAACAATAATGGAACTTTGATCAAGTAGAAACTGGATAGTTTGCGCATGACCATAAGCTAAAGCAATGTTTTTCAAAGTGAAGGGCATTGTTAAGGGATAGGGAGCTACTAAATTTTTTTCTACTGTGTAGACTGACACTGGGGGATCGATCAGTGGATAGAAGCCTAAGTATACAGTCAAGAAGACCTGAATCTAAATTTTATGAGATTCTTACTAGCCCGAGAAGTGACATTGGGCAAATTACTTAAGTTGTTTGTCTTAATTTTCCAAAGAAGGAAATGTCACCACTCCAGTATCTTTGCTAAGAAAATCCCACGGATAATATGGTCCACAAGGTCATAAAGAGTTGGAAACAACTGAATTATAGTAACAATATAGAATGGCACAGGCAGATCTATCTGGTAAAAGCAGAAACTAAAAGACTAATTAGAAGGCTATTATAATAGTCCAAAGGAGAGAACCAGGTTAAGTTAGAAACTTATCCTTTGAGGATACCATAAAATAAAATAAAAAAGTACCATTACAAAATGTGTGATGTTATGATTTAGATGCTCTGTAGAAGGAAACAGATGAAGCCTTTCCCGATACCCCCAACCTATTAACATAGATTTACTTTATTTTGTATATACTTTGTCTATACTTGTATGTATATGTGTTGTTCTGTCTTGTCTTGTCCTGTCCTGTCCATCCCCATTCTGGTCCATAATATAAGTTACGGATAAAGGTAAAATCAGGTCTACTTAATTTTAAGCCCTTATCAATGCCTAGCAAAGTGCCTGGCATATAATAAGTGTTTAATAAATACTTGTTCTTTGAGTGCAGCCACATCAATGAGATTACAGAGCCATCAAAGACAATTTTTACATATTTTTAAATGTGTTATGTATATGAGAGAGAGAGTGTGTGTGAGTGTGTGTGTGTGTGTGTGTGTGTGTGTGTGTGTGTGTGTGTGTGTGTGTGTAAGGGTGGGGAGGGGCAGAGAGAGAGAGAAACCCGGAGACTGATTGTGATACATATATCAGTCTAAGCATGAAGAAGCTAATCATAAAAATGTTGCCCAGGATGTGCTAAAATTTCTTGGTTACAGCTCATATAACTGGTTATCAAGGCATGCAGTCTATTAGTAGAGTACACATATACAAGGTAAATAATATACATAAATATTGCAAAAATCTAATTTCATTAAATTCACAAATATAGTTCATAGTATCTCTAAATTTAGTAGAGGGTTTTCATTAATTGCTCTGGCAAAAAAAGTTATCCTCCAATCAGCAGGTAACAAATCTCTCCAAATTTAGTGAGCAATGTCCTTAAGACTAAGCTGATAATGCTTTTAGTTGTAGTTTAAGAAATTGGAATAAGTAAAGCAGTTCACTCAATCACTACACCAGTAAATTACATACATAATATTTTCTAATCAATCAGCAAACATTTAATGATAACCTGCTATATGTGCTGGTCAAGGTGCTAGGTACTGGGGATAAAAAACAAAAATGAAACCACAAGGTTACCAGGGAATATATATATGTTATTTAGGGAGGGTAGAACACTAGCTCTAGGGAGGAGCAGGTTAAGGCTTCATACATTTATTTGAAAAGTGAAGGAAGGAATTCGAGGAGATAAGAGCCCCCTACAGGCACAGAAGCTAAGGTAGGGGTGTGGCACTTAAAAAAAAAAAAAAAAAAGATGAAATATTTATCATAATAAAGAATGGATAACATAGGAAAAATATTCTACTGAATGTCACCTAAGGAAAACTGTTAAGAGTACTTTTGTATGATCTATCAATTTTTTTTTTTAACCCTGCACTAATCGTAAACTTTTTATGCCCCTTTTCTTCTACTTCCCCCCCCCCCCTGAGGCTGGGGTTAAGTGACTTGCCCACGGTCACACAGCTAGGAAGTGTTAAGTGTCTGAGAGCACATTTGAACTCGGGTCCTCCTGAATTCAAGGCTGGTGCTCTATCCACTGCGCCACCTAGCTGCCCCTCTTCTACTTATACTATATTCCACTTACAAACACTCACCTTTCCTAGCCCAAATTATTTAGCACTTAGAGCTAAAAAAGTCACATAAATCATTCCCTTGGTATATACTTCACTGCTTTTGAAAACTCAATGAAATTCACCAAATATTTAATTAAAATTTTGTTGTGAGAATATGGATAAGAGAGATTTTAGAGGGCTCCTACCATCCTAGAGCTTCAACTTTAAGTAAAGAGACCTGATATACAGAAGTAATGATATTATTAAATAACAAATAAGTTTATAAGAAGTACAAACAGTATTATGTGAAGTCTGAGAGAAGCAAATGTGATATACCAACAGTGGGAAAACTTCCTGAAAGTGATCCTAAAGGACAGAAATAGGTAAAAATTTAAAGAGTGAAAGATATCAGTCATAGGATAGCATGAGCAAGGCACGGAGGTGGGCAGCTACAGGGGATACTAAGGACAGCAAGCAATTTAATTTGGTTGGTGAAGTATAGAGAGAAAAAAACAATATGAGATAAAGATGCAAGAGTAGCTTCATAATTATAGAGGACTATGAATGTCAAGCCAAGGAATCTGAACAATACTTGACAAGCAAGAGGAAATCATAAAAAGATTTTGAGAATATTCACAGAAGAACAACATGATGAAAGATATACATATGGAAATTAACTCCTGGCAGTTCTACAGCAGCTATTCCAAACATTCCCTTTCCTTACACCTCTTACATACCTTTTTTTCCTCCTCCTTTTTTGACCTCCTCCCATCCAGGACTCCCTTTCCTATTTAACAGAGAAAATTTGCCATGAGTTTCTCTTTTCTCTACCCTGCCCTACAAACTACACCATCCCCTATTCTTTCTTCTTTTAGTCCTTAAGAAATTCAATCCAATTAAATAAGGAGTCACAAACAATTGAGTATAACAGAAAAAATAAATAAAACTCTGTATAAGGCATAACACTGGGTCCCAGGGATACAGACAAAACCTAAACAATTCTTACCCTCAAAGTGCTTTCACATTCCATGGGGAAAAAAGGTTCCTTTCTTTTTGCCAAGGGCCTATTTTCCTTAAAGAGCTCTAGATTCTATCCCCAGGTTTCACTTACTCTTTTCAACTTAGATCTCACCCTGAGGTAATTATTTCTAGCTGTCAAAAAACAAAGCCAAATCTTTAGTGTAGTAGTGTAATACACTAATGTAGTATATACTACACTTAAAAAAAACCTTTCACTTCAAATGTAATAAAATCCTTTCCCTTACAGTCATATTACCAAGAAGTTTTCTTTCCTTCTTGTCTCCACTTTCTAACCTCCTACTCATTTCACAATTCTGAAAAATTTGTTTCTCAAACTATCCCTCTCTCAATAAAAATGTTCTCTTCAGAGACATATACTCCAAGTACAGGGAGATGATAGTCCCTATTTGGCAGAGGTCAAACCACATTGAAGTACTGGGGTCAGTTTGGGGTGCCACAATTTAAGAATGAAATGGATAAACTGGAGAACACCCAGAAAATAATCAGGATGGTATAGAGCCAATTCTTCACATTCTTTTTAAAGTCCAGTGTGATTTGACTCAAACATACAATTTCTGATATTTCGTGTTATTCTCATCCGTGCATATTTCTATATTCCTGCCAAAGTACACTAAATTCTAATCTGAATTGCAACCCATTCTTGATGCCTTTAGAATCCTTTGCTCTCTTCAGGACTCAACTTTCTAGACTGAAATCTTTCCTGACCTCTGTTCCCCACCCCCCAGCTCCTAGGTTCAAGTGTTCTTTTCCCGTCCAGCTGTTATTTGTATTTTCTCACAGACTATACACTCCTTACAGGACTCTTTATTTTTGTTTTTCAGTTAGTGCTCTCGGTAGAGAAGGCTTCTTAGTAAATGTCTATTAAATTGAATGAGTACGAATGGTAGACTAGAGAGAGGGAACAGAGAAAAACTGGTAGAAAAAATCCATTAGGAAGCTATTAATCCACTACATTAAATGAGTAGTAACATGGATGTATACTTGAACTGCAGGAATAGGGATAGGAACAGGCAATGAATAAGATATATGAACCAAGGAGAGTTGATAATTACCTACATATGAGAAGCAAGAGAAATGGGAAGATTCAAAAATAACATGAAAATTTTGAACATATCGGTTTTTCTCTTCACATCATATAAATTGGTAATGATGAAAAAACTGTCTATGTGGGAAGGGCATAGAAAGACAATCATACTGATATAGATATATAGTTAGAAATGTAAACTAGTTCAGCCATTAGTGTGTTTCTACTGATGAGAAAAATGACTAGAAAAAAAGAAAAAGAAGGAATGGAATGTTTGTAAGCATTAAAAATATATATACATTGTGTAAGAATGTTTGTGGCAGCCCTCTTTGTAGTGGTCAAAAACTGGAAACTGAGTGGATGCCCATCAATTGGAGAATGGCTGAATAAACTGTGATATATGAATATCATGGAATATTATTGTTCTGTAAGAAATGACCAACAGGATGATTTCAGAAAGGCCTGGAGAGACTTATATAAACTGAAGCTGAGTGAAATGAGCAGGACTAGGAGATCATTATATACTTCAACAACAATACTGATGGACGTGGCCCTCTTCAACAATGAGATGAACCAAATCAGTTCCAATAGAGCAGTAATGAACTGAACCAGTTACATACAGCGAAAGAACTCTGGGAGATGACTATGAACCACTAACAGAATTCCCAATCCCTCTCTACCTTTGTCCGCCTGCATTTTTGATTTCCTTCACAGTCTAATTGTACACTATTTCAAAGTCGGATTCTTTTTGTACAGCAAAATAACTGTTTGAACATGTATACATATATTGTATTTAATTTATACTTTAACATATGTAATATGTATTGGTCAACCTGGCATCTGGGGAAGGGGGATGGGAGGAAGGAGGGGAAAAATTGGAACAATAGGCTTCGCAATTGTCAGCGCTATAAAATTACCCATGATTATCTTGTAAATAAAAAGTTATAATAATAATAATTATACACACACACACACATATATATATATATATATATATATATATATATATACACACACATATACACACACACACGAAGAATTCAAAATAATTAGGGAGATTTGTCAGAACTGATAAAGAGCAAAATAGTTAACAAAGAACATATACAATGATTACAACAATATAAAAAGAAGATTAATAGGAGGCTGAATTCCAATTAATGTTAAAAAAGTGAAGGTCCTGGGAAAAAAGATAATTTAAAAATATTCTCTTTTTCATGGTAGAAAGGTGGGGACTACTAAAACAGAATATTTTGTTTAGTTCCTTTTTCTTAGCAAAATGGAAGATTCAGTGGAATGGGGGAGAAATGATTATGAAGCAAAGTCAGGGTATTTCGAAGTAAAACAGAAATAGAATATATTCTAATAGAAATGTACATTTTTAAAACTAAATTTTCTAACAATAAATCTGCAAAAAAAGTAAAATTTGCAAAACATGCAAAACTCCATAAAAATGGAAATAAGCTAGAAGAGCTATGAAAGATAGGAATACTGAGGGTGGAGCCAAGATGGTGGAGTGCACAAAAGTCTCTATCTGACCTCTTTGGAGCTTCTCTCAAATCAACAGCAAGTTAATTAAACCTCTGAATTGGCTTTGGACTGACAGAACCTACAAATATTTGGAATACAACACATTTCCAGAAGAAGATACCTTAGAATAACTTCAGAAAAGGTCTACTTCAATCAGGCAGGAGGAGAAGCTGTTGAGCCTTGAGAGCTGGGGTGGGGAGCCAGAGTGTTGCCAAGTCCACACACTGGGGTCTTAGGCCACTCTGTCCTGATGACAAGTCAGTGGATCAACAGATTAACTGTAAAACACACAAATCAAATACAAAAGGCAAATTGTGAGCCCCTGAACCCTGGAATGGGACCTGGCAGGTAGTATCCAACACTGGAAGTTAAGTCGGCAACACCAGCTCCAAGGCAAACTACAGCAGCTGTTGCCCCTTTGCCTTAAGAGCAACCTTTAAAAAAAAAGAAATAAGAGCAAAAAAAAGCAAAAAGAACTCTGGCCATAGATAGCTTTTATGAAGAAAGAGAATAGAACTCATACTCTAAGGATCCTAAAGGCAAATCAACTCCAGATGAATGAAGCTCCAAAGAGTAATATGAGTTGGTCCCCATTTCACAAAGCTCTCTTGGAAAAATTCAAAAAGATTCTTAGAAGAAAAACTGGGAAAGGAAATGAGACCTTTGCAAGAGAGTATGGGAAAGGAAAAACAGAAATTATCTGAAAAACTCCTTAAAAAATAGATTTGATGAACTGGAAAAGGCAAATTACTCCTTACAAAATAGATGTGATGAAATGGAAAAAACATACAACTCCTTGAAAGATAGGAATACCAATAAGGAATTAATAGAGCTGTAACTGGGCTTAAATATTTTGAGAAGCAAATTGAAATTATATTTTTAAAGTGTCTAAAAAGGCTATAATCTTTAATTCGGGTATCTTATTGCTAGGCATAGGGCCCATGAAGGTCTAAGAAAAAATTGTCTCACAAAGTCTAAAATATTTATAAAATCATTTTCTCTAGTGGCAAAGACATCAACAAAGTAGGTACTCATCAATGAAGGAATGGGTGAACAGTGGTAGAGAAATATAATGGTATATTATTGTAGTCTATATGTTATATATATATATATGACATAGTAAATGGAAAGAATAAAAAACAAAACTGAATTCTTCGTAATTAAAATAAAACCAGTCTCAAAATAAGAGTGAAGAAAATGCGCCCTCCTCCCTTTGTCACAGAGGTGGAGCATTATGGGTATGGAATAAGTCTACACTGTCAGATGTAGTTGATATTGCAATTAGATTTTTTTTGTGTGTGCTTTCTTTTTCTTTTAAAATTCTTACTACAAAGTATAAAATGGTTGGGCAAAAAAGATTTATTTTTAAATGAAATGTAATGGAATAAAAAGTTATCTATAAAACAGTATTTTTAAGAAGACAGTAGATTTAAGGGGAAGAGAAATGCGAATTCAAACAGGTTTCAGTGAAGTTAAAATTAGCTATGAGGTGGAAGTGATGAGTTTGGGATGCCAAGCACATCCAAGTAGAGATAACAAAAAGCGATCTGTACCTCAACAGAGAGATTGAGAGCACTTTCAGCCAAAATTATAAAGATAGAAGAGAGATCCCCAAAGAGTTTATAGGATAAAAAAACCCTTTAAAGAGTTGGAAGGGAAACCATTTATGTCAATTCATTCAACTTTAAGAAAACTGAGACCCAGAGAACTTAAGGAAACAACTGCCCAAATTTACAAAGGTATAAAACAGCAAAGAAGGGATCTGACTACAAATCCAGCAAGCAATCTTTGCACTATGCCACATTACATATCTTCAAATGGCATCTTTGAAAATGAAAAGCAATGCTTTTTTACCCCCTTATTTTTTTATTTTTGATCTGATATTTCTTGTGCAGCATGATAAATATGTTACTGTAGATAGAAGAACTGCAGATGTTTAACTTATTGGATTGCTTGCTGTTTAGGGGAAGGGGAAAAGAGAAATGAGGGAAAAAATTTTGCAATACAAGGTTTTTGCGAGAGTAAAAGATGAAAACTATTTTTGCATATTTTGAAAATTAAAAAACTATTATTTAAAAAAAAAGAAAAGCAATAGACATGCATAATCCAGTTGAGGATTTAAAAAATAATATTATCATATCTCAATTTACAGACAACAAAACTGAGCTGAAAGCCTTTAAGACAGTGGTTGTGAGAGAGGAGGAAAGGGAACATACATCTATTAAGCTCTTCCTATGTTCCAGGCTTGTACTAATTAAGCTCTTCCTATGTTCCAGGCTTGTACTACGTGCTTTACAAATATTATTACATTTGATCCTCAAAATAATTCTGAAAGTTAGACAGTATTATTATCCCCATATTACAATTGAGGAAGCTAAGACAAAGGTTAAATGACTTGTCCAGACCTGGGTGTGAGGTTAGACTGAAGATCAAGTATTAACTCCAGATACAATCTTCTACTACACTACTATGAATTTACTACTTTTTTCAGGAAGCTTGAAAGGGAATATAATCACTGTCAAATATAGAAGCATTACTGTTATTTAGGAATAAGGATACTTCTTTCCAACGAGACTAGAAGAAGGAAACGAGATTTTCATATAACTGTGTTTTCTGCACAGTTCCTTTGGGCTAGCTTCAACATTCTCATTTAAAATCTTCGTGAAGATGAGCTATTGTAGCACAGTTGGGCGTTTAAGCAAAGAACATTCATTGTGAGGAATCATAGGATATCAGTAAGAATATAATAGCTCAGTGGTAATCAAAGTCAAGTTGAGCTTATATACCACATATTACAGTGAATGAAATCAATTGAATTAGTAAAACTGAATTGATTTCAGCCATCATACTTTATTTTGGGCCAGTAAGAGAAGAAAATCCCAATTGTTTAAGTCTCAATATTTTTCCCCAAAAGGGGTAGGCTAATCCTTAGTTTATTCATAATTATATTGCTTGGATTTCCAGGTCATGTGATCAAGAAGATAGGAGGATTCATCCCTACAAATTTTCCCAAGGAGATTCTATGCCTCAAAGATAAAGCAACTTCAGCTATTTCCATAGGCTAGAATATCTATAATCCAAAAGGTTAAAAGCAAATTAAGTGATATCTAACCAGAGCTTAGATTAGCTCTTCCACTAATTCTCACCACTTTACTAGTCAAGAGACTACTAGCTGACCAAAGGACCCAACATAAGAGCTTATTAAAAAAAAAAAAAAAAAAAAGTCACTGATCAGACAAAGTGGCTAGCACAAAAAAGCAAAACCACACCACACCCCCAGTCTTCCCTTTCTCATTCTAATACCTTGGAGATACCACCTCCAGGCTGTGGAAATTTGCTCTGCCATTAATGGATAACCAGTGCTAAGGTAGGACTCCAGGGCAGAAGCTTATTGGGGACTAGTGACAGAGAGGCAATGCTAAAGCAGGTGTGGTCTGTGCTATAAAACATGTCTGAAGAAGAATGAAAAAACTGAGGCAAAAGTCTGGGCCGGCAATAGGACTCAATAACACATCCTACCTTCTATCTTTTCTCTCAGAACCAAAAACTTATAGTATCAGCTCTCAGTGCTTAGAACTGGTAGGGCTGACCCAGAAAACTGAGGAACACAGAGGGAGCAGGATAGTTCTGTCCACCCAAAAGTCACTAAGGACAGAAAGCTAGGCCAATGAGCTTTGACTTGCCTTAATGGGAAGAGGCTGAAAGTTCAGAGGGGAAAGAGTCAGAAAGTGATGGATAGGGAAACAAAAGGAGGAAGACCGAAATTATTAAAGATCTCAGGAAGAAAAAAACTCAAAAGACCCTAAACATAAGCAAATAAATCAACACACACACAAAAAAACCAAAAACATTAACAACTGAAGGAAATATGGTCTCCTGATCCCGTAAACAATTTTAGACATCTATGAATAAATGTTGCAAAATAGAGGAAACCTACCCAATGCTTGACAAGAGAATCTTGTGGTATGTGAGAATATGGTACAGAAATGAGATTTATGAAAGCAAAAGTTAAGGCCTGCCCATCAAAAATAAAATACAAATTACAGAAATTGGAACCTGCAATGGCAAGTCTTACTAAAGAGAAAAAAGACAGAACAATAGATTGGAAAAGCAAACATACAGAAATGAAAGTCAAGGTAGAAGAGAAGCAAAAAACAACACTAAAAGAAATTATGCTCACTCCACACAAAACATAACGATCTCAAAGACAAGTTGTACAGAGATCACACCACCTGGGGATCATAAATCTCCCACAAGAACATGAAAAGGTGAAAGGGGCAAGGCTGGAGAAGAGAGAGTAAAACCTTAATCAGAGAAATAGTAGAAGAGAACCGCCCAGAATTTTGGACACAAAAATGAAACACTAAATTCAAAGATTTCCTCTAGAAGAAATGTAATGCTGCAAACTTCAAAAACATATAGTGGTTAAACTTAAAAGATGCAATTTAGAAACAAGTTCTGTAAGTGATCAAGAAAAAAAGCTTCAAATACGATGGACAAAAAATGAGTAATACAAGACTATTACGAATCACCAGAAAATTCAAGAAGCAATAGAATAGTATAGTTCTGAGGAGCAAGAGAATGCAGCCTAGGATGATCTACAATGCAAATATGACCTTAACTATAAATGAAAAAAGGATTTTTAATAATAAAGATATATCCTAAACATTCCTAGAAAGAAAAACTGAATTGAAGAAGTCAAACACTCAAAACAACAGAGAGGTAGGAAGGGAAAATAAATGCAGCAGTCAAGAACAGTAGCAGCAAAATGAGCAAAAGACTTCTTTCTAAATGTACACAAGGACATAAAGGTGAAAACTAAGTCAGATGGAGATAACAGTGAAGAGTTGGGTACATTATGGACAATATCTTTCTTCCATATGAATCAATGCTTTCTGTGAAACTACATTAAAGATAAGAAAATGCATGAAAGGGGGAGAGGCTGGCAGGTGAACAGAAGGAAGTATGAGTTGTGCCCATGTCAAAATGAAGGATAGCAATGAAATAAAGGTCACTGACTCTGTGGTCTCAGGAAGAGAACTTGCAGGAAGTGGGTAAAGAGAGAGAAATAAAGTCTTACTTTTAATTACACTGATCAATACTCCTAAGGTGAAAAGAAATGCTCTAAAAGGAGAAGTAGGGACAATAAGCTTGTTAGGTGTGATCTTGGAAATGTGATGTCAGAAAAGACCCTGTGAAAAGAAGTTGGAACTCTTGGAGACACTGATACCCAAGGGAGTGAGAGGTATGAATAGAGAGAGATTTTGAGGCAAATAAGGGGGGGAAAGGGGATAATCAGCAGGAGTACACACATCAGTGGTATGTTGCATACAAAAATATACTGGGGATATGTGAATGGGGTGCATGTGATGCCTGCCAAGAAACAATATCCTCTCTGACACCTGAAAGAATTAGCATTGTTCTGGGAATGAGGCACAATGGAAAAGGGGAATCCAGAGGAATCTACAAAATAGTTGAAGAAACTGCCTAGAATGAAAGCTATGGACACCTTGGAAATTGTAGCTACACAAAGAATCCACAGCATAGAAGACTATATAATTATAGAGCTCAAGAGCCAGAAAATGAAATGGAGTAGAGAGGATCTATAATGAAAGAGATGAGAGACATCTCTGAAAATAAGTTCAAAGAATGGAAAAAACCTAAAACTAATAAGCAGGACTATTTGAAATGGAAAAAAGGAAAAAATAATCTACCTGAAAAAAAAGGAAAAATAGGGAGAAAAGTTATAGTAATCAGATAAAACTGGGAAAGAAAAAAGGAACTAATCAATAAAACTCCAAAGGAAAAGGCCTCAGCAGGGATAAAATTAAGGCATCTAGGATAATATGAAGAATGATCAACAATTCTGATGGCCTCGGCCCACTTCAACAATGGGATGAAACAAACCAGCTCCAATAGAACAGTAATGAATTGAACCAGCAACACCCAGTGAAAGAACTCAGGGAAATGAGTGTGAATCGCTACATATAATTCCCAATCCCTCTATTCTTGTCCACCTGCATTTTTTATTTCCCTCAGAGGTTAATTGTACACTATTTCAAAGTCCGATTCTTTTTGTGCAGCAAAATAACTGTATGGACATATATACATATATTGTATTTAACATATACTTTAACATATTTAACATGTATTGGTCTACCTGCCATCTGGGGGAGGAGGTAGGGGGAAGGAGGGGAAAAATTGGAACAAAAGGTTTTGCAACTGTCAATGCTGAAAAATTACCCATGCATATATCTTGTATATAAAAAGCTATTTAAAAAAAAAAAAAAAAAAAAAAAAAGATCAAATGGGAGAACTTGAGAGAACTATGATGATATAAGAAACAGAAGACATTCACAAAAACTTATTTTAAAATAAACATGACAACCTAGTCTTAATATTAAAAATAAAACTTTAAATATCAATAGTTAAAACCTGGTTTTATTAATAGTAAGTATTATGCCAATAAGTCATAGTAGAATTCATCTACTATCTATCCAGAAATCTATAAGGTAGTGTGATCAAATTTATCATAGCAAATGGCAAATTATCCATTTTATGGTCTCAACAATAATGTAATGAAATAAGGCTGTATAATAGGTGCACACGTACTCAACTTCATGTATTCCGCTAGGATACTTGTCATATATTATCCATAAATCAATGGATAATCAAATTAGAGAATATTATCCTACAGAAATACAGCCAAAGGAAGATAAACAAATAGTAATGAAATGTAGAATTTTCAGAGTGAGCAAATTACTATGGACTTCAAATAAGCCTGAAAAAAAGCTGACGTGTATTAGCTTGTACCAGAAAATTCAACAGAATCTTAAGATTTTTATTACGAAACTAAGATTGCTGATTTCTACCTAGAACCACAGATTTAGAATTGGTAAAGATACCAGATATATCATCTAGTCCAGGGGTTCTCAAACTATAGCCCACAGGCCAGATGTGGCCCACTGAAAACATTTATGTAGCCCGCCAAGTTATGGCAAATTGGGCTGAGGGGCAGAGACAGAGTGTGAGTTTTTGTTTTTACTATAGTCCGGCCCTCCAATACTTTGAGGGACAGTGAACTGGACCCCTATTTAAAAAGTTTGAGGACCACTGATCTAATCCAACACTCTAACATATTAGGAAACAGATAAAATAATTGTGTCCATGCATATACAAGTAAGTAAATGTCAGAGTCAAGAATTGGAGAGACACTCCTAATTCCAAATTCAGTTTTCTCTATTACACCATCTTATAATATGATCCAAAGATGTATTTGGTAACAAAATACAATACAATACAAAATAGCTATCATGGCAGTTTCCCAATGAGACTTTAAACTACATATGAAATTTAAAAGATATAAGTAATACAACTCTAATTTCATTTAGTATCTACTTTGTGATCCTGTATATAACAGATGTAACTATTTTAAAAGTTTCAGAAACACTGTTTATAAGTCACACAAGATGGCCTAATATCGAGGTAAAAGCAACAATAATAGCAAGATCCTAGAAAATAGTCCATCTACCTACTGAAGTCATATACTGATTAACGAGCAAGTGGATTAACAGCAGGAAAAACAAGGAAATGCTACTAAAATTCAATGAAACAAAATCTCAAGGAATTTACATAAATCTGGATTGCTGAGAAGCAATTGCCCTGTGCTGCTATAAAGAGAATGGACTTGGCTGCCTCTAAGTTTAGTTATCCTGGAAGCAAATTATCATCCCCACTCATTTAAAGTTAGAAATGACCTTGGAAATGTTTGTGGCAGCCCTCTTTGTAGTGGCCAGAAACTGGAAACCGAGTGCATGCCCATCAATTGGAGAATGGCTGAATAAATTGTGGTATATGAATATTATGGAATATTATTGTTCTGTAAGAAATGGCCAACAGGATGATTTCAGAAAGGCCTGGAGAGACTTATATGAACTAATGCTGAGTGAAATGAGCAGGACCAGGAGACCATTATACACTTCAACAACAATACTATATGATGATTAATTCTGATGGACATGGACATTTTCAACAAGGAGATGAACCAAATCAGTTCCACTAGAGCAGTAATAAATTGAACCAGCTACACCCAGAGAAAGAATTCTGGGAGATGACTATGAACTACTACATAGAATTCCCAATCCCTCTATTTTTGTCCTCCTGCATTTTTTATTTCCTTCACAGGCTAACTGTACACTATTTCAAAGTCTGATTCTTTTTGTAAATATATTGTATTTAATTTATACTTTAAAATATATAACATGTATTGGTCAATCTGCTAACTGAGGGAAGGAGTGGGGAGAAGAAGGGAAAAAATTGGAACAAAAGTTTTGGCAATTGTCAATGTTGTAAAATTACCCATGCATATATCTGGTAAATAAAAACTATTAATAAGGAAAAAAAATTGAAGGATGAGTTAGATCATCTCTATCATCAGTGCTAAGGTTTTGTGATTCTAATTAATAAAAATCCTTAACATGTATATGTTGACCTAAAAAAAAATTACTCATGCATATACCTGGTAAATAAAAAGCCAAAAAAGAAAAAGAAAAATGACCTTTGAGTTCATCCAAATCATTTCCTTTTACAAATGAGGATTCAGAGAGGGTTAAGTAACTTTCTTGAGATCACAAAAGCATTGGCAGAATTTAGAATCATGAACTTCACTTCATAGTACTATGTTATCTTCAAGTAATATTATTTTGGAAAATGAAGAGTAATATAACTTATGTAGTTCAAGATTTAAAGTAACTTTTAAAAAATCTGATTAGGATAAAAAGACCATAGAGTTGCTTCTACAAAGAACTTTCAAGAAATTTAGTTCAATCTCTCACTCCACAAGCCAAGGAGGGTGAAATTATAAATGCCTAAAGTCATATGGGTGCAGTTATTATTATCCAGAATCTGAAAATAGGTACTTTTAACTCTAGGCCAAGGGTTCTTTCCATTATTACATACTGTTATGTTACACACACACACACACACACACACACACACACACACACACACACACACACACACACACACACATACACACACACACACAAAATATAATGTTGGAAATATCACATTTGAAGCCTAAACAAAAACAAAACAACCCCCCCACACCAAACTTCCAAGAAAATTAAGAAAATACAGCATCATTATCTAAGTTAAGATGCTCACTTGCATTTTTGCTTTGAAAAAAATGTATTGAACAAATTTAAAATTCTTTGTAAGTTGCAATACATGATATGAAAATTATAAATAAGGCAAAATTAAAAAGATGAATACCCTTTGAAAAGCTAATTAGACTATAATTTTTGTTTGTTCTTTATGAGTGGCAGCCATAAAAAAACCTAAAAAGTCTTTTTACCTCATACTGAAAGGGTTATCAGGAGTCTTAGTATTTACCTTAAAGAGAGAAAGGCGACCTAACTAAATCAGGAAACTACTTCATAACCAGGGGAGCCACTGAGGTTATGTAAAACTAATTCTTTCTTTAAATCATAGGGCTAGAAGAAAATCTACAAATACCTCCTTATCAAGATGCTTGCTTATCCTCTGTACCAAACAGTGGGATAAGATAAAACTCAAACTAAGTCCTGGAAACGGAGAAATCACCACCATCACAAACCTAAGTTATTGATATGATCTTGGAAAAAAAGAAAACTAGTGCTAGACTTTAATTTAGCATTTATTAATACCACATAAATCAACATTTAATTGTACGCTCATATTTTTTTCTTAATAATTTCTTGTATATTAGTCTTATTCCACTTATTAAACTTGTCTCAACATGATAGGTCAAAAATCTTCTACATCTCTGCAGCAACTAACTTGTTGCTAAACACATAGATGTTTCCAAAATATTTGTAGACTAAATGATGGATTGATTTGGAGGTAGTAGAAAAAATTGAAGGACAAGAATATTATAACTCCTGAGATGTTGGAAAAATATAAGAATGATATTAGCTGTCCAATAGAAGTCATAAGGTTAATTAATAGTGCAGTAGAAAAATGCTAGGTCTGAAATCAGTAAGACTCAACTTTCAGCCTCAGTTTAAATCCAGCCTCAGATACTTACTTGCAGTATGACCCTGGGCAAGTCATTTTTGCCAAGAGTCTGACAAGGCACCCTGCCTGCTCCAGTTTCCTCCTCTATAAAATGAGGTAGAGAAGGAAATGGCAAACCACTTCAGTATAATTACCAAGAAAATTCCAAATGGGCCGTGAAGAAAAAACATGACTGAAACAACCAAAATCTCACATTCTTATGTGACACTCATAAGACACCCATATATATATACACACACACACACACACACATATATACACACACACACACACACACACACACATATATATATATATATAAATAAAATATCCTACAAAGAAAAGATAACAAAAAATTTTTTAAAAGAATCACCTAACTGAATCCAAGGATTTAAAGATGGAAATCATCTAATCCAAGTCTCTCATTTTACAAGGGCAGAAACAAGCTCAGAGAGGGTGGATGACATAATCAAGGTCATAAAGCAATTAAGTCTTTTGGTTCTAGGACATTAGGGCAGTTTTCCTGGATGATTTCCTGAAAGATGATGTTTAGGCTCTTTCTTCATTCAGGAAGTTCAATAATGTTTAGCTTGTCTTGCCTTGATGTATTTTCCAAGTCAGTTGAGGTATTTTACATTTTCTTCTATTTTTCATTTTTTAAAAATTTGTTTGATTCTTGATGTCTCATTGTGTCATTCATTTCCATTTGTTCAATTCCAATTTTTAGTGAATTATTTTCTTCAGTTACCTTTTTTTTAGCTCGTTTTTTATTTGACCAATTTTTAAATGAGTTGTTTTGTTGACTGGATTTTTTTTTTCCATTTCACAAATTCTGTTTTTCAAAGAATTGTTCTCTTTTTTCATTTTGTCAAATCTATTTTGTAAGGAATTATAAGCTTTTTTCCCATTTTACTAAATCTATTTTGTAAGGAGTTTTCTTCAGATAATTTCTGTGTTTCCTTTTCCAAATCCTCTTGCAAAGTTCTCATTTCTTTTCCCCATTTTTCTTCTAACTCTAAGATTCTTTTTTAATTCTTCCAACAGGGTCTTGTGAGATGGGGACCAATTAATATCACACTTTGGGGCTTCATATGGAGATGATCTGCTTTTAGTGTCTTCTGGGTTTGAAATCTATTCTCTATTTCCATAAAAACTATCTATGGTCAGAGAGCTTTTTGCTTTTTTGCTTTTTTTTTTTTTTTTTTTTTTTTAAATTAAAGGTTGAGGTCTGCTTTTAGGGCAAAGAGAAAAATGTCCAAGCTTCCTCTACAGGTGACAGTGGCTGCACTGGGTTGGTGCTAACTCCTGATGCTGGGTGGCAGTGCCCAGGTCCCCTGATTTTCTGGGGTTTAGGAGGCTCATTATTTGCTTTTTATATTTGTGCTGGATGTTTTACAGATCTGCTGATCTATTGGCTTGCAACCAGGACAGAGTAGCTAACACTGCTCTAGATTCCTCCTGGTAGATTTCCCAGCATCAGGGGCCCATGATGCCGTGGGTCTCTGCACTGTCTGCAATGAGTCGCTGCATTTGGCCCACCCCACTGTGTGCCCAATTGAAGCAGACCTTTTCTGAAGTTCTTCCAAATAATCTTCTGCTGGAAATATGTTACACTCCAAATATTTGTGCATTCTGTCACTCCAAAACCAGTTCAGAGGCTTGATTTCCTATTAATTTGAGTGATTTCTATGAGAGCTCAGATAAAAATGTGTCTCCTCTCTATCACCTTGGCTCTGTCTCCATCCCTGTCCCCCTAACCCTCCCATTAAGTCTTAAAGACAGGATTCTAACTCTCATTTTCTAACTATAATACAATACTGTTTTTAAAATGTTATAAAGCCCTCCAAAAAACATTTTCCAACAACAAAATGCACATTTTTAATACTTACATTCCCTTTAAAACGGAAATACAATAAAAACATTTTCTAGATAGGGAAAAAAGGAAATATATTTCAAAGAAAATACATTCAGAACCTGGGAATTTGTATGTAATGAAAAAAATGGCAAAAGATCACTGAAACTTTTGGATTAGCTCCAAATCATTTGTGTGTTTATAGAAGGTATTTTTATACTACTTTGAATATGGGTATTTCTGATATTTTAGAATTCCTAAGACTTTTAGAAAAACACAGGTATATGACAAAAACAATCAGGAAATGTAAATCAATTGCATTTAACTGCTTTAAGAGAAGTCACTTGATTTTTTTTCGTTACCAGCAAAGTAAATTCATATTAGATTGGGGAAGAGAGGTGGAACAGATACCTCTAATGAAAACATTCTGCAAAAGTCTAGCTGCCTGGCTTTCCTATATTGCCCTATCTCCAAGTATATTAATATCAAAACCAAGAAATTCTTACCAGTTTTAAAACTGGGACAGATAAAGTTGGATTTGGTAATGCTCTCAATCTAAGAAAAAGTGGTACTGAGTTGAAGACCTAGACCACAAAGTAGCAAACTCCTCTATTATCTTCCTAACAACTAATTAGAGACGCGAGGCATTTCTTAATTCAAAGGTGTTTGTCAACAATTACATACACAGGGGATATCAATTAATAGTTGGCATTTATATAGCACTTCAAAGTTCACAAAGAACTATATTTACATAATTGCATTTAATCCTCAGAGAAAATAATGAAGCGGCTATAAAAATTTTTTTTTCAAAGAAATGTACAGATTATGGAATTTAATTTACACATTACTTTCTTAAAACAAAAATATTCTCTATTATATCTAAAATATCTGAAGATATTTTTGATTACTCAAAAATGTTTATTGGAAGATCAGTGAGTGGGAATAACAGAGAGGGTAATCTGCTAGAGAATATGGAATGAAATGGAATTGGTTGTGCATGAATAGCAGCCTGCCTTGGCAAGAAGTCACCTCATTATGTGAGATTGGGAGGGGAGGGTTGTTGAAGACATTGGGAAAAGGCATCAGGGTGATATGAGATGAAGAAGAGAAGAGTGAGCTTTTAGCAAAAGGCTTCCTTTTTCTTTTTCATTAAAATATGAGACAAGTTTTTTGAGTACAGATATTAAGTCAATTAGGAAGATGTAAAAGAATTGCCTTTTGGCAGTGAAGGCCCTAACTAAGATAATATAACACAAATTTGTAGTGGACCTTGTCAGTTTGACTTGTGATTTTCTGTAGCTTCGCTCTTCAAGCACCTGTAGAAGAGAATGACTTAAGGCTGAAAATTGGCAGGGCAAGATCTTTGATATGATAAGAGGATAAAGGACTTAAGAAAAGTGCAGTGTAAAATCTGCACCAAGCCCCCAGGAATAGAAAGAGTAAAAATACAGTCCCTATCCTCAAGAAGCCCACAATCTAACAAAGGAGACAAGAAGCAAACAAATAAGAATAAGCAAGCTATATACAGGATAAAAAAGGAAATAAGTAAAATAAGGAAGGTACTAGAATTAAAGGCATTGTGAAGTTTTGTTAAAGTAGTAGTGTCAAAGTCAAAAAGAAATAGCCTCTGGGCTGCATAGACTTAGAAAATCACAAATTAACATTATGTTATATTTTTAATGTTTTGCTAAACATTTCTTAATTATATTTTATTTGTTCTGGCTCACTTGGGAGTTTTGCATGCCAAAGTTTGATGATATTTCAAGACTTAAAGACAAGGAAGCAAATAGATGGAGATATGGAGGGAATATATTCCAGATAAGAGAATAGGATGTTTGTTATATTTTCTTCAGTTATTCCTGATGTACCTCCCCCTCCCTCCCATCTTTAGCTCCATGCCTTCTGTATGGCATATTAAGACCACAACGTAGTTCAAAGTCATGGATATTGTCTGAAATAAGGGCTACTAGAAAGTTGGAGGAAAAAGTTAACCTTAAGAGTATTCTCTTCCCCACCCCACTCCCGCACCTCCCCAGGCAATTAGGGTTAAGTGACTTGCCCAGGGTCACACAGCTAGGAAGTGTTAAGTGTCAGAGACCACATTTGAACTTAGGTCCTCCTGACTTCAGGGCTGGTGCTCTATTCACTTCCTCACCTAGCTGCCCCAAAGTTGCCCTAGAGTACTCTTAATAGTTTATAGAATCTACAAGCTAAACTACAGATTAAGAGTTAGAAAAGATTTTAGTGATCACCTAGTCCAATTCTATTATTCCTTAGATGAAGAAACTAAAACAAAGCCTAGCAAGAATAAGTGATAAAGAGGGAGAATTCAGCATTGGATTCTCCATCTCCAGATCCAACATTGTTTCCATTAAACCACACTATATTTCCATGTATATAATACTAGTAAATGTTTCACAAGTTCATGAATCAGGAGAAAAGGCTAGGGATTTTAAAAGTTCAAATTACTCATTTTGCTCATGAGGAATTCAAGGTCCAAGAGAGGTGAAATAATTTGTTCTTTGGCAAATTAGTAGCAGAAGCAAGACTAAAATTTCCATTTTTCTATTACCTATTCCAGGGTTCCTATCACTATACCATTCCAACAGATGAAAACATAATTCTGACAAGAAACAATTATGGTATTAGAGGGAGATGATGCCTACTTCCTGTTAAATAATTACCGCTGCAATGTTGGTAAGAAATGAGATACTGTAAAGTCAAACAGTTAATAAAAGAAGATTTAATTATTAACATTCAAAATGCAAACAAGAATACTTATCATCTATACAAGTACAACCACCTCTCATCTATCCTCATCTCATATGGAAATGTTTGTATGCAGCAGGGCAAGGTGTCTTCAAACATCCATTAAATTAGGAGAGTCTTCCTAGATGAAACCTTTTATGCCTGTAGGTGACTATAAACCTAAACCATGGTGGGGTGGGTAGAGGGAGCCCTGGCCCCAGTCCTATCAAGTAGCCATTAGCTACCCTAGTGGACTAAAAGAAGAATGAAAGTAAACAAATAATACAATTGCAATGTAACTACCAATATACATGTGTGTAGATATGACTTTTCAATTATATGTTGTTTGTGTCACGGGTCCCCTTTGGCAGTCTGACAAACGCTATGGACTCTTCAGAATGTTTTTAAATACATAAAATACATAGGGGACTATACAGGAAAGCAATTATCCTGAGATACAATAATCAAAATAGTTTGGGAATAAGAAAGTTCATAACCAAGTTAAGAACCCTTGAACCTATGGTTTAGACCAATATAGCAAAAACAAAAAAACTATTGCTATATTATGGGTCCTATCAAGTACCCCAAATACATAATGATGTACAAACACAGAAAACTTCTAACAAAGTTTTCATCCTTGTACTTTGAGATCTGTATTACTGGCATCATAATTGGGCTTTTACTCTATTAATATTTATTATAATTCCTTAATATGTATATGTCAAGTACTTTGAAGAAGCAAAAATAAAATAACTTCAAAATATTGCCCAGTTGAAGAAGAATCGAGGATTCAAAGTTTGTGATGAAAATTTGCAAATCCAATACTAAGTATTGGAAAACAGGGAGAAATGTAGCTTCTTAGAGTACTCCAAAGCTTATTCTAAATAATTTTCTCTACTTCAGCTCTTTCCCTCTCAATCCTCCTTCCCCTCCTCCCCCAAATAAAACCCTTGTACAATGTGTCCACTGTCCAAAAACCAATGCTATTCAAAATCTGCTTACTCTGCAAAGCAGATAGGTAGGTGAACACATCCTCTTGCTCTGGAGCCATCTTTAAAGGTCTACTGGTTTGGGAAGGGCAGGAATCTTTATTAAGAGGTGAGGTATTTGGTGAGGTTGTTTAGTGCAATGTAGTTCTAAATCTCTTTGACCCTCCTCTCAAGTGCATTAAAGAATCCTTTAACATGGATTAAAATGAAATTCAATTAAAATGCTTATTAGCAATCTAACTTCAAGCAAACTTGATTTGACCATTTGAAGCCATTATCTGGGTCATAAAATTTTAAAGCTAAAGTATCTAGTCCTAAACTGAGCAACTTTAAAAAAACAAAAAACAAAAAACAAAAAACAAAAAAACAAAACACACAAGCAGCTGCCACTAGTAGAACCCCTAAAATAATCCCTTAACCAAATGACTTTATATAACTTTAGTATTTTTCAAATGCATATACAGTATGTTACTAAGAACATAGTAATGTTTAAAATTTTTAAATCACACTCATACCCTCCTCCACCCCACCCAAATCCAAATCATAATGTCCACCACCTGTACTACAAACACTATAAGAAAAAGTGTCAACTCCTAACTTACAGGTTTTTTATTTTATTTAATGGAAAAGTGTAAGGAGCCAGGATTTGACTTTAGTATCCATACTTTTACACTAGTAGTGTTGTTCCAGAACATCACAACAAAAACAAACCTCTCAAGGAACACAAACATGTAAAAATATTTCAATAAAGGTCACTGAAGCTCTATCAAAATTTAGTGTAAGCAAAAAGTCACTTAAAACTTCATGTCTTTCATAGTTTTTAAGTTGGTGAGTTCTTAGAGGATATATAAGAAAATGGATCCAAATAAGTTAAAAGATACAGTCCATGGACACTGTGATATTGGATGGGGTGAGGTATGTGGCATAGGGGCACAACCCAATATCCCAATCCAGATTTTCTGATTCCAAAAAACCTTTCACAAAATCAATCAGAGTCATCAAAACTTATGATGAAGAGAGCCATCTGCACCCAGAGAGAGGACTGTGGGAACTTAGTGTGGACCACAACATATTTTCACTTTTTTGCTGTTTGCTTGCATTTTGTTTTCTTTCTCTTTTTTTTTCTTTTTGATCAGACATTTCTTATTCATGGAAATATGTATAGAAGAATTATACATTTTAAACATATATTGAATTATTTGGCATCTAGGGGAAGGGGGTAGGGGGAAATAATTTGGAACACAAAATTTTGCAAGGATGAATGTTGAAAATTATCTGTGCATATATTTTGAAAATAAAAAGCTTTAATAAAAGAAAAACTTCAAAAAATAAGACGTCAAGTGATAATCAAGGTCACTGGAGTCTTTATGTGTCTTATGTGACTTCGGTGTTCCTACACCTGCAATCTATCACTACATGTTATCTCTCAAAATTTATGTACTATTTCCCTGAAAGTAAAGAACGTAAAAGCAAAAATATATATGTGATTTTAAAAATATAAAGTGAATTAACAGTATTGTAAACTTTAACTTGTGGTTTACATTTCTGCATTTATAATCCATAAGTTTCTAAAGCTTAAAAATTTAATGTCTTAAGTGTTCCTTTATATCACATGATAAACCAGAAAATAAGAGATTCTGACCTTGTTGGAACAAGAAGTTTGATAAAGGAGGAGAGAGGGGGCAAGGAATCCAAGAATCCCCTATCTCCCCTATGCAGCTGGATTAGCAACTGGTTTGTAACCTGCACTCCTAGAGAGCTGTCTGGAGAGCTTAAGTGAACTGCCCAGGGTCACACAGCCAGTGTGTCAAAGGCTGAATTTAAAATGGGTTTTCCTAAAGCCAAGGTTGACCCTTTATTCACTATTCAATGATGTTTTCCTTATCTGTAAATACAACATCTAACTAAATTACACATAATGCTTCCTTACCATGTACAAGATACTGTTCTAAAAATCAGGGAGACCAAGACAAAATGGAACAGATCTGATGCTGAAGCAGTTTACCTGACTTAGCCAAAAATAAATACCTACTTAGATTTTTCAGAAAGAAAGAATTTTCTGTCATTAAACATTTATGCATGATTAAGACTCTACAAGTTGTTTTTTCATATTTTCTAAAAGTTTAAAACAAGTTCATACAAAGCCCTGGGAAGCCTTTTATATATATACCTTTCCTGGCACACAATTTTGTACCAGGCATATAGAAAAAATTATTTTCTTTTATTGCTCCTATATTTTTATAGGAGGTGATAGACGAATTTATTGCATTCTTCAGATATCTTCCTCAGTCTTACAAAAACAAATAGACCATTTATTTATAAAGCTGTTTCAAAATCAAGAATTAAAAATCTATTTTGAATTGTTTAAAACAATCCTAAGCCCCTTGCCTTGATTTGATTTCTTCCTCAGGATATCCATAAACACAAGTTCTACAGCATCTTAACATGGGTATGAAATTATCTAGGAGGATAAAACTTAAAACAATTTAGTCATATTGTAAAAACCTGATTCCAGGGGGGAGGTACAGTGCAAAATGCACTGGAGTATGAAAGAAAACCGAAATTCTAGTTCTGTCTAATTTTACTTGGGTCTTTTTGTTTTCGTTTTTCTTTCTTTCTTTTTTTTTTTTAATTTTAAAATAACTTCTTAAAATTTTTCTGTATTTGTTTCCTTTAAAAACATACTTCTAAGTTCTCTTCTAACTGTTAAGATATTCTGTTTCTAAGAATTAAGAAAAGCTAGAAGTAGTATCCTGGCTTTTCCATGCAGTCTCAAAAGTTCTTATTAGCATCCAAATGACCTTGGGAGTTAACATTTAAGTAGTTGTATACCATGAGTAAATTATTTCACTTCAATGACCCTCAATTTTCTCTTCTATAAAATGGGAATAGTATCATCTAAAAACCTTACCTCACAGAGTTATTGTAACAATCAAAGTTATATAAAACACTTTGCAACCTTAAAAAGCTATATAAATTCAACTATAATTGCTATCTCTATGTTAAAGATTAATAGTATCTCAACATGATCGCAAAGTTCTACCTCAGGCACACCTGCCTTCTCTCAGCAAATTTGTTATCTGACTCACATCTTCCTTTTTTAAGAGTTCTTTTCCATTTTGTAAATATTAAGGTAGAATTTCAAAATATTCTTTTTTCAATCTCCTATTGGGCGTGACATTTAAAATAAATATTAAAAAAATTATCCATCAATCAGGGTGTTTCTGACAATGGCAATAAAAAGATTAAATAAAACAATTTCTGATGTACCAATGGGGATAATTTCTGATCAAGTAAGTAATCACAAATACAAGCTTGCTATTTGTCACTCCGGAAACAAAATGAAACTTGTGAATGATTTAGTTGAAACCAATCACCAATCCGGATCACTCACTATTAAATGATAAAGGACCCAGTTCCAACTATCTCTTTTTGGAAGTTGAATCCTCAATTGCTAATACTCTTAGTATTATATTACATTATATTAGTACCGCTGATCACCAATGGTTTGAAAATAATAAAGAGTATATCTTTCAGTCTTAAAGGAAAACACCTCAATTGAAAAATGTGTAAAATGTTTGGCTTTGGGTTTGTTTTTTAAACAACCTCAAGCGGAAAAACTTTCTAGAGTCCTCTTCATCTTATTTAAATTTTTAATAACTCTACTCAAATTGACTAATCTAATCCAGAATGTTGGTCTTCCTTCAACCTTCACTTTCAATAAAGTACATAGGACAAAAGTATGAACTAAAAAACAGGAAACACTAGAAGCTCTCCACAATTCATGTTATGATCCTCAATAAATGTATACAACAAATAGAATGAGAATAAGGGGCTGTTGTGTATTAGAGGTGATATATGGTAAAGGAACTGAGCCTGGAAATTATGGCAAGGGGAGAAAAAGTGATCATCTGCTATTACTAAAATGATAAACTGAAAGACAAGGAAATGAATGACAGGTGCCTGTGACTAAAGGATTGGTTGGCACTGGAGCTCTAGACCAGTAATGTCAAACTCGAATAAAAATGTGGGGCTACTATACTGTCTGTAAGAGGCAATTAGATAGTTATAGCACTGGGCTTAGAGCAAAAAGATTGGAGTTCAAATCGGCCTCAAGCATTTATTAGCTGTGTGACTGGGCACATCACTAAACCTGTTTGCCTTCATCTGCTGGAGCAGGAAATGTCAAACCACTCCATTACCTTTGCCAAGAAAACCCCAGGGACAATATACTCCATGGGGTCACAAAATCAGTCATGAAGTCAGACAGAACTGAACGACAAACTGCACATAAGGATTTCTCTGGGCTGCACATCAACAGTTTTAAATCATGATATTACTATGTTTTACTGTATTTTTATTTATTTTGTAAAATAATTGCCACTTACATTTTTAATTTGGTTCAAGCGCATGCATAAGTGTTGTGGGACACACATTTGACATCTCTGATCTAGGCATTTCCTATCAGCAGTTATTTAAAGTATATTCACAACTAAAAAAAAAAAAAAAATAGCATACAAAAGATAGCCCAATTAAAAAAACAAAGATAAGGAAACAAATTCCAAACCTATTGGATAGCTTGTAAACATCTTAAACTCAACATATTTAAAATTGAACATTATCTTTCTCCCCAAAACCTCCTCTTCTTGGTACCTTCCCTGTTTACAGTTCAGGGTACTTTCATCTTTGGGTATCATCCTTGACTCCTTATACTCTTCTCCCTTCCCCCCCCTTCACACCATCCAATCTTTTGCCAAGTCCTGTTGTTTCTCCACTTCACATTGCCCTGACTCTAGTATAGGTCCCCATCCTTCATGCCTGAACTATTGCATATTTGGTCTGCCTGCCGCAAATCTCTTCCTGTTCCACAATCCGCCTTCTATTAAACTGTCAAAATGACTTTCCTAAAGCACAGGTCTGACCATGTCAATTCCTTCTATTCAATAAATTCCAGAGGCTTCCTATTACCTCCAAGATCAAATATAAAATTTTGGTTGGTTTTTAAAACTCTTGATAACCTGACTCCTTTCCAACTTTTTCTGGAGCAATCTATTTCATTTCCTAACAGTGTATTTTCACTAGATGTTCATCAAGTTTGGAATACTCTTCTTCTGCACTAAATCTCTCTTAAGTATTTTGCTTGTATACAGTTGTTTTCATGTTATCTCTACCACTGGATTATGTATGATCTCTTTTGTCTTTCTTTTTATCCTCTGCACTCAGCACAGTGCCTGGCACATAGTAAACACTTAAAATGCTTATTGACTTGACTTGGTCATTTACAGTGGACATGATAAAAGGAAATCATGATACAAAGAAAGCAACTGACAAAGGATTTCCCCTGGTAGCTCCAAAAAAATCTTAAGTGAAATTATATACCAGAGAAAACTAAGACCAGAAATTGTGGGATTTTTAAAATTCCTAAACCACATATAGATCATGGAATCAAGAGGACATGAAAGCTGCTCCAGACACTTAGAAAATTGTATGACTGCTGGCACATCACTTAGTCTAAGGTTTCAACTTCTCCATCAGTAAAATGGCATCAACATCAACATCATTACCATATCAACCCCACCACTACCACCACCAACCTCACTGGATTGTTATGAGAATCAGGTGAATTGAGAAGTTCTTGGTAAACCTTAATATCTCCTAAGATGTATATAGCTCATTATTATAATAATAGTGGATAGTACAAAGCGGATAGGGCAACTGAGTCTGGAGTCACAAATATCTGAGTTCAAATGTGGCCTTAGACATATATATATTATATAACATTATATTATTATATGTGACCCTGGGCAAGTCACAACTCTGTTGATCTCAGTTTCCACATATGTAAAATGAGCTGAAGAAGGAAATGCAACCCTCCCCTCTTTCCCCCCAAAAAACTTTTGCCAAGACAACTCCAAATGGAGAAATAGAGAACTGAAAATGATTGAATTGCCAAATTCCTGAAAGGAGATTAAGATACTTTTGAAGCAAAATCATGCAACAATTTAACAGTTTCATTTAAAAAATCTGTCTTAAAAGAACTTTAAAGCCATTTTATAGAGTATATCAAGTAAATTTTAACATTTTTGAGGAACCACATTCTACATACTAAAATTCAATTAAACATTTTTAAAAACTACATTTAGTTTTAAATGTAAAAATGTCTATATGAAATTATAACTATAAGCACAAATAACTACAATATTTGTTAAGTATATAGGGAGGTACATATATATAAATACATATATATTTAGTCAATGAATTATTCTTTAAGAAACGCTTGCTGTCCTCCAGGACATATGGTTTTATGTATGGTTAGTCAAACAGACAGACCTGGTTAAATCTTGCTAGTCCCTCCCTCTCCTCCAAGTTTTGACACAAACTGGCTATATGTGATCAGAATAAATCACTTAATCCCTTAGGTAGACAATGTAAATTCTCTAAGATTCTATATTGCTCATCTGTATATGTAAGTAGTTTCTCATATACATACCCACCACTCCATTTATTAAAACAAGATTATACACAAAGGACTTCAACATCCTATACACAAGAAAAAATACCATGCTCTTACCAAAAGGTTATTATCTACCATCTAATTGGTTTGGCTATAAATAAATATAAGGATAAAAAGAAGTATTCTCAGTGTTTTCTAGAATAGCCCTTGGCCTCAAAGTATTCCATACTAAAGACCCAAGAAAATGCAAAAAACTAGGATCTTCCCTCCAATTAATGAGTATAATTAATCTTAATGAAGTGGTATAGTAAAAAATGCGCTGGATTTTATTTAGGAAAGAGCAATGAGTTCAAATCCTGTATTTGACACTAATTGCATAACCCTGGCAAGTTATTTAGCCTCTCAACTGCTATTTCCATCTTTGTAAAATGGAGAAAAAGAAATCTTTAGCGATATGAAATGTTAGTTATCAACTTAATAGAATTAAGGTAATGAAAACGCAAGTATATTTGTGAAGTACTTTAAAAGAAAATACACTGTGAAATACATTCATACAAACAAGTACAAATAGTAGTTACTTTTCCCCACTAAATCAAAGATGTTTTCAAAGAATCAGAACAGATCCAAAATAAATATCAATTTACCAATTCAGAATAAATGTTGGTAGCCTTATGCTCTTCCCCTGTCCAATTTTTCCTCTATCTTTTCTTTCCCCTCATTCCTCTTCTACCCTACCTACCATACTGGTTCCTCTTGATCTTGCATGGGCCTTATGCCTGCTTCCAAAAGTACCCTTAGACATTTATTCTAAGTTAATGGCAGTAATTTTGCATTAATCTACAGACACTGAAAGTGCTTTTCTCATAGCAGTCAGATTACAACCCACGTATTTAAAGCCTAAACTAAAAACCAGTGAGTACAGATGAGAATGTTGTTATAATGCAATTTAGCAGTATTTTTCTTTTTAGCTATCTACTTTGTTTCCTTAGTGTGTATACATACTTCTTTCATCGGTTAGGTCTGATATAATGTAAAACTAGCATTGGACAAATGGGAAGAGGGAGAAGGAAAGCATAGTTAATACGCAGTAGTGACGAATAGGCAAGACACAGAAAATTCAAAATTGAAGAATACAGAAGAACAAAAGAACTCAAGTGTACAAAGGTAGTGTGTTAAAAGTGGCAAGAAATTTGAGATTTTATAACCTAAAGCAATTCAAGCCTGTTAAAACTTTAGATTAGAATACTGGACAAATATTTTACTTCAACAAACATTTATAACATAACTAACGTTTGGAAAACACTGCTGAAGCACTGGAGGTCATACTTTCTGATAGACGCTGCTTTTCATGGAATTTACATTTTAAGAGTCTGATGGGTACATGACATACACAAATAAGCAATTTATCTTATAGATGTATTAGGGAGATGCTAAGTGCTATGAGAGAAACAGGTATTGAGAGGAGTAGGTAAAGGCAAAGGTCATTAATTAACTAAGGAGATCAGTGAAAGCTTCAAAGTGAAGGCAGTATTTGGGTAAGGCTTTAAAAAAAAAAAAAAAAAAACCTAAGGAAAAAAGGTATTTCCTAACCCCATTCCCATCCTAAAGCATATAATGAATTCATATATGCTTATTATATGAACAAAATAAGGTAAGAAAATACAGGGCATGGATAAGGGAGGGTGAAATTGAATAAACGAATGAAAATGGTATGTTGACAACATGTTATGGATGACAAAGTCAAATTAAGGACTTTGAACTTGACTACAGCAAACAGCAATCAACTGCAATATTTTAAATAGAGTCATTTTATATTAAAAGACATATTCAAACAAAATAGGAAAAAGTATGTGACAAATGTCATTTATAAGAATACTTAGTATCAGAAACTTCTTTAATAAAAAATAAATTAGTATAAAATAATGTGAAGTTGTGAGATGATAAGAACACCTAATAACTTGGGAACAACTCAAAACCGAGGCATAATATTTAGGATAAAATTTTTAGATGGAATCAGTTCAAGTTCACTGAGCCACATTGAACTCAATGCATTCCAGGAACTTATTAATCTTAGTTTGGGAGATGAGACACAAGTGAAAAGCTAAATAATACAAGAAAGACAATATCAAGAGAATATTAGAAAATGTCACATATAATAAATTGCCAAATGAATTGGAGAATAAAAATCATATATTCCAAGGGTTCAAAAAGGGGAGAGATCACTGTGGCTTTAAGTGTTCTAGGAAGAGAGATCTGAGCTGTATTAAAGATTAGGCAGAGGAAAGAAGGCAGTACATCCAGGAACAGTGTAATACAACTGCAAAGGTGTAAACACCAAACACAAAATGTGTTTGGATCACACTGAGTAGTTATCAAATAAACAATAGCCTATTTTATTTATATAATCAAATAATCCTGTTCGCTAGTAGAAAGAAATTAAGTTGTAATATAATACCTTTGGAGACAGAACTTTAGGAGTCATTTGAACTATTATGAAGTTTTACTATATGGTGGTTAATATATTTAATGTGGTTCATAGTTTGAAAGACAACTCAATCCCAAAATGAATTTGAGCTGATTCCATATAAAATTTTAACACTAAATATTATGCCTCAATTTTGAGTTGTTCCCAAGTTATTAGATGTTCTTATCTCACAACTTCACATTATTTTATACTAACTTTTTTTAAAAGAAGTTCCTGATACTACCTAAGTATTCTACAAATGACACTTGTCACACTTTTTCCTATTTTGTCAGTGCATCTGTAACATGACCTATGACCAAAGATACAAACAGTAAGCAATTTATCAAAAGTTTAAGATTAATCCTAAAATGGACAATAGCTAGAAAAATGTGACCTATGTTACAAATAGAACATTAATCATATTGCAATGTGTTTTAGAATACTTCTATTATTCCAAAAAGTAATGCTTACACTTCCATATAATTTAAGCAGTTAAATTGCTTTTATAGCTTCTATAATTCTTTTATAGTTAACAAGGCTTAGAAAGTGCCTTCTAAGAGCAGTCTTGAAGCCTTGAAAAATAAAGTTTATCAAACAAAATTTACTTGTAGTATAAACACTAGAGGCTTAGAAATAGCATATCTTCTGTAATTTAATTTCTTATTAATTTGCAACCTCAAATCTACTTAAATCCAGTCTTTTGAGTTTTAGGTCTCTATTCCCACATTAATGTGGTTAGCTATGCTAGATGATTACAGTAAAACTGACAAGTTACCTTGGACATTACTATTGGTTGTCAAGTTTGGTAATACAGGTATCCCATTGCTTTAATGAACAGATACATTATCTAGAATAAAAATGTCTGTAAAAACAATTTGCATAAAAAATCCTACTTTGCCCATTGATTTATGTAAAATTAGATGACTTTTTCCACTGAAAGAATAGTGGTTATTTCCTTGACACATGAGCTGTAGCAGAAATCAGAATTTTATATATGCTTAGTCTTATCTATCTGCACTTTAAAAGCATTTCTTGCCTCTTATTGCCTGTTGCCTGAAAACCTGGCACAGAAAAATTTCATGTTTTCTGAATTCCTCTCTATATACCTGGATATTTACTTATTTCACTGTTAAAAGCTGATACACTGGTTAAAAACAAATAAAAAAATCCAAAAAACAAAAAACAGGAGATTTCTAAGGCAAGGTATATCCAACTAATGTACTACATATTAAAAGGTCTTAACTTTGACAAACGGATAAGCATCTATATTAAGCCAGACACTGTACTAAGCATTTTGACAAACATCTCATTTGCTTAATTTGAAGCATCACATGATAATCACAGGATGACAGATTTAGAGCTGAAAGGGACCTCAACTCAGAAATCATCTAGTCCAATCACCTTATTTAACAGATGGCAAAAATGAGACTCAAAAGTAAAATGACTTGTTGCAGGGTCACTTTTGTTGCAAAGCCAACATTTGAACCCAGGTCCTCTTACATCAAATCTAACAACAATTCTACTTTTACCATATTGCCTCTCCATCCTAATATTCTAAATCTGACATGGAAATCTTATACAAAAGAGGAAAGTTGTACATACTCCCCCCCCCAAAAAAAAAGAGAGAGAGAGAAATTAATAATTAAATTATCAAAGCACACATTTATAAAGCACATTTCCCCCCCTCTTGACTTACAGCTAGGTGAAAATAAGAACATCTTTAACACTTTATGATAATCAGCTGCTAAAGTTCTATCCTGGTATTGTCACTAATCTAGTTGTATTATTTGAAAATTTTCATAGTGTATAGGCATACTAATCAGAATCCTGAGGATAGTAAAATGGCACATTTGTCCAAAAATTTGATGACATATACAGGATGAATGAAGCATGACTATACAAAAATAAATGAAGTGACAAAAACCTCACTTAACTAGTCCTCACCCACTTTAATTAGGTTAGCTAAATATAATTCACATCCTTATTTCTTTTGTTACCAATTCTAGATAGAATGAAAATGTTTACAGAATTTTAAAAAGTTATTTTCAGAATTCCAGCATAGTAAAGTACTATGAGCTTATCATAATACCTATTTAGGAAAACACCTCTAATTGGAAAAAACAACAAACTACATACTATTCTAAGTAAAGTATCAACAAGTTTTAAAAAAGGGGGGGGGCACAAACAATATTATCATGTGCAGAATGTCTGAACTTATAGACATGGCATGAAATACCTACGATAATACTTGAACTGCTACCAAAAAATTGACAGGCATAGCTAAAAGAGGGTACCACATCTCACGTGTGTTTCTTCTTTTGGTCTCCTATTTACTACAATGAAAATGAAGGTAGCTTTTACTATACCCCCAGCACCACCTACTTACCAAGCCCTCCATTTCCTCATTTGTGAAATGAGGCCCAGGGAGATTTATATGACTTGCCTAAAGGCAGTAAACCTCAGAGGTGATATCTGAATCTACATTCTCAGACTTCAAAGTCAATGCTCTTTTCACTATACCATATAATTCTACAATGGACATCATCTACTGCAATGATAAACTATAATTGAGGAGACAATTTCTCACTGTTTTATGTCTCATTTTATATCAATAATCAGAAAATCAAACCGTTTTTGCTGTCATTACATCAAGGAAGACTATATAAGTTTACCATATTAATGTAAGACACTTTGTTAGAGAAAAACCATTAAGGCACTTTGTTCTACCCAATCAAATGTTTTTATGGTCAACAAACAATAAAGCACAGTGGGATCTTTGTAGTCTCTATCTTTCCATCAGCTGTGACTATAAAGATGCAGTCTTCTACATCTTTTGCAAAATATCATTTGCAAAAACCTGCCACTTCTTGACTCATTTTTTCATTATTAAGAGGGCATTTAAATATGTATGAAAATTTACTATAAATATGATTATATATTATCTTGGACAGTTAGTACAGGTGGGTAGTGAAATGGGTCCAGAACTAAATAGAAGGAAGAATAGGCTGGATTGCGTTTGAAAAAGGATGCATTTCTTTCAGTGATCCCAAACTGCTTTCTAAAGCAAAATCCCACCTTTTAAATGTCCAAATTCTTCCATTGGTTCTATTTGATTAAACTTTGGAAAACAACATTCTCCAAAGAATAAAAATTAAAATTCCAGGTTATTCATAGGGCAATGGAGATAAGTATGGTGAGTATAATAGATTGGGGCATATTATGAACAATGAATTGTGTACATGACACAATGTAAAAAGCATCAAAGTAGCATATGCAAAAAAAAAGCAAGTGAACCAGTCAAGTAATGAGTGTAAAGGATAGTTTTCACTTCTGGCCAATGTACTTATGTACTGCTATCCATGAAAAGTCTAAGATAATCTTCAGCAAGTAGAACTCCACATCTATAGTACAACATCACAAACAAAACTTTTTCATTTACAATATTCTTCTGATCTAATTTATTTATTCATTCAAACTGTCATATTAACTGTTTCTCCTTTTCTAGACATGGCTGAGAGATAGTTAATAATAGGAAGGTTTTAGTCATGTCTTTACAACTCTTCTTTCTCTAAATTCTATTTTACTTAGTGGAGGCAGTACAATATGATGTAAAGAATACTGGAAATTAGATGTAAGTCCTTGGGTAAGTCCCTTCACTCATTTTATGGCAGTATTTATGGCAGCACAGAACCAGAAACAAAACAGATGCCCAAAGACTGGAAATGAAATTAGAGATAGCCAATTATATTGACTAAACAAATGTGATGGAATATTTAATTATTTCACCCTAGGAAATGATCAATATGAAGAATTAAGAGTAGCTATGGAAGATTTGTATGAGCTCATGGCAAAGTGATTTAAGTAGAAACAGGAAGACAAAAGTAAATAGAGAAAGAAGGAAAAAACTGAACTTCATAACTATAATGACCGGGCATGGCACTTTGCAGAGAAAGGGGATTATGGTGATGGAATACTACAAAACTGGTAAAATTAAATTGATGTGCTGGTTAATTTTGCTGAGTTACTTCCCCCTTTTTACTCTATTTTACAAATAGAAGCTGGGGAGGACGGAAGAATATATTCAAAAATAAAGGTATTATGAAATTAAAAATATCATTAATTTTTTTTTTTAAGACATTACCTTGTAACCCTGTAAGTCACCTCCAATAGTTACAAAAAAGAAGTAGATCATTGTGGGCAGAATGCTGGATGTTTAATTAGAAAGACCTAAAAGTGAATTCCAATTTAGAACCTTATTAGCCTGAGACCATGCAGGTCTTTTTACTCCTCTCTAAGTCTGTATACACATCTGTGAAGTGAGGATAAATAATAGCACCTATTTCAGAAGGTTGTGTGTGAGGATCAAAATAGAGGATGTACCTATACCACTTCGTAAACATTAAAGCACTACATAGATGCCAGCTATTATCAGCCACACAAGCTTTTTTAAAAAATGTATTTCAACAGGTTTATATTGTTTGCTGACACTGTACATTTACTTTTTTTAAACCAGGAATGGAATTTCAGAGACCGATCTTCCCATAGGATTTGAATTTATATTTGGTTCAGAACAAATGTAAAATGGACAATTTTCTTATAACTTCCATAATTATATAAAGAATGAGACCACTGCTATGTCTCATCACATTTTTTGGTCCTGGAATACTAAAAATATTGTTAGGCTTTAAAATAATTTAAAGATTAACCTCTAATGTCTCTTCTACCTTTAGACATATGGGCTCAGGCCTAAGGAATAAGAAAGATTCAATCTTCTCTTTTTTATGAAGCTAAATTCTGGTCCTTCCTGACTTGAAGGAAGCTGTATAAGGTTTGTCCCAGTAAGAAGAGAATACTAGGGAAATAATAACTAACAAGTATATAGTCCTTTAAGTTTATCAAGCACTTTACATACTTGATCCTTAACACCTGATGAGGCAGGAGATAGAAACCTTATAGAGATGAGGAAAGTTAAGAGATTTTTGTTGTTGTTATTTGCCTGCAATAACAAAGCATCACCGTATTCCTTTCTTCTAAAAATCATTTCCATGTGTCCCATTCCCCTAATAGACTCTGAATTCCAATAGAGCAGGAGAGTTACCATGTCTAAACTTCTGGCCACCTCCAATAGCCAACAAACACCTTTGAATTCCTCAGCATACAACAGGTACTTAATAAATGTTAATTGAAGTGCACTAAGCCAATAATTCTAATGATTCTATGGAGAAGTTTTAGCCTGATTTAAGCCTTAAATTTTCGAACATTTCAAACTTCTCAAAGTCTTCTATTAGTAACCATGTACAAACTAGACTGACCCCATCCCCCATTCAAAATCTCTCTCAAAACTAGAAGCCACATCCTTTCAAAAAAGAAAAAAAAGTATGGTAGGAATGAGATGGGGGGGGGGGAATCAATTTTCAGGCTTCAAATGCATATTTCATAAATATCTCTTAGAAACTTTATCTTTTGTTTGTACCTCAAGGATATTAATTTCTTAATACTTCTCACAAAAATGAATAGAATGAAGCTAACTTTAGCATTGTTCAACACTAGTCAATTTCAACCTCCAGATTTTAAGTTGCAAGAAAAAGTATTACTTTGCTGAAGCACAGACAGAAGCAATCAGTTTTTTCACATGAGTCAGGTATAAAAAACTGTGGGAGTACAGAAAGACTATGTATAATTTAAACCCATGCATTGTAGTTATAACCTGATTATAGTTGAGGAAAAACTGTGAATCACATATAAAATGATCAACTTACTTAGGTGAATATTGACTGCAAATCCACAGTAAATAAAGTACTAATGGCACTTTTAAACACTGAAAGCTTTGTCCAATAATGTTGAGAAAAGGTACTGTTCCATCTCCTTCTAAGGACTAAATGGAAAGATAGTATTTTTGTTTTAGAAATAGCAGATCAACTCTAAGTATAAAGACTAAATTCTAATTTAAATTTAATAAAATGCATTCATAACAAGATATTATAATTAACATTTTATTTTAATGATACTTTCTTTTGACATGCTGACTATACACATAATCTTCTCCTGTAGTAAATTACCACAAAACAGCCTATTACATGTGATTTTTACTGTAGTTAACATACAGTGTTACAAAACTATCAAATACCAATACCAATATGAACATGCTTTTAATCTAAGCAAAAGCATCAAGCAAATGACCAAGAGTCAACTGGGGGGGGAGGGGAGAGAGAAGAAACCCAACATTTCAAAATTACCTCACATTTTAATTTGAGGCACATAATAAGTGTTAAAGAAATGCTTGTTGGTTAACTAACTTCATAATTGTTCAGAAATGAAAAGATACATTTTAAAACTTCAATGAATTACTTTAAAGAGAATTGGAAATTTTTATGCTTTATATATGACATATACATGACAAAAGTTTTTTTGGCCTGCAAAAAGAAATAGATTCAGCCAATATTTTCTTAAAAAGCATATAAAAAGAATACTTTAAACTCAGTATCTCCACTTTAAAAAAAAAAAACTTTAAATTACCTAAGTTTACTTATATAAAATACCAAAATCAATAATAATCTATATAAACTATTAGTTGAAAGTGCAATGTATTCCATAAAAAATTGTGAAGGAAACAAAACGAATCTTAATTCGACAGTTTAACACTTCTGTAAATAGAATATATCTGGAAAAATGCACTAAATCACAAGTTTCTAAGATGTTAAGGTTGGAAGGGACCTTAGAAACCATCTAATCCAATATCTTTTTTTTTAATAGATAGGAAAACTCAAGCCCACAAAGGATTACTCAAAATTATTCAGCATGTAAATGGCAAAGCTGAAACTAGAACTAAAATATCCAAATTCCTAGGTGAATTACTAAGTTATTTCAAACAAAAAGGGGCTTCAGAAATTTTCCTAATTAAGCCGTTATATTTTTATTGTTGTTGTTTAATGGTTTTTCAGTCATGTCTGCCTCTATGTGACTCCTTTGGGGTTTTCTTAATGGAGATAGTGGAGTGGTTTGCTAATTTTTTCTCCAACTTATTTTATAGATGGCTTGTCCAGAGTCATACAGCTAAGAAAGGATATGACCAAATTTGAATTCAGGAACTTTCAGACTCTAGGCCCCTGTACTCTATATACTGTGCCACCTAGCTGTTAAATAAACAATGTTATGTTTGTGTAAATGGATAAGAGATTGCTAATTCGAAGATAATATTGCCCACAACTTAAGTGCATATTTACATATATGCTCTTAATTATGAGACATAACTATAAAGTAGTGAAACTTTTTTTTTTAAGTAAACATACTAGGAATGGAGATTTGCCATTATTGAAAATAATCTAAAGAATGTTACACAGCTTCTAAAGGCAATTCCAAAAGGGTAATGACAGGTTAACTGAGAAAAGTCTTTCGCTTCTGAAGGTGACCCTTTTCAAAGATCAGCATTTAGTTTGAAGTTAAATTTTGGTGTCTGCTTTTTAAACCATTATTTTACAATCATACATCTTCACTGTACTGACATTGTGCAATTCACTACATTTCTCAGAACCAATTTCTTCATCTGCAAAATGAGGTAGACAAGACAATCCTTGAAATCTTTTTGTTCTAACATTCAATGATTCTATGATGTCATACAAATATAAATAAAAAAGTTTATTGAAGTTGATTTCTCCCTTATACAAAAAGAAATCCAAATCTATTTTACTAATTCCAAATCTATTTCTAATAATATATCCTCAAATACTTACTAGCTATATGAACCTTGGTTTCCTCATCCATAAAATGGGCTGGAGAAGGTAATGGCAAAGCACTCCAGTATCTTGGCCAAGAAAACCCCAAATACAGTCACAAAGAGTAGAACATGATTGAAACAACTCAACAACAACAGGAATTCCTAATAAATATATCATTTGGTAAAGGTAAAAAAATAACATATTTTACAAGTCCAAGTTTAAAATGCAGTGTATTAAAACCAAGTTAATGTCAGAAATATTAATACTTATTTAAAGTACCTATCCAATTTGTTTTATTTCAATTTCTTTTAATATAATTACACAATCAATTTACTAAGAAAATGATAATTATAGGTTCTTACATTTTCTTTTACTTTTAATGTTATTCTATAAAACTATCAGAAAATGGCTAATTCCTTCAATAGTTTAGATTTGGAAAATACAAGCAGTATCTAAAAAAACACCAAACTAAAAATACATAAGTGGCAAAATTCAGTGACTTTAAATTTACTCCATATTGATCCCCAATAAACAATATTCAAATGATAAGTTAAAGACAACTCTGACTTTTGTCCTTTTAACTTCTGGGGGAAAATTCTGATGAGATAAAAACACGGTTAAAAATATAATTCTGATTTAAAATAAAAATGTCATTCAAAGCTTTTTTCACTAAATTGTAAAAGTGAGAAACACTAAAGTTCCATACTGACAATTTAAAAAATACAATCATTACACAGAAAATTCAAAAGAAAAAAATGCTTCATTTAAAGTAGCTATTTCCTTTAACTTCCATATGATCAACATATTTAAATCAGCCTAGAAAAGTCTCTCAAATAATTTTTATATTTATATTAGTTTTTATATTGTCAGCATCCTTCTAAGATGTATTTTATCTTTTTTTGTAACAGACTGGAAATATCACAAAGAACAGTAAGATTATAGTTAATCCATGGGTAGAGGGGGAGTCAGTGTTAGGACTCAAGAATTCCTGTCCTGAGCTCAGATTTTATAATATCACAGTCTGGGAGTTAACAATTGCTTATTCTCCCATGGACTCACTGCATGTTTTTGGACAAGTCACTAGGCCTCTTCGAATGTCCATTTCTCATCCAAATGTGGAAATAAGGCTGATCATTTCTGTCAGCAATATAATGAGAATACCATTAAAAAGCTTTCTGGTCATTCTGGGAAAAGCCTTTTAAAAAAACCCAAAGAATTTTTACAAATTATAATCTATGTAAATAAACTACATAAAAAAAATTCCTCAATAATGTACACATCTGATTCTTAAAGAATAAAATGATTTACCAAAGGCTTATAATACAGGGTACTAAAATGAATGCTTTTGTATTATGATTATATCTTTATTTTTAGCTTATACTTTTCCAATAATCTCAGTGTTCACACCATCACTTTCCTAAATTTACTGTAAATCTCAGTATAATGAACAAAGTTAAGAGCAATTTGATATTTACTTTTACCATATTTCTACATTTAAAGACAAATTAATATTAATTTACTCTATTTTTGTATTTAAAGGTAATGCTGGACTTAAAACTTTTTCACATGAGCTGTGGTTTCAAATAGTTACCTCATTCAAACTCTTGTGTTTTCAGAAATTACATTCAAAGGTTTTCCCAAGAGGAATTCTTGTCTATGACAGATCTTTAAATCATGTAAATGAAACCTCTGGTAAATAATTTTATTGAATACATGTAAAATAGTTTTTCTTTTAGGTAATATTTAAAACAAAAAAGGTTAAGTAATATCACATTCAAATTTGTAGTTTTCATATGACAAAAATATTCTTAGGGAAAAATATGTTTAAGAGTATATCAGAATTCAACGAGTTTAATTAAATGTTTCTATGAACTTTATTTGTAAATAGTGTCAGTTGGATTACTATTATTAATTGAACTAGATTTTGTTTGCTTTGTTTTTGCTTTTCTTTCTTCAAGTTAAGAAAATTTCTGTTTTAGACTAATATGACCACAACTTTCTTTCAAAAACTAATGACTTTGGAAAGGCAATACCCAAAATAGTTCTACTGGACTCTCTCCAATCTAACAAAGAAAAATGACTATTATGTGTTAGGGATGCTGAAAATCAGTCCTGCCCTCAAGAACTTACAATCTACGGATGCTGATGAGGGAAAGAATGCAACATGCTTCCTTTTTAAGCAAAGCTATCTCTGAAAATTTCACTAACAACCAAGAGTATTAGAAAAGGCTTCCAATATGAGATGGCAAAGGAACTGAGCTAAGATAGCTATTTTAAAACTTTCACTTTCTAGTTCTAAAAATAATGCATAAAATTGTATATTCTTTAATGAAATTCACATTTAATTTCCAATTTTAAGATATCCCTTAATATATCTATCATATCATAAAAAATTCTCTTATTTTTTTGCTGTTTCTAAAATTTTCAAGGCATAAAAATAAAAAAAACTTCATAACACTAAAAGTAACTTATATACTGAAAATGATTACCTACTTGTGTTATTAACCTAATTTGAAGTATTCTGATTTACAATCTGGTTTTAAGAGTTATTGGAAAATGGATTAATATGAATACTCAATAGCAAAAACAAAACAAGCTTTCAACCTATTCCTATTAAATAAATTCTAGTTTTTTATCATAAGGGAAAACTTTTCTGGAGTTTCCCACTCTCCCAATAAGGTGCAGAAAAAAAAGAACTACCTATTATCTTTCTCTCACAGGATCTCAAAAAATTTGGAAAACATAGCTTTGTCTTTGTTTTACAACTAACACTCATGCAGTTAAATGATTAGTTGAAGGTTAGAGTTTCCTAACAGATGGGGGGTTGGGGGAAGAGAAATGGACAATATATGCAAAAGCTCTGGAGGTGGGGGTGGGGAATCCATGTTAAAAATTGTTTTCAAATTCAGGGGAAAAAAACTTTAAAAAGAAAAGTTTAATTATTCACTTAATAGACAAAAAAAAAAAAAGTCCTCAGTACTTCAGGGACAAGCTAACAATTAATCCGTGTTTTTGCTTAAAACTTATAAATAAAATACAGAAAAAATGAATTCCTAAAATGAGAAAAACAAAGTTTCAGAAAGAAAACACTATATATTGAACATCTTAAGCTGCAATTGAAACTTTTTTTTTAATCGACAAGAGTTTTCTAAAGCATTGTAAGAAACAGGGATAGTATGTCGCTTTCTGATGATGAAAACTAAGTACAACTATTTTTTTTTTCCACAATCCTTTGCTGTGAACTAGAGAAGTCTCAGATCCAAAAAGTAAAAAGTTGTACTATTAAATAAAGACAATCATAGGAACATATATGCTTCATTTTATAATTTATACACTAGTTGGTGGTATGTGTGTGTGTGTGTGTTTGTGTTTTAAAGAGCTGCTTTCTCAGAATGTGAAATGTTGCTCCCTCCCCTTCTCCTGCTCCTCCCCTACCCCCACCCCCACCCCCACCCCAAGCAGGCCTGAGGCCCTGTTGCAAACAGTGTCTAACAGGAGCAGGCAGCACAAAGACAGGAATGGGAGATTAGTAGGAGGGAGGGAGGCCGGGATTGGGGCTCAGCAGGAGCTTCAGGCTTTTTAAAATTCAAACTGCTCCCTGACCAATACAAATCACGGACACGCTACTGACTACTACACGGATTTATAGCATTAAAAACATGCCTAGTACGTGACAGCTATATTAACTTGACCCTTTTTAACATTTATCTGAACGTTTATAGGCATTATAGTAGAGCTCAATGCAAGCAAGACCCTAAACTCAAAAATAATCTCCAGGAAAGTTATTTATTCGACAGTGATGGTAATTTAATAAGGCTACAAAAAAAATCTTTTTGAACCAGTGTAACACCAACTAACAAACTTAAAGAAAATGTTAGCAATGTTGCTCCTTAACAACTTGAACATTTTTTAAACAGATATGAAACAAAAGTATCAAAATAGTATGATCCAGGTAAGTACTGCTTTCTATGCAATTTCTATTAATAAAGCTCCTTTAATTTAAGCTCAAAAACTTGCGTTTTCACCTCAATCACACACTACTACTTAACAACTCACTTATACAAAAACTAGAATTTGTTAAGAACTGATACTCTTCTCGGACCATTTACGGATACATTTGACCTATTAAAATGACACCTCTCTCATTACACAGTCAAACATCATGGGCACAAACAGCCAATGACAATCCTGAGACCTCAAAAAGATCTACCCTGACATGAAAAGATAGCACCTTCTACATTGTTCACTTCAGAGATGTTAAGACATAACTTCATTTCTGTCCTTTGAAATTCTTCTCTTTTATCTTCACCTCTTAATAAGATCACATTTCCACAATATTCATCAGCTTTTTCGTCCCTCCACTTCCAGATAAAGTACTCCAAAGTAATAAAGTATGCCATATACAAAACCCTCTTTAAAACTTCTTAAATTATTCATACAATACGTAGTGACAGGGTATACCTGTCAACAATTTTATACACTTATCTTTGAAAAGAAGAGTGTTAAACTCTTTAAAGGATACATTAACTGTTTATGTCACTTTGGCTTTCTGTATCTCAATCGTTAAGTGACGATTTAATGCCTTTAAAAGGGGAAACGAGTCTATTAACTTTTGCATGTCCAAACAAGTTTTTAAAAAGGAAAATAATTACTACTGGATCCGTTTCTGGGTATTTAACATTTGTCTCACACTAACTGAAACTACTTCCTCCCTTCACAGGGTCACTGGGGGGGGGAGAAGGGGGGGTTGTTTGTTTCACTGAGACCTTTCCCACTTCTCGCACCAGGAAAGTTGTAAATATAGAGCAGATCAGGGCACACTTGCTGTTAGTTGTATTGTTTCCGCCTCCTCGTCTTACTACCGCTTCTCTCTCGGCTGAGGCCTGTCACTAAGAAGCGATCGCTCCGCTCTGCCCGGAGCCTCTCCTAATCCCCGAGCTCAAGTAGATTCCGCTGGCCCGCGGCCTGCGCTTTCCGCCGGGCCTACGCCTCCCCGGCCGCCCGGCAGGAACCCAATCTCCTTCGCCAAAGTCGGCGGGGAGAGAAGATCTAAAACCGCCGCCGGCCGAGGCGCCTGCTCCCGGGGAGGACAACTCCACACTCGCTCCGCCGAGGAGACCCGGGGCTGCCGGGGACGGGAGCGGGAGGGGGAGGAGAGGAGCCCGGGACCTGGCCCCACCGCCGCCGCCGCCGCCGCCGCCGCCGAAAGAAAGAGAAGGAAGGAATTTACCTGGGCGAATCGGCGTTTGAATCCGTGGGGAGGCCGAGGCCGAGGCGGCTGTGGTGAGCCTATAATCCGGGCCGGGAGGGGGGGCGGCTGAGGCTCCTCTTCCGTCTCCTCCTTAGTGCAGTGAACATGTAGAGCCAGGGGGAGACCAGCCGAGAAGACAAATCGCTGCTTCTTCTTCCTCCTCCTCCTCCTTCTCCCACATAGAAACACTTACAAACACCCGACCGGGGGCCCCAGCTACCGAGGGGGCATCGCAACCGGCTCGGGAACCAATCCTCCTCTCGGTGGGGGCGTCTCTGCCTGCGGCTTGGCGGTGTCGGGCGAGTCGGTACCGAAGGAGGGAGGGGGGGGGAGGGCGGGGGGGGGAAAAGGAGCCCTGTGTGTGTGTGTGTGTCTCTCGCTCGGTCTCTCCCTCTCAGAACAAAATGCCGACCGGAAGTGCAGCTGCAGGAATGACTCCCTCCACCGGCGCCAAACACCAACAACCTCCCCCTCTCCCCCACTCCACTTCCGCCACTGCCGCCGCCCGCCCGCCAGCCCGCTGCCGCCGCCGCTGCTACTACTACTACTCCAGTCCTTTTGCCCGCTGCCAGTATCCCTCGTCGCTGCTCGTGCCACCGCCGTCGCCGCGGCACAGCTCCTCAGCCGGAACGCAGCTGTAGCCTGGGCCAGCGGCTTCGGCGGAGCAGGAACAGGCTCCCTTCCAACGGCGGCGGCAACGACTGCTCCTCCTCCTCCTCCTCTCTCCAGCCTCTACCTCGCTCCCTCCTCTTCCTTCTCCTCCTTCTGCCGCCGCCGCTGCTGCCCTGGGTGGGGTGTGGATTTTGCCCTTTATTGTAGCTGTTGCCTAACTGTTTTCGACGGCCTAGGACCGGGTCGGTTTACTTTCGCTCTCGTTCTTGTCTTTCTTTTCCTAGGGGAAAGTGAGAAGACCTCAACTTCGGGCGTCGTGGGGCTTCTCGCGAAGGAGACTATAGGAAGGCGTTGGGGTGACTTTCCTTCCAGTCCTCTTTCCCCCTTTCCCGGGAGAATCATAGAGGCCCGGAACACTGAAGGCTGAAGGAGATAGGATGGGATGTGTGTCCCGGCTTCTCCCCTGATTTAGGGAACGCTGCTCGTGGGTGGCCAAGTTTTGGACACCCCCGCGATTCGATTGGATTTTCAGGTGATCTCCTCGCGACCAGGTGGATGTCATTTTTTTTAACTTGACAGAGCTGACTTTAATATGCATCTATATGTATATATGCACACCTTTTGTTTTGGTGGAATAATAGGACCCGACATAAACTGAAGGAAGCTCCAGAGCTGGATACTGAAATACTACTTGGCATTTTTGCCTCTGGAAATGCATCAATCTCTCCAGTTGTCTACCACTCTTTTCAAATGTTGGTTGTTTTTTCCCCTGCTACTGGGGGGAAAGGGCTTGTGGGCTATACCGGAGAAGTAAGAAAATTTTCAGATGCCTATCTCTCCTTTTCTTCCACCTGGACGTAACTGGACATGTTAGCTCCATGTGCATTAAGGTATTTTGTGCTACATTTATACACCTCTTTCAGGGCTAGATGGAGCTGTTGTGTCCTGGCAGGGGGGAGGGGGAGGGAGAAGGATAGAGGGAGAAGGGGGGAGATGCTTTCCAGAGGAGAAGCTGTCGCTGCCTCGGAGCCTGCAGTGAGGTGCTGCTTCAATTTTATGTTGCTATTGTCCGCAAGACAATGTCTGATGCAACAGGTTTTAAACTCCTTTTCTGAAGTTAACCCAGAGAAAGAATCCGTTCGAGACTAGAGGATTAAATCGTTGTTAGTTAACTGGATTACTCTTTAGATTTCTTTTTAAGGCTGTACCTTGTTTCCAGTTCTTTAACTGTAACAAATGAAGTAAAACTCCCTTAACTTGAACAATCCTTCCTCACTTTTTCTCCTCCTGTTTCCTTGAGAGATACTTATTAACAATGCTTTTCAATTTATTTGTTCAAAGGGGGGGGGGGGAAATCTTTCCTTCAAAAGTAGCACAGTAATTGAATTAATTTAAAACTGAGTTGAATTTGAATTGAGTTTTTAAACTTTGACATGTTTTATGCTATTTGAATACATTTGGTAAAATTTAAACAGGTTACATTATTTGCATGTGTGTATACCTGTTTTGATTGAAACATGTAACATTTTGTTAAAAAGTAAATGGTTATCTTGATAATCTAAAAATTCTGAGATTGAAATAGTTTTTATTAGATGATATACCTATTAAATATTCACTCAATATTCACAGGAGAAAACTATGGGAAGCCTCTGAAAAGTATGAAAAATCCGAAAATAAAAATTATTTTAAGAACTATATCAAGATATCATAATACAATTATGAAACCACTCACCAAAAAAACATGTTAAGACAAACTTATGGTGATAAGTTGTTTTTAAAGTTTCCACTTAAGGCTCTTATGAAGAATTGTTGATTAGGTCAGTTAATTTTAATCACTTATTTTAGGGGCAAATTTTCTTTTTCCTAATCACAGACTTCATGTCTAATTTTGACCATCTTTTTTTCACATACATGGAGTTGGTCTCCAGTCACCCAAAGAAATTGTCTTCTATCATAGACGGAAAAGTCTAAATTCTTAACTGATACTGAGATGGGTTAGGGGGGAGAGACTGTGGATTTAAAAGACCTACCGAATAGTCTTAAATGAACTGGGTATGTTTAGTCTTAATACACAATTAAGAAAAGTTTACTTACCATTCTCATATTTCTAGGGGAATTAAACTGCTAATACATTTTATTTTTGCTATTTTGTTCTAGAAAAAAAATTTTAGTGAAAGTTGAAGCCTGAATTAATCTGAAAACTTATCTTTTCAAGTTTTTAAGGCTATTTGAAATTATTGATTATCTCTAATAAACTTAGATACATCATTAAATAATAATGACCTGAAAGGTGTTAGAAATAGAGCAAAATGAAAATGCCTGTTTGCTTTTACAAAACCAACCTACTTTAAATAAAAATATCTGCATCTGAACCTACAGATGTTCAATTTATACTATATAGGCACATATAAATTACATTTACTGCATAATATGAAAAAAGATTGTAACATCACAAATAAGATTAAATGGTTTACAAATACTCTTCCCATTTAGGTCTTACCTACTAGTCTTATTATAAGATTTAAGACACATACAAACAGATCACATATTTTCATTTAATTTTACAATGTCTTCATTTTGAACCTGTTTGGAGGATATCTTTTGAATGTTAGCAACTAGTAAACTACTAATTCAGCATATTTTGATAATTTAACAGCTGTGAATGATAGTCAATGCCAACTTCCAAAGGTTTTTCACATCATAGTACATTTCACATTATAGTTTTCGCATAATAATATTCAAATAGATATTTGATATCCTGGATATAGGTGTCCCAACTTTTGTAGATTGCAACCAGTCCAAACCTGCCCATCCAGTGTGATTTTTTGGCCATGTTTTCCTCTAAATTCACTATAGAGGCTCCACTGAACACATTGGAGAGTATTCTTAACTTCCTCTTGACATAAAAATATGATTGGATTATAATTTGTCATCTAGTATTTCTCTTGCCACATAACAAGCCCACCTTCCTTTTCAATTATCGATGAAAATAACCTTAAGGTTGCTTGTCTATAATTCTTGTTTGAGTTGAATTACAATCTCGCACCTCCCACAAACTTTTCTATTGCCCTATATTATAACTCCATTTAAGTTCTTTAGAGATTAGTTTTCTGATTTGTAGCCATATAAATGCTGGGAGAATGTTGCTATATTTTAAAAAATTGATCTTTTGTTTCAGGAAGAATCTTGGGACCATCAAGATAATTTTCCAACTTCACAAGGAAAATCATGCTTATTACTCTTCTGTACCCATTTGCATGGTCTGTCCTATCACTTCACAAGCACCACAGACAGTACTTTAAATATATATAACATGATCTGGACAATAGGCATTATCCATCATATTATCGGATGGTATAAAATTGAAAAATGCTTATTGATATTTTTCACTTAATGGCATACATAGAATCATACAAATGATGCACCTCTAACATAGTGCTGGTATTAAATGTTTTTAGTAATTGTATTGCCAAAATATTAAATTATCAAGATTAGAAGGATCCTCAGAGTCCATCTAGTTCAAATTATTTCAGACCTAATCTAAAATATTCCTGGCATATGGTCAGCCAGCTTTCATTTGAAGGTACCTATGATATGGGCTTCTTTGAAAATCAGGAAGTTAACTTAATAGTTTTAAAAAGTTCTCATTATAACTTATGTATTCAAAAACTGAGTTCTTACTATATGATAGGAGCTGAAGCAGTTAGAAATTATACATTGGACCTAGTCCCACTCAGAAATTTCACATAGATCCAATCATCAAGAAGCTTACCAAAGAAAGGAAAGTATAGTTCTTAAAGGAGAATTAGTGGATTTGAGAATAAATCCTAATGGTTATGATACTGATTAAAAATTACCATATTCATATAGGTACTATCACATGAATACACAATAAATAATTTATCTAATTATGTTTATTTTTAAGTAGAGATATTTACTCTTATTGTGTGCTTTTGAATTTGGTTATTTTATTTACATTCACTTTGTGTAAGATCCTTTAGTATGTTTTCTTTTAAAAAAAATTTTATTTTAAACTTAAATACAAAATGGGGGAAAAAATACTGTCATGTACACAGCAGAACATGAGAGGATTCAATACAAAGCAATAAATTAACATTTCAAGAAAACCTAGATGATAAAAGCCTCACATTGATTTCAAAGCTATCCATCTTTTCTTTGCTTCCCTGTAGGTTTTGTTTTGTTCTCTGCTAGGCACTTCTTTATGTCTCCCTCCCGTCCCTTCTCCTCCAATCCCTTGCTCCATTCCCTCCCAGAAGATTACAGTTAAGCTTGGGCATGTGTGTGTGTATACACACATACATATATATATATACACACACACACACACACACATTTATATAAAGAATATATATACACGCACATACATACACATATACTATGTTTATTTCCATTTGTCTTCTGTTTCTTTGAAGGTGAACAGTATCTTACCTTCCAAACTTTTCCATATTTTTCTAAATCCAACCCAATCATATTCTCTCTGAGAGATTACGATAGTTTCTTCACAATTTTCTGCATTCCTTCCATTCTTGGCTGCATAAGTTTTATTTATACAAAAAAAATTTAATTTAGAATAATCAAAATTATCCATTTTACACCTCAACAATGCTCCTATCTTATAGAATGGTTTAAGATCTAACATGATATCTACTTCCTTCACATTTTCCCCCCCTGGTTTCTTCAAAGTTCCTGATCCTACTTTTTCTGAATGAACCCTGTTATTTTTCTAACTCAATAAGATATTTCTTTTAGTTATTTTATTGGGATGGCATTACATAAATGTATTGGTGAGGTAAATAGTTTTTTTAAATTACTTTAGTATGTTTTCTAAAATATGATTGCAGAATCATAGAAATTTAAAATACACACCAGAAATTCTTTCTCTAGTACACCACCTAGTGTTTTAATAGTTTATATGTAAATGTCCAATTTGGGGCTCTATAAGGAAACTACTTCATGACCTAAGAATTTCAATATTAGGATTTTGTTGATATCTGGCCAAAACATCTGGGGAAGGAAGAAGAAAAGGGAAGTGGAGATTCTCTTTTTGAGTATTCCCTCCTTACTTTCTATCAGTAAGATAATGTATCAAATAAGATTAAGTACATGAACTTGCTTTACAAATTACATATATCGTACAACAAAGCAAAATGATGATTTAAATTTAAAAATAGCAAGAACAGCTGACTCGTTACAAGAAAAAAAACAAAAAAACCCAAGGTGGTGGTGGTACAGGAGAGTATGAAAATCTGAAGACCTAGTTAGTCCTGACTCCTACACTAATTTATTTTGTGGGATTAGATAAATTACTTAACTTTCCCCAAGAGTTTCCTTATCAGTAAAATGAGAATGATCTCTTAATAGCCCTTCTACTTCTAACATTTTGTCTATGACTTAAATCCTAATTTAATTCAATAATTTTGTATTTGACTTTTCTGACCTCTGCTGAGCAATTTCTTCCCATTATCTAACTGTTTTCAAATATTTACAAATTACATCTTCTCAGGAATCCAATATAATTTAATTCATATGTATTTTAAGTAATTTTTTCTACCAGAGTAAATTGACCTCTATTTTGTCACAAAGCATCCAAGATTTTCCATACTTTCCGATACTATCTACATATTTTCTATACTTTCTTATAAATATAATATAGTTATTAATCTTTCAGAATGAAACAAACAGCACTCACTGAGTGTATTGTGGTCTATTAGAGCATAGAAACAAGTAGACAGGTGTTATTTTAAAGATTACTGAAAGTCCATTTATGCAACAAAATCATTAAAAACTACATAGCTATGATCCAGAATTTATCAAAATAAACAGTTATCTTAAAAAACTTTTTAAATTTTTGCATAGTGCCTGGCACATAGTGATTATTAAATACTTATTGACTTGGATTTCTTAAATCTTAATTAGTTTTTGAAATAAGTTTAATTTCAATTTTATCAATAAATGTTTTTTTTTTTTTTTAACATGTGTCCTATTTCTTTTTTGCTTTAGATTAGTAGGTCAATAAACAATTATTAAATGCTCACAATGCCAAGCACTATGTTAAACAATGGGGATACACAGAAAGGCAAAAGACAGTTCCTTTCCTTGAGGAGCTCACAGTCTAATGGGGGATACAACATGCAAACAACTATGCACAAACAAAATACGCATATAATAAACTCGAAAGAATCAACAGAGAAAAGATATTCCTAAGGAGAATCAAGAAAGGGTTTTCTTGAGAAGTGGCATTTTAGCTAAATCTTCAAGAAAGCTAAGAGAGAAATAAGGAGCAAGAAAATTCTAATTTTAGGGGCCAGTAAATGAAAATGCATTAAGCTGGATGTTGGAATGTTTTGTCTTAGAAACCTAAAGGAGGCCAGTGTCAGTGGACCATGGAATACATACGGAGATACAAGAAACCTAGAAAAGGTAGTAAGGAATTAGGTTATGAAAGGTTTTTAAAAGACAAACAGAAAATTTTACATGCAAAGATAGGCATGGATTATCTAAAATAGAGGGACCAGCTTCTGGAAGAAGAAAAGTTTCTCCTTTCCCCTACTATATAGATAAAAGGAGCCTCTTCCAATTGGCTACATAAAGAATAAACTAAACTTTTAAAACTGACAGATAAGGACTCTAGCTCTCTTTCCTGGGTATCCAGCTAAGGTAAAGGTCACAATTCATCCACAACACAAACACTATTAACTGAAAAATCTGGGGCTCTGGTACTGAGAATCAGATTAGAGATTGGGTTTTGGTTTGGTTTGTCTGTCTTTTTTGGTTTTAGGTGCAGCTGATGGAATCTCCATTGAGCCCAGGTGTTCAGCCATGATGAAGACAGAATTTCAGGTCAGAGGTGCAGCTCAGCCTGCTTAGTCAGAGAAGCCCTAAGAATCTAAAATGCCTGGGACTCTAATCCAGGTGGGACTTCTGAGCATAAAATTTGGGTATGTACTTTATAGGCTTTGAACTAAGGTGTGAACCTAATTATCCTTCTCCTTCCCAAATTAGATGGCTAAATAAATCCAGGGTATAGAGGATTTCTACTACAATTATAAGAACATGGTCACTGGGGCCTAGAGCCAACAGCAGAGAACCTAGACATCCTAACCCCTACTAAGGGTATTGGAGAACTCTTAGATTGGGGTGAAATACAACATACCTGGCCTTCAAGAAATGAGGGGCAGTAATCACTGTTACATTTATTTGATCCTGGAGTTTACTGAATGGGAAAGTAACATGGGAATAGGGTAACATGGTTAGTTTGATGGTTTAGGAAAATTTGGTACTTGATTAGAGAATGGATTGGAGTGGGAAGAGACTTGAAGCTGAAAGACCAATTTAACTGTCCCCATACTAAATATTTTCTCTCTTTCTTCTGTCTTTTTATACCAGCTGTACTACACAGCTAGAATGACCTGCTTTATCACCTCCTCATTTTATTTCCCTTACGCTTACCTCAATGTTCAGTTCAAGGGCAATGTCCTTCAAAGTCTTAAGTATCCCATTTGTTAGGGTTTCCTTATAATTCACATGTTATTTATTTTGTCAGTACCCCTCATTTGTGTACATGCTTAATCCAAATAGTAGTATATCATTCGGTTGTTTTTCACTATGTCCAACCCTTCATGTCAGTGGAATAGTTTGCCATTTTCTTCTCCAGTTCATTGAACAATGAGGAAACAGGCTAACAGGGTTAAGTGACTTGCCTAGGGTAGCTGGTCTGAGGTCGTATTTGAACTCAGGGAGACTCACAGAATCTGATTCCAGGGTTAGTAATTTATCCACTGTGCCAGCTACTAGAATGCAAGCTCTTTAAAAACTGAGATAGTCACTTTTACATTTGTATCTCTAGTGCCTACCTTAGTGCTTGGCACATAGTAGCTATTTAATAAAATGCTTATAGTTGACTGATAATGTGAAAAAATTAACTCTCCTAACATTAGACTGGATGTTCTCTAACTTTAATCAGGTAAGAACTATTTATTGAATAACCAAAGAAGTGTATGTTACCCTTCTTATCTTTCCTGTCAATCTGTGACTTGTATTCTTAATGTTAATATGTAACAATCAGGGTACTAAAGGGATAGATTTAGAAAGTCAGAAATATATTGAATGTATTGACATCGTTACATAATTCTGGATGGAACTACCCTCCCCACTTTCCCTAAAAGTAATGAGAGGAAGAAAATTTGCATTCATACAATTTGGAATCCATATTTAATTAATTTTATCTCCAGAATATTATGAGATGGGGGAAAACAAGTAAATGTTACTACCTTTTCTTTTAACTACATAATTCACTTATGTATATTATTTATGTAATGATATTTTTTTCTGATTTATTCCAACCACTTTCTTTCAAGAAATACAGTCTTAAGGAAGAATAATACTCTGGAAATGGGGGAAATATTCTGTATTTAATTTTTCCACAAAATTATCTTTAATTTTGCACTAAGTAGTTTTCTCAGGGAATAATCCAATCCTTTTTAATTTCAAAAAACAAAAAACAAATTTAAGATTAATAAAGTAATTTTGCTTTTCAGTAAGTTTTCTATTATACTTTTTAAAAATATTTATTTCAATTTTGTGAAGAATTTAAAAAGGGGAAATACATGCAGTAGAAGTGAGTAAAAAGTATTTGACCAAAGAATTTAACATTAAATCTTAAGGAATATAAAATATTTTAAGAATCTTTCATAAGAATCATTTTTATATTAAAACCATATCAAAAAATATAATTTTAAAAGATCATTATTAGTTATAGAAAATTAGTAGATTTTTCAAAGAAGGGCAATGTTGAGAAAATATATTAATATTTAGGGATTTCAGTTTTCCAAACATGCTTTGATAGGCTTACTTTCACTTCTAAGTGCTCAAAACTTTGAAACTAAGGTATTTTTCCTGAACAAGACTTAAAATGTATTAATGATAAAGATATATAAATTCACATATGTAATTCAAACATGTAAATATGTATAATAAAATTTGTAGTATTGGAGCTTATTCATGTAAATGTTTTACAGGCATTCATCACTCTACACTGAAAGGAAACAATACTATTTACCAGATTTACCAGAAGAGGGAGCCAGTTTAGTCCTAAAACATTACAGGAGTATAAAGAAAGGTCACATGACTTCCTGTTTTGAGTTTGAAGAATTTAGTAGCTGATATACTAGTGCTGAATTAGGACAAAGTAAAACTCAAATTGGGAAGGGTAGAGCAGAGACAGTGTACTAAAGTACAAGATGAATATCAAATTTAAGTTGGAGATCAATTTAAACATATTCACACTAATAAATTTTTATTTTATTTTATTTTTAATTGTCATTACCAGCAGCTAGGTTATAAGTGTATAAGGCTCTCTAATGTTCAGTAGCCTGGATAAGTCTTAAGTGCAATAATGTGATCAAAGAAATGATACTAATTATCAATTGGGAAATTGAGTGCCATGGTATTTCAACATAAATATGCATTCTTGGAGCATAATAAATTGTTTAATCAGACAAAGGAATACTTTTTTAAAAAGGTTCTATTTTTCTATTTTGGCTGAATACTTTAGGAAAGTAATTTGTTTTGTTTTGCTTTTTGGAAAGTAGATCAGGGAATTAGATTTTTCAAAAAGATTTACATTAATTCTCATCCTAAGGAAATGAGAATCTCAAAGATCAGTCCAACTTGAATAGAAATTCCCTCTACAGCATCTCTAACTGAGCTCTGCTTGCAGAATTTCATTGAAAAGGAATTCTACAACCCCACTCCCAACCCATTACCCTCTTGCAAAGCTCTAATTGTTAGAAAGTTTTTCTTTACATAAAACTAACTCTAATTTTCATAACTCTCCCTACCTACTCTTATCACCAGAATCCCCAATTGCTCTTTCTTCTATTTCTGAGGAATAAGCAGAGCAAGTTTTTTGTTGTTGTTGTTTTTCTTCCTACATGACAATCCTTCAAATGCTTTGAAGTTATGTTTCTTTCTGTCTTCCTTTTTTTAGACTAAACATCCCATGTATTCTTTCCTTCAATCAAAACTATATAAATTTCTATGTCTTAAACACATCTTTGACTTGGGGTTTTCTTTTGAACTTGTTTTATAATTAAGTACAATAGAATACTTATTACTATGATATGTGACTCTGTGGAGTGCTAGATCTGAAATCAAGAAAACCTAAATTCAAATCCAGTCTCAGATAAGGTACTAGCTTATGGTATGTATGGACTAAGTTTTTTGCTTTTTTGAGGTTTTTTTTTTGTTGTTGTTGTTGTTGTTGTTGTTTGCTTTTAACTTTGTGGTCCAAGTCATTTGATTTGACTGCCTCCGTTTCCTCATCTGATAACATTAGCACATACCTCCCAGGATGAAATGAGATAATATATGTAAGGTACTTTATAAACCATAATATACTATATAAACACTATTATTTTTGTTATTATTTCAGTACTGAAAAACATTTGAGCATTTTCTTATTAGATATTCAACTGGTATTCTTAAATTAGGAGTTGAAATATTTCAAGCAGTAATTGGAAAAAGGAATATATTTTTGCTTTCCATATACATAAAATATGAAATTTAATTAACAGGTGAAATATTTAAAGAATTATAGTAGCCCAATAGAACAATAGTATCTCAAATTTAGTGCAGTAGGCAAGGTGAATGAATAACAATATGTGATCTATTATAAATAAACGTACATCATTATTTATATGATTCATATTTGAAACAAAAAAATTCAAAGACCTAAAAGCTTTTAAGAACAAAAATATATATTAAACTATATAGCTTGGTAGCTTTGCATTCTGTAGAAAGCAAATATACTTTTAGGTATGTTCTATAGGTTGTCCATATAATATACGACAGTCTGGTCTTCCACTATTTGTTTTTTCAGAAAATAGAATGGTTACATAGAAAGAACAAAATAAGCAGCCTATATGCTTTACTGGCATCTTCAAGTAGTTAAAGGAAAAAACAAAAAATGCTCCCAATATTCACAAGAAAATGCAACATATAATCAAACAAAACTTTCTGTGGACATCCAAAGGAAGTATTACTATCAGAAGCAGAATGATTAAGCTTTAATAGCTAGTGGGTAACATCATGTACAACTAGATTGTGAACTTCTTGACATCATGGAATTTAATGATACATTTTTCTTATCCTGAAGGGTACCTAGAGAACACATAGTAACAACTTAAATACTTCTCTGATAGCATTCTAAGTAGAGTTATAGGCAATTTGTACTTAATGAATACTATGTCATAATATACCATATTTTTACAATGCTGGTAAAATTTGTAGGTAAACCAGGTTACAAATCATAGTTATCAGATATAGGATAGAGTCATTTATATTATGTGTGTCACTTGCATGGCACTTAAGTAATTCATAGTCTTAGATAAATTTAAAGCTTCATTGTAACTTAGGGGCAATCTAAACAAACTCCCTCATTTTACATGTAAAATGTAAATAAACCAAACACATTTTACATGTAAAATGAGAGAGTTGGTCTAGATTGCCCTTAAATTATCAAGAAATTATGGGAACATGGAGTTGTGTTAGAACCTAGAGTAGTTCATATCTACAAACATCTCATCAAATAACGAGACAGACACACATTTTATATGTATGTATGTGTGTGTGTTAGGTTCTTACTAAGTGCTAATGAGATAATGAGACATTAGGTTCTTACTAAGTGCTAAGTCGGTACTTAATAATTCTCTAGTTCCAGCCTTTCCTGGTAGTTTGACTTGTGAATTCCTAGGGAAGAGCTTGCGTGCTTGGGAGGAGCAAGCTCATTGGTTGAAGTGGTTCTTCCCAGAAGCCCTTGCATTATCCCACGCCCATTCTCTGGGAGGATAAAAGAGGACAGCACTCCAGAGAGAGAAGAAGTCTCTGCTCTACATCAGGCTTGACGCAGCTCTCTGCAGGAAGGGAAGTCACTTCTCTGGACAAGAGTTAACAGCAACTGTCTGGAGACAACGGTTCTCTACAGGAAGAAGAATCTGTCCGAGATTTGAGTTGACACAGCAGATCTCCTCCCAGAGAGCAATCAGCAGCTTCTGGAGAGGACAGCACGTTACGTGTGTGTGTGTGTGTATATATATATATATATATATATATATATATATTTTTTTTTTTTTCTACTGTGTGTGTATATACACACACAGTAGAATGAACAATTATAAAGAAAACTAAAGAGAAAGTTATAAATTCTACCATCCAGTCCAAAACTAAACAAACAAAAACCTTTCCAGTATTCTGCAGAAGCTCTTAGCAGAAATGTCAGAGCAAGTGGAAACCAAAGAGTGCAAATCACCAGATCCTACAGCATGAAATTAATTCATAGCCCCTAGCAGCCCTTGTTTTAGCCCTTGCTAAATTAGTGCTCAGTGTAGGGTGGGTTTCCCTAGGCCCTCAAGTCACAGCTTCTGTTGGTGGCAGGGTTAGCCTGTCCCTATCACAGAGCCCAAGCAGCCTAGCCTAAAAAAATGAGAAGGCAAAGTCATATCAGTAACCTGGACAGTACAGTTCAGGGAAACTCAAGCCACAGAGGAGATATAAAAGGAAAAAGACCAAGAAGATATCTGATGTACTATAGGAAACCTGTAATAAGTACAATCAACATTTGGTTGGAGGCTATTAGAGTCATAGCAAGAAATGATAAAAGTAACTCCGGGTCTGGAATTCTATAAGGAGGAAGAGAGAAAAGTCAAAGCAAAACCCATGACAAGCCACCAAGAAATTAATTAGCGGCAGCAGTAGTAGTGGTAGTAGTAGTGATAGCTAGTATATGTAAAATAATGAGAGCCAAGAAAACAATATTCACAGTAACAACATTAATGGGAACAATTACACAACATAAACACCAATAAATAGTCAATCCTAAACATTCATGTGTTTAACTTTTATAACTTTAAGCAATCTTGGGATTTTATTAATGAATTTTATTAATTTTCACTTTTATGTTGGTTAGCTGCCCATATTCCTGGCTATGCACAGCAGGAAAAAAATGAGAGGAATATACACAAGTTTGTGGAGCAGCTGCTATCCTATGAGATACTTCACTGGCACAGGACCACTAGGCATCAAAAAAGACACTGTGCTTGCTATTTGAGCACAACAGAATTGCAGTAACTCAAAAGAATTATGAGGTGTGCAAATTTAGAGAAATTATCCAAATGTTCACATGGACTACTTGTGCCCATCCTGTGGTAGAGCTTTCCAAGTTCATATTGGTCTGATCAGCCACAGTCGGACACACTGTACCTTGACTCCAACATAGTCATTTTGGCTCCTCTGGAAGAATGTAGGACAAATGATCATCCTACCTTCATAAAGAACTTCCTGTACATTTGTTCCAGATTTTCATTGTTTGCCTTTAAAACTCAAGTTTTCTCTTGCAGTTTTGCCCCAAAACACAATGCAAATCCTTTGATCTCTAAATCCAAGTCCTTAGTGAGAAAATAAAGGTATTGATAGAATGATTACAGCTGGGGTAGTTTGGTATATTAACTAATCTATCTGCAAAGTTAAGAAAGGAAAATACAGACAGTTCTCAATTTATGTAAATCCACAATACACAAATTTGACTCCTCAAACATGGACAAAAGGACACTGCATGTACGTAGACTCCAGCTCCCTACTGTTGCGGGGTAGAGATGGCAGATGCAGTGGCAAATATGTGTGGTAGCCTAGATATAGTTTTGCACCAGGGGGCCTCTGCTCAAAACACTGAAGCCATTGGGGAGGGGAAAGCTAAGTACTAAAGTATGGAGAGGACAAGATCTGTGGAGAGGAGGGGAAGTTTACTGAACAGTTCACTTATGTTATTCCTAAAACTGTTCGTGAAATCTGCTCCAGAAAATATTGAAGTAACTTTTCAAGCATTTGTTGAGGAAACAAGAAAATGGAAAGAAGCTAAGTTTGTGGGTAAATGAGATGATTGTCACCCTCACTTTTGGTGAGCCCACCCCCTTAACACTCCAAAGTCCTGCCTTTCCCTTCCAAAGTCCTGGGTGGGAGTTCCAACCTCAGCTGGGGGCTCACCCCAAGACATATTCTTTTCATCTGGGAACGATTCAATCATGGAGCTGAAAGGGAGACTAGCAGTGTCAGGCTGTCCCTGTTTCTTTTTTATCTTGGGATTCTTCTGACAATTCTGCTCCTACCCATTCCACCTTTCCCACTACTCCCTGTCCCCCATCTGCATTTTATGGGCCATTTCATGCTTACTATGTTAGGAAATGTGTATTTTTTCAGAATTAATGTTTTGTTATAAATAATTATATGCAGAAAAGTGTATTTTCAGCAACCCTACTGAAAGGTTACAGTTTTTGGTAGTTGCAGAAACTTTACCCTCTACTTCCCAAAGGTTTAATGTTATCAGCATTGCAATTTTTGTATTTCCTTCAGTTTCTAGGATAGTTGAGGATTGACTATAGTTTCAATCAAAAGTAAATGGAACAATGCAACAAAATTGTAAAGATCAAGGAACTCAAATGAAAAAATGGAAGACAGAAGAAAAACCTGAGAGGTCCAGAAGTGTTACATACAGCACATGTTTTCAGACTTTTTCAATATATCATTCAGTTGTGTTGACTTTTAAAAATTCTCCAAAAAAATACTATTTGTCATATAGGATGGTTTTCTGAGAGGAATACATGGAATACTGTAGGGATGTAAGAAACAGACAAAATCAGAAGTGAAACCAAGATGGCAGAGTAAAGGGGGACTCGCCCCAAACCCTTCCAAATACATTTAAATAATGACTAAACAAATTCTAGAGAAACAGAACCCACAAAAAGACAGTGGAAAAACTTTCCAGTCTAAGACTACTCAGAAGATTTGCAGGAAAGGTCTGTTGCAGAAATGTAAGAGTGGAGCATAGTTCAGTGCAAACTGCTGCCCCAGCAAACCAAGAACAGGCCTTGTGAGCCACCGAATCAGCAGTGGAAATACCTGCTTTAGTAAGGGGGATAGAATAACTAACTGGTCAGAAGATTATAGGAGTCTCTTTGCTAGCCTTGAGGCAGAACTCTGTTGTTTTGTGTACCTTGGTCAAAGTTGTGGGTGGTAGTCCCAGGGGAAGGAGCAACACTAGCACACCAGAGCACACTGCCACTAGAGAGTGGGGACCCTCCTCACAGTTCCAGAGTAGAAAAGAATAGTCATTCACAGACAAGAGCACAAACCAGAAAAGTAATACACACACCTCTCCTTTTATCATACCACCTTGAAAGAACTGAAAACTTACAGGCCCCCAGGAGTATCTCTAAAAGCAACTGTACAAATTCCCTACAGCTTGGGATGGTCCACCTTCTACCCTGGAAGCAGAGCCCTATTTAAAAAGAGGTCAAAGTCAAGTATTAGGTTGGGGAAATGAGCAAATAGCAGAAAAAAAAAATTCTGTTCATAGAAAGTTATTGTGGTACTAAAGCATGAACTCAAAAGATACAAAAGTAAAAACTCCCACATCCAAAACCTCCACCAAAAAATACTCTCATTATAGTCAGAAAAAAGTGCTGCAAGGACATTCTTAAGATCTCTCAAGAACTTTAGAATTGATGGCACAACATGGGGAGACACTGACATAGGATCACCCAGCATGATGCATCCTTTTCAGAGAAGGTACTGTACTTTACTGAAGTAGCTTGGAAGAAATGAAAGATAACTCATATGGACTATTTGTGCCCAACCTGTGGCAGAGCATTCCAAGTTCATATTGGTCTGATCAGCCACAGTCAGATACACTGTAACTCGACTCTAACATATTGATGTAATTTTGGTCCTTTCTAAAAACAAACGACAACACCAACCAACCCAGAAAAATATGAATGGGTCTCAGGATATGGGAAAGCTCAAAAAGGATTTTAAAAATCAAGCAAGAAAAGTAAGAAGAAAAGATGGGAAAACAAATAAGAGTGATGCAAGAAAATCATGAAAAAAAAAAGTCAACAGCTCATTAAAGTCAACACAAAATATACTGAAGAAAATAATATCTTAAAAAACAGTAGGACAGATGATAAAGAATGACTTAAAAAGCAGAATTGGCCAAATTGATCTCAAAAAAATAGAGTTAGCCAAGTGGAAAAGAAAGTACAAAAGCTCACTGAAGAAAATGAATTATTAAAAGTTTGAATTGAGCAAATGGAAACTAATGACTTTATGAGAAATCAAGAATGATAAAACAAAACCAAAATAATAAAAAAAAAAATAGAAGACCATGTAAAATATCACATTGGAAGAACAACTGACCTGGAAAACAGATCAATAAGAGATAATTTTAAAACTATTGTACTACTTGAAAACCATAATAAAAAAAAAAGAGCCTAGACATCATCGTTCAAGAAATTATCAAGAAAAACTGCTATTATGTTTTAGAATAAGAGGATAAAAATAGAAATTGAAAGCATTCACAAATCACCTCCTGAAAGAGACCCTATAATGAAAATTCCCAAAAATATAGTCAAATCCCAGAGCTCCTAGATCAAGGAGGCAATACTGCAAGTGGCCAAAACAATTAAAGTATCATGGAGCCACACTCAGAATAATAAAATATTTAACAGTTTAACAGTACATATTTAAAGAACTGAAGGGCTTGGAACATGATATTCAGGAGGGCAAAGGAGCTAGATTACAACCAAGAATTATCTACCTAGCAAAACTGAATATAATCCTTTAGGGGAAACTGGATATTTGATGAAATAGAACACTTTCAGGCATTCTTTTTTTTTCTTTTTTCCTGAGGCTGGGGTTAAGTGACTTGCCCAGGGTCACACAGCTAGGAAGTGTTAAGTGTCTGAGACCAAATTTGAACGGGGGTCCTCCTGATTTCAAGGCTGGTGCTCTATCCACCTAGCTGTCCCTAACTTTCAGGCATTCTTAATGAAAATACCAGAGCTGAACAGAAAATCTGGTTTTCAAATACAAACCCCTTCAAAGCCTTCCATACCCTGGGGGAATCTAATAGGAGTGTTTTAGTAAAAATACAGCAGCATTGGCTATTCTGCCCTGATTCAGAAGCCAGTGTTTCTCAGCATACTAACTATGAGACCTCCAACACAACTACAGAAGGCAAATAATGAGCCCCTAAACTCCAAAGTAACAAGTGGGAGTTGGCCGGCACCCATCATGGAAAGGAAGCTGTTAGACCAGCCTCAGGGCAGCATGAAGCCCCTGTCATCTTTAGAAGAAGCTTGGGACAATCTTTCCTTTGCCTTTAAATGTTAAGGTTTAACATTTAAAAATTGGCATATAAGAGTTCTGACCATAGATAGCTATTATGGAGATAGGGAAAAACAGACCTCAAACCCTGAGGACACTAAAGGCAAAACATCTCCAGATGAAGCCTCAAAAGGTGTTATGAGCTGATCTGTAACTCAAAAGGCTTTTTTAGAAGAATTCAAAAAGGGAGTTAGAAGAAAAATGGGAAAAGAAAATGAGAGCTTTGGAAAAGGAATATAGAAATTGTCGGAAGAAAACCACTCTTTAACAAACAGATTTTGAGAAATGGAAAAAAGAAAATAACTCCTTGAAAAACATAATTGGTAACATGGGAAAAAAATCATTGAACAAAACAACTTATTTAAAAGTTCAATTGACCAAAGAGCTAACTGAAGAAAATAATTCACTAAAAATTAGAATTGAACAAATGGAAATGAATAACTCAATGAAACATCAAGAATCAGTCAAAACAAAACCAAAACAAAACAAAACAAAAGCAATAAAGAAAAAAAATAGAATAAAATATAAAATACCTCATAGGAAAAACAACAGACCTGGGAAACAAATTCAGGAAAGACAACTTAAGAATTACCTAAAAACTATGATGAAAAAAAGAACTTAGACAACATCTTCAAATAAATCATCAAGGAAAACTGAACTGATGTCTTAAAACCAGAGGACAAAACAGCCATTGAAAGAATCCACTGATCATCTCCTGAAAGAAATCCCCAAATGAAAACTCCAAGGAATATTGTAGCTAAATTCCAGAATTCCAGAATTATCAGATCAAGGAGAAAATATTGCAAGCAGCCAGAAAGAAACAATCCAAATATCGAGGAGCTACAATCAGGATTACTCTGGACCTAGAAGCTTCCACTTTAATGGATCAAAGGCCCTAGAATATGATATTCCAAATAGCTTGGACTGCAGCCAAGAATCAATTATCCAGCAGAGGTAAGCATTATCTTTCAGAGGAAAATGGATATTCAATGAAATAGGGGATTTTCAATTATTTTTCAATTATTCAGAGCTGAACAGAAAATCTGATCTTCAAATACAAAACTCAAGCATAAAAAGGTAAAAAGGAAAGAAAAAATAAAATTGGGTAAAAGAGGGAATGTATTGGGAGAAAATGAAAGAGAAAGGTAGAATGCCGTCAATTATTACATAAAAGAGGCAAGAAAAAGCTTTCCAATGGAAGGTAAGAGTAGAGAAATAAGGAGGAGAGAGTAAAGCTTATGTTCATCAGAATTGGTGCAAAGAGGGAATAACATACTAAATAGAAATCTATTTTACCATATAGGAAAGTAGGAGAGAAAGGGAATAAAAAAAGTGTGCTTGTGGAGAAGAGGTTAATAGAAGAGAGGGCATGTTGGGAGAGGAGATAATCAGAAGCAAAATATTTTTGAGGAGGAACAGGATGAAAGAAGAGAAAATAAATAAATGTGGGGTATAGCATGGAGAAAAAAAACAGTAAAAGTAACAAAAAAATTTTTGAAGCAAGTTTCTCTGATAAAAGACTGATTTTTCACACATATATATATATATACACACACACACATATTATAAAAAAACAAAATATTAACAACTTTTTTCTAAAATAAAATAAATGATGGCTCAGGAAGAAATAAAGTCAAGGAAAAATAATAGCTTAGAATATATGATGATAAACTTTACCCAAGAATTGAACTAACTCCCTGAGAGAAAGGGCCAAAAAGCAGTGACTCCATAAAATAAAAAGGAATAAAACAAAATCAAAAGATGGAAGGGGGACCCAAAGTAAAATGTATTATCTCCTGTGAAATAAAACCCTAAAACAAACCTGACCTGGGAAACAAATCAAGCAGAGATAATTTAAGAATCACTGGTCTATCTGATACTCGTGAACAGCAACAACAAAGGTTAATTACTCCATTTCAAGATAAATGAAAAATGTCCACATCTATTAGAAACAGAGGGCAAAGTAAAAACAGAAAGAACTTACCAGTTATCTTTGGAAATTCCAAAATAAAAAATGTCCATAAATGTCATAGATCTAATCCAGAGATTCAAGTCAAAGAAAAAATAATGTAAAAAGCCACAAACATTTTTTTTTGAGTACTAAAGAGTAATAATCCAAATCATAGAAGACTTGGGAAATGTCACTATAGAAAGGAGAGCTTAGAATATATTATTTTTCCAAAGGAATACAACTTAAAATAAAAAATAACCTGTTCTGAAAAAAAATTACTATAATTCTACTATAGAGGAGGAAAAAAGGACCTTTGATGAAATAGAAAACTGTCAGGCATTTCTGATGAAAAGGTCAGAAGTGATTAGAAACTTTGAAATGAAAATGCATGGGTTAAAAAAAACAAAAATTGAGGATTAGATGATAATTCATTTTTATATGCCAAGAGATGTAGATGAAACAAATAAATCCTATAAATATAAATAAGTCTATAAATCCTAATTTTTTAAAGAGGCACAATGAAGTTAAAGACAGGTGGAGGTTTTGGGTGTGGTTATTCTCTGCTTTGATGGTCTAAAAAGAAGCCTTGAAAAAGGAGAGAAAAGAAAGCTGAACATAACAGGAGTACATGAGATGAAGAATAGTTACATAAACTGGAAGAAGGAGAGAGAAGAATGGATTTCCCATGAAACTAATTTTCATTTTAGCCAGAAAAAAGGCTCCCTTCTCTAGCTCTCTAGCTTTCTTTCTTTCTTTCTTTCTTTCTTTCTTTCTTTCTTTCTTTCTTTCTTTCTTTCTTTCTTTCTTTCTTTCTTTCTTTCTTTCTTTCTTTCTTTCTTTCTTTCTTTCTTTCTTTCTTTCTTTCTTTCTTTCTTTCTCTTTCTTTCTCTCTCTCTCTCTCTCTCTCTCTCTCTCTCTTTCTCATACACACACACACACACACACATGCACGCATGCACACATATGTTTGTTATATAAATAGGCAGGGGAAAGGAGAGAGAAAATAAAATTTAAGAGGGAGGTCAGGGTTACAGAAGGAGGGGGGTGTATATACACACATATATGCACATATGTATGCATTTTTATATACACATACACACACATAAAATACAATTTAAAAAAATTTTGTACTGGGCCTGAATCAGGAGAGTTTATATTACGTATTGGAACTAAATAAGACATTCATAGGACATTTCAACAATTTTAAAAAGAGCTTTACTTGGTTATATCAAGAAAAGGATAGCTAAAAAGAAAAGGCATTGAAGATATCCAAATTCCTTGCCTGAGTTACTCATCATGATCTACCTAACAAGAATCAAAATACCAAGATTCAGTAAATTAGATATAGTTTAGCATAGTGCCTGGCACACAGTAAGTAATTAACAAATGTTTACTGATTGATTATTAATATTGTATATATTTGTCTTTGAATAATTTTGGAGAAACATTAACTTTTTAAAAATTATTTTTATTTATTTAGCCAGCTATTTCCCAATTATATATAAAAATATTTTTAACAATCATTTAAGAAAATTTTGAATTCCAAATTCTCTCCTTCTTGATTCTTTCTCCTTAAGAAAGCATGGTATTTTATTTCAATTACATAAATGGAGCCATGCAAAACATATTTCCATATTAGCCATATTGCAAAAGAAAACTCAAAAGAAAATAAAACAATACAAATAAAGATGGTAAAAAGTTATATGTTTCTACCTGCATTCAGAGAACATCAATTCTCTGGGGAGGTAGACAACATTTTTCATCATTGGTCCTTTGGAATTGTCTTGGTTCATTGTCTTGAACAAAGTAGCTAAATTTTTCGTACATGGCCTTTCTTTTAATATTGCAGTTACTGTATACAGCATTCTCTTGGTTCTGTTCACTTCACTTTGCATGAATTCATATGTGTTTCCCCCAGTTTTTCCGAAATTATCCTGCTGGTCATTTCTGATAGCACAATACTGTTCCATTACAATCATATATCACAACTTGTTCAGCCATTCCCCAACTGATGGGCACCCCCTCAATTTCCAATTCTTTGCCACTACAAAAAGAACAGCTATAAATACTTTTGTTATTATAACATTAGAACATAAATTCTTTGCCAAGAGGAAGTATTTCATTATATTTATACCCTCAGTGTCTAACATAGTACCTAGCATACTTATTGATCAACTTTCATAAGATATCACTACTAAAACATCACCATCCACTACATTCCTTGAGTGTCCTTGGCATTAAAAGAAAAACCTTGTATTTTATCATGTTTCACTCTATTTAGCATCATTCCTCATAAGTATCCTCTGAGTTTTGGCCTTTTGAGTCAGGTGAATGTGTTTTGCACTGAGTTATGTTGCTTGATGTCCCTGAATATTGATTTCCTCAACTATAAAATGAAGTTAGACTAAAGTTCTTGCCAATTCTAAAAGTCTATGTTTCTAACTTATCATGGCTGTTCTCATTTTATATCAGAATTTATAAATTTCAATGAGTAATTGACAACATCCTACATATGCAAAAATGTTAGTTGATTTATAGAATTTGTTCCTTTTCTAAAAAGGCTTCTAATCATATTTATTGACCCTTTTGTCCTAAGAACTTAATGATCTCCTTACCTTAAGTCTCTAGCCATTCCAATCCATCCTCAAAATCTTAATTTAGAAAGGTCATGTAGCTTGGGTTAAAGCTAGTCATCTTAACTTTTATTTTGCCACTGGACTCAGATGAGTCTCTGGAGGAGAAAGCAGTGTTGACAATTTTGTGTAGCTCTGGTTCACTGAAACCCAAATCATGAGCAAGTCAATACATCATGCTCGTAATGTTACTGGTCATCTTTGAGAACAAAGGATAAACAACAATAACAACAACAACAACAACAATTCTTGAGTTTTCAAAATGACTTTCCTAAAATAGTCCTGATCATATTATCCCTAGCCCATCCTGTCCCAGACTCATTAAACTCCAGTGACTCAAAACAAAGCCTTCTGATTAGTATTAAAAATTTTTCACAAATTGCCTCTTTATACCTTTCCAGTCTTCTTAGTCTTTCCTATTCTTCTTGCATTCTGTGATGTTCCTACACTGATCTACTATATTGGACTTGCCTTTCTTGAATACGACATTCTTTTTTTTTTTTTTCCCCTAGTGTTCCTTTACCCTGGTTATCTCACAAATCTAGAATACTCTTCTTTCTCATCTCTACCTCTTAGCTGATCTGGCTTTCTTTTAAATCTCAGCACAAATCCCACGTTCTATTGGAACTTGTCCTTGTAATCAGTAGCTACTGCTGCCTTCTTTGAAATTACTTTCCATCAAGGGACCTGTATGTGCAAGAATGTTTGTGGCAGCCCTCTTTGTAGTGGCAAGGAACTGGAAACTGAGTGGATGTCCATCAATTGTAGAATGGATGAATAAATTGTGGTATATGAATGTTATGGAATATTATTATTCTGTAAAAAATGACCAACAGGATAATTTCAGAAAGGTCTGGAGAAACTTACATGAACTGATGCTGAGTGAAATGAGCAGGACTAGGAGATCATTATATACTTCAACAATAATACTACAGGATGATCAATTCTGATGAACGTGGCCCTCTTCAACAATTAGATGAACCAAATCAGCTCCAGTAGAGCAGTAAGGAACTGAACCAGCTATACCCAACAAAAGAACTCTGGGAGAACCACTACATAGAATTCCCAATGCCTCTATTTTTGTCCGCCTGCATTTTTTATTTCCTTCACAGGCTAATTGTACATTGTATTTCAAAGTCTGATTCTTTTTTGCTGCAAAATAACCGTATAGACATGTATACATATATTGTATTTAACATATACTTTAACATACATAACATGTATTGGTCAACCTGCCATCTGGGGGAGGGGGGAGGGAGGAAGAGGGGAAAAATTGTAACAAAAGTTTTTGCAACTGTCAATGCTGAAAAATCACCCATGCATATATATCTGGTAAATAAAAAGCTATATTAAAAAATGAAATTACTTTCCATCCATTCTCTATATATCATATGGTTATCTTGTTATTTACGTGTTGTTTCTCCTATGAGGATGTGAATATCTTGAGAGCAGGTGCTATTTTCCCTTTTCCTATTGTGCTCAACATTTTCCTTTTCTTATTATCCCCAACATGTGTCCATGGCACCTAAGTAAGTACTTAATAAAAATGTGTTGACTGACAAACTTACCTATACTACTGAGCCATCACTGCTCCAGGAGTTGTGATTTTTCTAAGTCTAGTATAATGTTTCCTGACTCTGATTTGTTCCTGTCACCCAGTGGCAGGACAAAAAAGTACATGCAAGAAGTAAGTGAAGTGAAACCTATCTATAAAGCTAATTGAAAAATACATACACATATCTATGTATGTATTATTGATATATATTACCTATATCTTTCCTATAACTGGATCAAACTCACTGATCAACAGTAATAATTTCAAGTGGAAAATATATTTCAAAGTCAAACTGAAAAAGTTAGACTTTTGTATCTTTATAGGGTTGAGCTTGGGCAAAAAAAACAATTATCACAATATTTTTTCACTTCACTTTATCCTTCCAAGTGGATGGAAATATAAGCAGATTTCATGGAGAATTGGAATAAAGAAGGAATATGTATTTTCATTCATAATCCAATTTTTATATACATCCTCATATTAAAGGTGCATTTTAGGAGAGCTATATGATAAAAGCTCATAGCAAAGTGCTCTACTACATTAGTTTTCTGCTCCATTGTATCAGTAATCATTCTAGAAATTACATAAAGAGAGAAATTAAGGAAATAGAAAAGAGGCATTGAGAGTGAAGGAAGAATAAGAGGAAAATGAGAACAATTGTTAAAGATAAAGAATGGGGGAAAAAAGACTTTCAGCTTAATGGAAAAATATTTATTATTGATCCTCATTCTGTTCTCCTTAACTTTCTCTTCATAAAAATAAATTGTTTACATTTTAAATTGTTATAGGTTCATAATGAGAAAATGCATATACAATGAATTTGAAAGTTGTTGTGATATTCCACGTAGGATACTGGCAATATTGATTGGGTCTTTGAATTAGAATGGTAGCAGTGAGAATAGAGAGGAGGGAATGGATAAAAAATATGTTGTGATAGAATCAACAATTCTTGATAACCATGTGGAACTTGGTTGGAAAGGTAAAGAAAAGCAAGAATGAAAGAGTACACAATTATAATAGAAGATGAGATTAAACAAGGTGCCACAGAGAAATATAAAATCAGAAAGAAGAGCAAATTGAAGGGAAAAGAAAATTAATTTAGATTTGGATATGTTGAATTTAGGGTGCCAGTAAAACATATAAATAGAGATGTTCTACATTCAGGCAGTTAGTGGCATAGTGAGTTCAGAAGAGAGGTAAGGAGCAGAGCTGCCTCATAGTGGTAATGTGAGTGGAAGTGAATGATATTGGCAAGGGAGAGGCTAAGATGGAAAAGAAAGGGATAAGGATGGACTTTGGGGGCAACACTTTTATTAAGGTGTTAAGAAGATGATAAGAAAAACAGAAAGCAACAAGTGATTCAGGAAAGTTAGGAAAATGTGACGCCTCTGAAGAAGAATGAAGAGGGAGCATTCAGTAGGAGGGTGGTAGTTACAATGTTAAAAGCTGCAGAGAACTCAAGGAGGATGAGTTTTTTAAAAAGGCTATGTCGTTTGGCTCTGAGGAGGTTACTGGTAATCTAGAAAAAAATTTTAGTAGAGTGATGGAGGCAGAAGTATTGAGTATAAGGAGTAGAAGAGAGTCAAAGTGAGAAAAAGGTGACATGGAGTTACCATTTTCATAGCTTAATAGATCAATTAACCAACCAAAACTCAATCAACAAGCATTCAATATGCAGTTACTATGTGATAAGAGCCTGGGACACAAGAACAAAAGCAAAACAGTCCCTGCCACAAGGAAAGGCTACCCTTCCCCTTGAGAGTTATCTTTTCTTCTGAATCCCTAAATGTATTCTCAGACTAGGATTGTGTGAAAGGTGACAGATAGTTATATATTCATTTAGTAGCAAATGCCTTTCTAAATGAGTGATTATGTGACAATCTTGCATCCTCATTAGGGAGCAGATAAAGAAACTCATGAGCAAAGCTTACAAGTCCCAAACAAGTTTTATTAAAAAGTCCAAAGAGGCCTTGAGAGGGCGGGAAACAGAAATGGGATGTAACAGGTGGCAGTATGGCAATTTTGGAAAAATGGGCAGATATAGTCCCCATGTGCCAAGCACCGTACTAAGTGGTTTATGAATATATTCTCATTGCATTATCACAATTAGTTCTATAAGGTGAGTGCTATTATACCCATTTTACAGCTGAGGAAACTAACTTGCCTAAGGTCATATATCGAGTGTCTCCTTTGAACCCAGGTCTTCCTGATTCCAGGCCCAGTACTTTATCCATTGTACTACCTAGTTGCCTCCAAAAAATTAGTTTCCCAGCTTTATTTTTTATTGTATAAAAAGAGATTCCATCTCTTTTATATGTTAAAGATGCTCTTTCAATTTTGGAAATTTCAAGATGGTAGTTAGAAGAGAGCAAGATATCACCTATCTTTGCTTTGGGATCACTGAGTTTACTAATTAGGTGTGGGTGTGCTAAGACTATCGGAGTGGAATCCTTTTTAACATATTTAATATAAACTAATAAAGGAATGAGGATGCAATTAGCTAATAAAGGGTCTTATCTATGATTTGAGATGCTATGGGACCTTCTAGAACAACATGGACACTTTATGAAGTTATTATTCGTCAAAGAGGGGAGTCCTTTGTTTTTTTTGTTTTGTTTTTTTTAGGGATGAAAAGAAAAGGCAAAGTATGATTAACACTGATAGGATATATGCCAGTTATTTGACAAGTGCCCAGAGAAAAGTCCTGGATTATTCTCTCAAGTGAGAAATCAAACGCCTCACAGAAGATCTTATGGATATTTTTTCTTCTTGGGCATATGAAATGTTAATTCACAATGGAGGGAAGAATAAATATTCAACAGGATGAATACAGAGAGGCTTGGAGAGACTTACATCAACTGATGCTGAGTGAAACGAGCAGAACCAGGAGATCATTACACACTTCAACAATGATACTGTATGAGGATGTATTCTGATGGAAGTGGATATCTTCAACATAGAGAAGAGCTAATCCAATTCCAATTGATCAATGATGGACAGAATCAGCTACACCCAGAAAAGGAACACTGGGAAATGAGTGTAAACTGTGTAAAAAGGGAGGAAAGAAATGGAACAGGAGCTGGATGGGATAAAAAGGTCCAAAGAATACTCTTTTAGGACTAGAAAGATTTGAGAACAGAAACATATTAGAAAGGTGATCATGGTAAGGAAAGACTAAAAATGCATAATGTAAAAGGTCCTGGAGAAGGTTGGAGGAAACATTAAATTTGTACAGAGGTATAAAGAGTAACAATAATGTATAATATCGTTGTCAAACTTAAATAGAAAGGGAAGTCACCAAATCACACATTATGTATATTCTACTGTATTTTTACTTGGCTAAATATTTCCTAATCACATTTTAAACTGGTTCAGTCACTCTTGGGAGTGAAGCCTGCTGGCTACATGTATAACATCTCTGACGTACAGTATGATAGCTCTTTTAATGGAGAGAGAGGTGGTGATGATGGTGAGGATGGAGGGATGGAGAATGGGGATTGATGAAATACATGGGAAAGTCACAGTCTATTATATGATGTAAGAGAATAGATTAAGTCAACAATTCAGTTCAAACATTCATTAAGCATCTCCTATGTGTGGGGCACTATGCTAAATGTTGTGGAATAAGAAAAAAAAAAAAAACAAAACTAAACAGTGCTTGTCCTCAAAGAGCTCACATTTGTAGAAGAAGAGAAAGGGAGTCACATTCATACTACATAAGTATAATACAAAATATATACAAAATAAATACAAGGTAGTTTAAGGGGAAAGGAGAGAGAGAAATGACAACAGTAAAGGTAAATATTGGAAATTATATCTGAGCTGAATTCTGAAGGGATCTAGGGCTTCCAAAGGTCATCATGAGGAGGGAGATCATTCTAGCTGAGGGGTACAGCATGTGCAAAGACACAAAGACAAGTGTACATGGAATAATTAGTTGCAAATCAGGAAAAGCCCAGTGTGATTCCCATCCTACACATTTACACATTTATGTAAGCCTAAGCAAGGCACTTAATCTCTCCTATTTTCAATTGTCTTTCAATCTGTCCAACAGGAATAATAAGAGCAGTGCTCCTCAAACTTTTTTAATGGGGGCCAGTTCCCTGTCCCTCAGACTGCTGGAGGGCCGGCCTATAAAAACAAAAGCTCACACTGTCTCCACCCTCAGCCCATTTCCCATAACCCCTCGGGGCCGCATAACCGTCCTCAGCTGGCACATCTGGCCCCCAGGCCGTAGTTTGAGAACCCCTGAATAAGAAGAGCATCTGCCTCCCAGGGTTTTATGAGGGTGTAATTAGATAATACATGAAAAATGCTTTAAAAAACCTAACGGTGTTATGTTTGTTAGCTACTACAATTACTACAATTAACAACAACAAGTGAGAGGGCACAACAACCATAACAACCAATAATAATGATGACAATAAAAAAAACTGATAATAGTCCTAATAAATGAGAGGAAGCAACAACTGCATCAATCATAATAATGAATGATGATGCTAAAAATAATAGTAATAATAAATGAGAGGAAACAACTATATCAACTATAATAACCAATGAGCTAAAATGATAATAGTAATAATAAATGAGAATAAACAACTATAATAATGATGATGCTAAAAATTGATAAGTCATAATAAATGAGAACTACATCAACCATAATAATGAATGATGATAAAAATAACAATAAATGGGACAGAGTAACACCACCCACCATTACAATTAATGATGATGATGATAAAAATGGGAAGAAATAATAACAATCACATCAACTATAATAATTATGATGACGTAAGAAGAAGAAGAAACCGGAAGGGTACATGCACCCTCTGAGGCCCCTCTCGGCCTAAAACCAGTGGTCCGCTGACGAAAACCCAGAGAGCGCGACGGGCCTGAATGTCCAAGGAAAGAGGTGGAGCTGGGGAGGGTCACCTGGCCGTCCTGGGAGCCTCGAAGTGAGCAAGTCAGACCCAAGACCACGAGGAAAGGAGTCCAGGAGCCACTGACCCCAGGAGCCTCCGCCCGCGGCTTTCCGCCTTTACGCCTCCAAGGATGGAGGGACCGGCCCAAACCCCTGCTTCCAGAGGGCCCGAGAGAGGGCCAAAATCCACCTTTCCTACCTTTACCTCAGGTTCCCTTATTTTAATTCACAGGCGTATCGGATGCAATTTACTCCTTCGGTTTCCTTGGATAATAGGAAAACCCGAGTAGGCAATGGCGTGAAACTAAATGGCATTTACCCCCAAAGCCTCCTCCTCTTCCTGAGGAAAATGGATCCGTCTTTGCTCCACCCCCTCACCCAGACTTTCACCTGCATGGAGTGAAACTTGAAGGACCTGGAAAAATAATCTTGTACAAACTTAGTCTTTGCCTCCCAACACATTAATTCAAATTCCCAAGTTTTGTTTTGTGTTTTTTTTTCCTTTTTATTTACTTATTTTTAACATTCATTTAAAAAAAAAATCTGAAGTTCCAAATTCCCTCCTTCCCACTCGCCCCCCCATTCATATAAAAATGGCAACAACGTATCTATTACATATATGAAGTCATGCAAAATATATTTCCGTAGTAGTCACGTTAAAAACAACAAGAAAAAGAACATAAAGAAAGTGAAAATAGTCTGCTTCGATCTGCATTCAGAATTCACCAGTTCTCGCTCATCATACTTCGTTCGGAATTATCCTGGATCATTGTTTTGATCATAGAAGTCTTTCACAGTTGACCATTCTTAAAATAGTATTGTTACTGCATACAGTCTGCTCACGTCACTTTGCATCCATTCATCCAAGTTTTTCTTAAACCATCCTGCTGGTCATTTTTTATAGAACGGTACTCCGTCACAATCACATTCTCTTCCTTAATTGACAGGTGGGCTATATATGGTGTTCAGGGAAGCCTAGGAGTACCTCTGGTGGGAGGCTGCAGTCCCTTTTTATTCAGGTTTGCTTTTCACCCTTGGGGTCCAACTGTCACTCAATTCTCATCTGTGGTTCCAAGAAGCATGTGCTGTCACCACACGCCAGTAAAAGCATCTCAAGAGACAGTGAATCCGCTTGGGGGCATCCAACAGCCCTCAAACCCATTGGTGAATCAGGGGAGCATCTGTCCCAAATATAAAATCTTCCCTGGTGGAATAGATAGAGGTGAACAATTTGTTTCAAAGGGTCATGAAGGGAGTGGAAGCAGGTGCTGTGGAGCATAGAAGTATAGTTAGATATCAAAAACACCAGCGTCATTCAATGCATCCTGAACCATTGCCACTCATCATGACTTTTGTCTTGTTACTTGATTTCTATGACTAAAAAAAATTTACTGAACTCAGAGCTGGATCCATGTTTTTTTCTGGAGTACTTGCCACGGTGAGGAGTGCTGTGAAATTGGCATAAATTTCACAATCTAATCTAACTCTAGTCAATCAGCTTGTATGCCTCAAAAAAAGGTATGAATGACACATTTGTGACAAACCCACTGACAGGAGAGTGCCATGCCATCATTATCAGCGCACCTATTTCCACCATGGTGAAGAAAAATTTTATGAAAACCTGGAGATCCTCAATATCAATGAGCTGAAAAAGGATGGACTTGTAATTCTTTGTGACTTTCATTCCAGAGTAGGCACAAGCATAGCCTTTGGGAGGAATAGCATTGGAAGCAGACATGGAAATCACTTATTGCTGAAGACTTGTGCATCTCATAACCATCTCATCACCAACACCATCTTCCATTTACCTAAACACAATGAAACTCCTTGGAGGCACTCATGGATCTCAGATCATGAGCAAACATTGGCATTTAATAATCACTGTAAGGAGAAGAATCTGACAGGAGTGAGAGTGATGAAGTCCATAGATAGCCAAAGTGATGGACTGCTGAGAGACTTATCCTCTCCAAGCTAAACATTCACATTCAGCAAAAGCTGCTGATCCAAGGCAAAATCACAACCAGAAAACTTAATGTCAACATATTAAAAGCTTCTCCAAACAAGAACAGTTTGCTGCTGACTTGAAGCTAACATACTGTTGGCAACAGTGGAGAAGAAAAGGGATGGGTGTCTTTTAGAGATGGGGTGTACAGTACCACATTTACTCATCTGGGTAAGAACACTTGCACATTTCAGGATTGGTTTGGTAAAAATGATGAGGAAATTCAGAAGCTGCTAAATGAAAAACGAGAACCTTACAGGGTTTACCAGCAGGATAGTTCATCTATCTCTAAGAAGGTAGTGTTTAACTCCATTGAAAGCTTACAAACATGACTTTTGGCTCAGTGAGAATGTAGATGAAAATCATTTTTGTGTTAATTGTTGCAACCTAAAGTGCTTCTGTGACACCGTGAAGGCTATTTTATAGGCCAAAGACCTATAATGTATCCAAACTACTAGTGCTGATAAAACCATACAGATTAGTGATAAGGATATGATCCTGCAAGAGATGGGCTGAACACTTCCATAGTATTCTCAACAGATCATCATCAGTCATTGCTGAAGCTATTAACTATTTACCTTAGGTTGAAGTCAATCCCTCTCTAGTTGAACTTCCAAGTGAACAAGAGGTTTTGAATGTCATTAGGCTTCTCTGGTATGGCAGTGTCTGGTGTTGATTCCATTCCAGTAAAGATTTACAAGCACTGATCATATAAAAACTTGAATTTTTCTGGATTATATGGCAAGAGGGGGTTATTCTCTGATGCTATATCATTTGGTGCATTTAGTATTAATGTTACTTCATTGTTCATGGTGTCTTCCCCTGCTTATCTATTTTAGTTAGATCTATTTTTGCACTGCTTGGTCTGAAATGATAATTGCTACTCCAGATAATTTTTTTTAAAACTCTGGTTGAATGAAGCACAATATATTGTTTTAATTCTATGTGTTATTTTTGGCTCAATTATGTAACTTCATCCAGTTCATATTCATGGTTATTCTTACTAATTGTGCATTTCCCTCCATCCTATTTTCTGTTTTACCTTATTTTCTCTCTTTATACTCTGTCCCTCCTCAAAAGTTTGTTTTGCTTCTAACAAATTAGACCGAGCAATGCAAGTTTTTTGTCTTCATTGTCGTCTGATGATCTTGCTTTTTGTTCTCTTTTGGGGTCAGATCCTTTTTAGTTATTTTCCATTTTCCAATCCTATTTCTTGATTTTGTTTGGGACAAAAAGACCTACCCAAATTGACTACTACAGAGATCACTCAAAGAAAGTGGAATTATTAGAATCTCGAGAAATGGACCCCCATCCTGGTCTGTGAGCCAAATTCACAGCAAGACAGGGCCAGAGCCTTGAGAATGCTTACAGCTTTTATACATTTCAGACAAAGAACTCCAAAATTCCACCTTCTATATGTTGTGATTGATCACTTTAGTCTACTGTTCCCCTAGTTGGTCAGTGGAATGTAGTAGACAAGATGATATACAGCTTCTTCAACCACATATATGTTGCACAACGGAACGTAGTCCAGACCTTATCTAAAATCTCTGGAGAAGCCAAAACTGATGCCTACAGGCTTGATCTACTTTAGCTAACAGTCTCTGATCAATATGTGCTTAATCTATAAGTTCTTCACCTTTACACACAATTTTAAATTTTATATTAAAGTTGGGTTCTGTTTCTGAGATGAGAGTGGTGGAGCACTATCCTAAGTTTCAGGCTTTTTTTCACTGCTGTTTTCAGAGCTATTTCTGAGGGTTTAGAATGTGAGTTTTTTCAGAGCTATTTCTGAGGGTTTAGAATGTGAGTTCTTTGAGAGCATGGAGTTTTATTTTTTTTATTTGCAACCTCAACATTTAGCACAGTGCTTTTGTAAGCAATTGATATATGATCATTCATTTATTCATTCATTCATGGCATTCTACCTCCATCTCCTTAACCTTTGAAGTAGTTGTCTCCCATGCCTAGGAATGTTGTTCTCACTTTTGGTTCCTAGTTTTCCCAGCTTTCTTCAAGGCTCATTTTAAATCCCATCATTTGAAGGAAATCTTTTCAAGTTCTTACACTTATTTGTGCCTTATCTTCTGAGATTGTTCCATATACTACATATTTTGTACTTATACATACATAATTGTTTACTTGTCTCTTCCATTAGAATGTGAAATCCCTGAGGGCAGATTTTGCTTTTTTAACTTGCTTTGTATCCTTAGCTCTTAGCAGAGTATCTGGCACATGGTGAATGCTTAATTAATGCTTTTTTGACTGACTGATAAAGAAAACACACTTCTAGTCCCCGTCCCTATCCTTGTAGAGATCCTTCAGATGAAGAAATAAATGCTTCAATATTAAAAACTTATGTTCTTTAATGTTAAGAATGTATACTAAGGAATATGCAATTTAAAAATCTTTGGTCTTTTTGTTTAAAATGTGTGGGTTATGAAAGTATGGAGGATATTTTAAAAAGTTTTCTGTAGCCTTACATCATTTGATTCTAGAGCTACAGTTTAAGAACTATATACAAAGAATTAAAAAGCAGCTTTCCTCTGTTAATTCTATCTTCATTTCAAGGAATAAATCAAGGAGCACTTATTTACTAAGCAATTACTACATGCTGGGCACTGTGTTAAGTGCTAGAGAGACAAAGACAAATCTAGATCTCATGAAATCCTTGTGCTAGTGGCCATATTGTATAAAAGACTGGGGTGGCTTTTAGAGAAGTATTTTTTTTTATCTTAATTGACTTTAAATACCCTCCCCAAATTCTGAGGAAAGATCAGCCCAGATTGCTATTAAAAATCAGACCTTGTAAGCATTGTAGCCATAGCTTAAAATAGTCTGTTTTTATTGCATTCAACAGAACCAGAAAGAAGTGGATAAAAAAATCCAAAAATATTTCCCTTACTGTATGTAATCTTGAAACCCTCACAATCTCCATACAATTGCTAACCTTTCCAGATAATCACTTCTTTTCAGATGCAATTTCTACAAGCCCACTATTCTCACTGAGGATGTTCACTGGCTGTTCCCCCAGCAGACACTAGCTTGTACCCACAAAAATTTCTCTCATTAGCGGGGCTTTTTATTCTCAGCCCACAATTCTCTCCTCTTGTTACATTGTTGTCTGAGGGCTGCATACCTCTGACTCTCATAGCCCTTCATGAATCATCCTCTGACACTTAAATCAAGATTTTCTTGGATTTGTTATTTAGGAAGAAAAGGAGGGATGGACATTTATTAAATATCTATTATATACTAGGCACTATACTAACAAATATTATCTCATTTTATTTTCATAACAAACCTGGGAGTTAGGTACTATTATTATTCCTGTTTTACAGTTGAAGAATCCATGAGTCAGAGACTGTTACTTGCACAAGGTAATACAGCTAGGAAATGTCTGAAGCTGGATGGAAACTCATGTCTTTTTGAATTAGACCCAAAATTTAATCCCTATACACCTAGCTGATCCACTGGTTCCTGAGATATGCTATATAAATTGGATACATGGCAATCGATAGACATTCTACAAACATGGGAAGTGCAGATTACTAGAAAGAACATTTGACAGAACAAGAGACCTGAGGTTAATTCCCAGCTGTGCTTCTGGCTAGGTATATGATTCATGGCAAGTTTATAAGCTTCTCTGAACTTCAGATTATCATTTCAAAACGATCTTTAAAGTTCTTTTCACTGCTATCAACATGTGAATCTATAAATGCTAAAATACCTTTATGATTTTATGTTTTCAATAAACTTAAAATTTTTTATACAATTGACTTGCTCTTCACTTGTGACCTATTTTTTTCCCACACATGAAGATGCTAAAAAAAACAAACTATAGTTGCATCTTCCAAAATACCAACAACAACAAAAAATTAATTTAAAAAATCTGTAACTTTCTATAAATGCAGAATTTAAGACAAAGGTTCCTATATAAATCTAGAACCTGCCTTGTACACAAAGTAGCTGCTCAATAGTCTAATAAAATGTGTAGTGGTATATTTTTAAACAGATTCCTTTTCATTTTGTCTTTGTACTCTCCCCATACTCAGTACCTTGTATTTTGTAGGTACATAAGAAATGTTTGTTCAAGAAATAAGTAAACAGTTGATTGTTATTGATTTGATTCATTTTTTTCTCTTAAAAGAAGGAAAAATTCAACACAACCAATTAGTACATTGAAAAAGTTCAATGTGTAATGTGCAATACCTGTGGACTTCTCACTTCCACAAAGGGGTGTGTTGGGGGATATCTTCTCATGTCTCTTCATTCAAGTTACTTATGCTTGGTCCTTTGCTACATTCACTTTAAATTTTTTTGTGCATTTCTATTATATTAGTATATAATTCTATTTATATCAGCATATAAACTAGTATCATAGTTTTGATGACTTCTATTTTATAATGTAATTTGACATCTGAAAGAGCTATTCCTCTCAGTTTGAATTATTCTTAAATAATTATTTAAGGAAGATTGTATTTTTAAGCTAATTTTTAAAGAGATTATAAGAAAAGAAAACAGATTTATATGGGCATATATGTATGTGTCCTTAGCCCTGCTTCTAAAACTGTATCTATCAAAATAGCTCATTTAAAATGAACCCTATTTAAATTTACAAATGGAACCTATTTCATATTGGACACAGTCCACCTAATACCTCAGTTGTGATATCATTCGATGCTTATCTTTTATGAATCTTAACATCCATCAACTTAGATTCCTCTTGCAGACCATAAAAGTGAATAACCTAAGTTTCATTTGCCTGGGAGAGACAGGACCAATGAAGGAAATACCAAGGCCTTTTTGGTGTTCCTTAAATAACTTCATGGTAACTCTCTCCACCTATATATTAAGTTCCATTTGATTCTTTTGCAGTTGTTTATCTCAGAATGGAATGAAAGGAATCTTAAAAGAAGTCTATATTCTGAAGGACTTAATGATGAAAAATGTTATCCATACCCAGAGAAAGAACTAATCATGTCTGAATATGGACCAAAAAGTACTTTTGTTTTACTTTCTTTCTTTTTTTTTTTTGAAGGAGGGAGATTTATGTTTTCTTTTGCGACATGACTTTTATGGAAATGTTTTGTACAACTTCACATGGGCTTTCTCAGTGTAACAAGGTGAGTAGGAAAGGAAAGAATAGTGAACTCAAAATTTTAAAGACAAATGTAAAAAATTGTTTTATATGTATCTAGAGGAAATAAAAATATTTTAAAAAAGAAAAAAAAAGTAGTCTAGTTGAATCTCCAACACCATCTCCCCAGGTTTACCTTGCTCCTCATACACACAAATTCTATCCCTTCTCTATTCTACGCTTTCACACTTCAGCCATTTCTTCTGCAACATGCTTGACTGGTGAACATCTGGTTTCTATTCTGCTTAAACACATCTGGTATCAGGGAGTTCATTATTTCCTTGAAATAGTTCATTCTATTTTTTGACAAATAGTATTGTCAGAAAGTCTTATATTTTATTTTTCTGAGATTTGCATCCCTGAAAATTTTTATTTATTTTTTTGTAAGTACATTGTATAATAATAAGGCATGGGTAATTTCCTCATTTCTACTACAGCAACCTCCTCATATAATATCTTCTACCATTCTCATCTGGTGAGTTCTTCCTCAGAGCTACCATTTAAGCAAGTACCCATGCCAACCATGCTCATTTCAAAGCAGGCTTCAAAACAACTTTTCTACCTTGTTCCCTAACCTTATTCTTTAACTCCCCTTTTATGTACTGTCTTTCTCCATTAGAACATAAATTCCTTTGGGGTCTAGACCTTTTTTTGCTTATATTTGTATTCTCATGTTTAATACAGTTCCTGACATATAGTAAGCACTTAATAAGTGTTCTCTCTCTCTCTCTCTCTCTCTCTCTCTCTCTCTCTCTCTCTGTCTCTCTATCTATCTATCTATCTGACAAATGTAATTATCTACCTACCATCTATCTATCTACCTACCTACCTATCTATCTATTTATCTATCTATCTATGTACCTAAGTAATAAACATAATTATCTACCTTACATTATGGTATTATATGAGAAATATTTTCTTGGCAGGAAGATGCTAAACATTAGAACTAGTTATTTGGAAAGATTATAGGATTATTCTGTATTTAAAGTAGCATAGATCCCTTGGTGGATTGGGTAAGTCAGCCTGAACATTTAGAGATTCCTTTCAACCCTTTTTGAGTATCCAATCTCATTACTAATGATGAAATGCATATATGAATATATACATACACACATGTATATTATTTATATACATTCACACAAAAAATTTAAGAATCCTTAAAATTGGTCATGCTGGTCAAATAAGATTTATATCAGGAATAAAGAGGGTGAGTCAACATTAGGAGGAAATATAATTAACCATAAAAATCAAAATGCTTCAAATGACGTCTTTATATAAAAAATATATTTGACAAAATGAAACACTCATTTGTGTTAGAAAATTCTAACAAGCATAAACACAGAAGGGTCAGTTTTCAACATAATAAAAATGATGAATCTAAACAAAACAAACAAACAAACAAACAATATGATTATTTGCCTTGAGGAAAGAATAAAAACTTTTCCAATAATGGAAAAAGTTGGCAAATGCCAGTTTTACCTCAGTAAAAGCAAGGATCTCTCTTTCCCTCACTATTATTTGACTTAGTATAGAAACATCCATGATAACAAAAAGAGAATTAAAGACATATATTGCAGAAAATAGAAAATAAAATTATCTCTGGTAATGATGTGAAGCTTTGCTTAGAAAACTCTAGAGAATCAGCAAAAAAAAATCAAGGCAAATTATAACTTCTATAATGAAGAATACAAAATAAACCCACAAAACCAATAGCATTTCCATGTAATAATGATAATTAGGAGGAAATTATTGATTCCTTTTTTCTATAATTTCCTCCTGGATTTCATTATTGCATTCAAATTAATTTGAAAACAGAGATAACTAGATGGTGCAGTGGATAGCACACCAGCCTTGAAGTCAGGAGTTCAAATGTGACTTCAGACAGCTATGTGACCTTGGTAAGTTACTTAACCTTGTTTGCCTTGCTTTTAAAAAAAGGAAGATGAAAACATGTATGTTATAACACATATGGCATAAATACAATTGATATCATGAGCAATTTTAAGAAAACAAATTTACTATACAAATTTCATCATCATCCATTATGAGATCAGAGATCCAAAAGGATGATGAAATCTCTAATGCTTCCCTATTGCCAGATTGACACAATTTATCATGGGCTCTATCCCACCTTAAAATCAAAAAATTCCAGTTATTTTTACTCTACCAAAACTTACATACATATGATTACAAAATACTTTAAAAAGAAACAAGTAATAATAACATAACAAAAACAATAACAGCTAGTATTTGAATAGCACCTACTGTATGCCAGGTACTACAACTGAAGAAACAGGCATATTGATGTACTTACTCAAGGTCACAAAGCTAGTAAATATCCCAAGACCAGATTTGAATTGGGGTCTTTTTGACTGTAAGCCCAAGGATCTTTCTATTGTGCCCCCTAGTTACTTCTGATATAGGTTTAAAAATAATCTAAATAATTGGATGAATAGTCATTTCTCATGGTTGGACCATGCCAATAAAATAAAATGATGGTACTATCCAAATTAATTTACGTATTAAATGTCATATTAGTCAATTTACTAGAGAAACCCTTAACAGATATAGGTGAAATATAACAAAAATTAATAGCAAAATTTATTAGAAACAGGAATAAAAGATCTAGACTCTGTAAACATTTTAAACAGAAAGAATAGTTCTTTCATATATGCTATTATATTTTTAAACAGTAGTCATTAAAATCACTTGGTATTCATTAAAAATAGAGAAATATCACAGACCAGAATGAGAATCACAGATAACTAACAATAGGAAATTATCAAATTTATAACTCCAAATTTAGTTAATCCCAGAACATAAATTCCCAAGGAAACATGAATTCTCCATTTGTTTTAAAGTTTTGAAATTCTGGAAAAACTAGAAAGTAGTTAGGCAAAAATTACATTTAGAACAACATTTTACACTATATATCACAATAAGTTCAAAATGGATTTGTAATCTGAACATAAAATGTCATCCTATAAAAATTAGAAGAGGACACGATCAGGTACCTTTACCTTTAACAATTATAGATAAAAGGAGAATTCTTATCCAAATAAGAAATAGAGGAGATTGCAAAAAATAAAATAATTAATTTCAGCATTATGAAATTGAAAAGTTTTCAGTACTGTTAGGATAAGAAAAGAAACCATGGATTGGGGGGGAAATCTTTGCACAAAATATCTATTATAAGTATCTGTTATCTATGTTTTATAGGAATTTACACGTATACATAAAACTAAGAACTGTTTTCTAATAAGTATTTAAATGGTTAAAAAAAAAAAAAAAGAAACAATAGTTCTCCAAAACAAATACAAACTATTCACAATCTATAGTTAATCATCCATAAACATTTATTAAATGCTTACTATGTCCCAGATACTCTGCTAAGTGCTGGAGACGAAAGAAAGAAAGGAAAGAAAGAAAGAGAGAAAGAAAGAGAGAAAGAAAGAGAGAAAGAAAGACAGAAAGAAAGACAGAAAGAAAGACAGAAAGAAAGAGAGAAAGAGAGAGAGAAAGAGAGAGAGAAAGAGGAGAGAGAGAAAGAAAGAGAGAGAGAAAGAAAGAGAGAAAGAAAGAAAGAGAGAGAGAAAGAAAGAAAGAAAGACCCTACCCTCAAGAGGTTACAATCTAATAGGGGAAGACAAAATGCAAAAGGGAGCTGAAAATAAGAAGAGGAGGAGAAGGGGGAAAGTACCTGAATGGGAAGAATGTAGGTGAAATTAGACAAAAAAGTCCCAAGATAGTGCAGCCATGTGAGAAACAAGATGATGTTTGGGCTATGATTTCTCCTTAAATGAAGGTTAGAAGTTTATAGCTCCATCCTCTAATCAGAGAGGTAGAAGTAATGAGATACAGCACCAAAGTTGATGAAATCTTAACAAATGATGAGGTTGTCCCAGTAATGAGTTTTCTGGAGTATGATGGAGATGTCAGTCAAAGAAGTCCCAAGACAGTGCAACCAGGTGAGACATTATGTAAAAGATTGCTCTAAATCATTAAAAAATTTTAATGCAAATCAAAACAATTCTGGTTTTATTACATATCTAATGTTGAAAACAATGACAAAAGACAGTAGTCAGTATTTTAAGAACAACAGGAAGAGAAGCACATTAGCATGCTAGTAGAGATGTGAATTGGTCCAGTCATTCTAGATAGCACTTTTAAATTATGTTTTTAAAATGAATTATTATACTGTTTGAACCAGAGACCCCACTGAGAAGAATATATTTCAAGGGGGTCTAAAGAAAGATCTCATATACAAACATTTCTTTTCTTTAATTTTTCTCACAAATAGTTTAATAGGGGCAGCTAGGTGGTGCAGTGGATAGAGCACCAGGAGGACCTGAGTTCAAATCTGACCTCAGACACAACACTTCCTAGCTGTGTGACCCTGGGCAAATCACTTAACCCCAGCCTCAGGAAAAAACAAAAAACAAATAGTTTAATAGTCCTTAAATTTTAAAATTTAAGTAGTATCAATATATCTTTTTCATATTTATTTTAAATCTCTATGGTTATAGAATACACTTTTTCTTCTCATTTTTATTGATAGTCTTTGTCCTGAACTTCATATCCATTTCCAAATATATCCCTCCACAACCCAGAAAGCCAACACTTTTAACCAATAACATATATATGTTATTTTCCTCTTCCTTTTAATTTTGGTGGCGTTGCTGAGGATGTGCAATCAAGCTACTTTCAACAATTCAATCTCCTTCATATCTAATCAACTACTAAATCTCATCAATTTTACCTCCACAGCATCTCCCCTGTTTCTTTCCCCTTCTCTCAACTAGCAATACCCTTCTCTTAGTTCAGGCAAAAATCACTTTTCACCTGGACTATTGCAAATGTCTCATGATTGGTCTCTCTGTCTCCAATCTCTTCTCTCCAATCTATCCTCCACAGACTGCAAATTGATATTCAGAAGCTCAGCTAAGAGATAATGTGGTATAATGGATACAAGGCTGATCTCAGAGTCAGGAAGACATATTCAAGTCCTCTCATACATACTTGTTTTGAAATTCTGGGCAAGTTGCCATTAACCTTTCAGTGACCAAGCAGCTCTTTAATACTCGATGTTGCAAAAGAATTACTACTTTGCTTGGGATCAGTGTTTCCTCATCAGTAGTTTCCTATATCAAATGAAAACAGATTTGGTCCTCAAAAATGGAGTCATAGATTCAGTGCTAGAAGACTTATTGAAAAGTTAGTCTATCTTTTCATTTTACAGAGGGGAAAAACTGACACCTAAGATGATTTGCGAAAGATCACATAGGTAGGTAATTATCAATTATTTTAGCGAATGAAATAAAAATAGCTGGAATTATAGAATTATATTTATATCTCTAGTCTGTCTTTTTTTTTTTTTTTTATCAAAACATAAGTGTACACTGACCATGTCCAAAGAAATGAATATTTGATTTTTTACAATTCAAGTTTATTATCTTTTTGGCAGGGGGTGAATAATGCATTTATTGTGGGGGGGGGTTTGTCATTCTTTAGGACTTGTGGTTTATCATTATATTTTTAAGAGTTCTAAAAGCATTCATAGTAGATTTTCTCTAAAATATTATCATTGTGGGGCAGCTAGGTGGCGCAGTGGATAGAGCACCAGCCTTGAATTCAGGAGGACCGGAGTTCAAATCTGGTCTCAGACACTTAACACTTCCTAGCTGTGTGACCCTGGGCAAGTCACTCAACCCCAGCCTCAGGGAAAAAAAATAACAACATAATAAAATATTATCATTGTATAAATAGTTCTAATTCTGCTTTGCATCAATTCATAAAGATCTTTCCTCTGAAACTATCACAATATTTCATTATATCCATATATCATACTTTGTTTAGTCATTTCTCAATAGGATGATACTTCTTTAGTTTCCTCTTCTTTGCCTCCATGAAACAAACTGCTATAAATATTCATACATATAGAACTTTCCTCTTTCTTTGAGCTTTTTTGAGGATATAAGCATAGTAGTGACATAGCTGCACTTTCAAAGGGTATGATGAATTTAGCAACTTTAGAAGCATAGTTCCAGGATCACTAGACCAATTCACACTTCTACCAAGAGTGCAACAGTATAACTGCTTCTCTTAGCACTTTCAGTATTTGTCATACCCCTCTTTTGTCATCTTTGCCTATTTGATGAGTATTGGTAGAACCTCAAAGTTGTTTTAGTTTCTCTAATTATTGGTAACTTGGAGCACTTTTTAAAAATATGGCTATTTCTGTTTAACTTTTTTTTGAGGCTATATATATATGTATATATATATATATATATGTATTTTTTTTATTTACAAAATATATGCATGGGTAATTTTACAGCATTGACAATTGCCAAACCTTTTATTCCAATTTTTCCCCTCCTTCCCTCCCCCCCAGATGACAGGTTGACCAATACATATTAAATATGTTAAAGTATAAATTAAATACAATATATGTATACATGTCCAAACAGTTATTTTGCTGTACAAGAAGAATCGGACTTAGCCTGTGAAGGAAATAAAAAATGCAGGCAGACAAAAGTAGAGGGATTGGGAACTCTATGTAGAGGTTCACAGTTATCTCCCAGTGTCTCCTCTATCTCTTTCTCTGTTTCTCTTTTGGTCTCTCTCTCTCTCTTTGTCTCTCTGTCTCTGTCTCTTTCTTTCTTTTCTCTCCTCTCTTTCTCTCTCTCTCTCTCTCTCTCTCTCTCTCTCTCTCTCTCTCTCTCTCTCTCTGTCTCTCTCTCTCTTTATCTCTCTCTCTCTCTCTCTCTCTCTCTCTCTCTGTATGTCTCTGTCTCTGTCTCTCTGTCTCTTTCTGTCTCTCTCTCTCTCTGTCTCTGTCTCTTTCTGTCTCTCTGTCTCTCTCTGTATCTCTATCTCTCTGTCTCTCTCCTTCTCTCTCTCTGTATGTCTCTGTCTCTGTCTCTCTGTCTCTCTCTTTCTGTCTCTGTCTCTCTCTCTTTCTGTCTCTGTCTCTCTCTCTGTCTCTTTCTGTCTCTCTGTCTCTCTCTGTATCTGTCTCTCTCTCTGTATGTCTCTGTCTCTGTCTCTCTGTCTCTGTCTCTGTCTCTCTCTCTCTCTCTCTCTCTCTCTCTCTCTCTCTCTCTCTCTTTTCTGTCTCTTTGTCTCTTTCTTTTCTTTCTCTAGGTCTCTTCTCTCTCTTCCCTGTCTCCTTCTGTTTCTTTTTCTATCTCTTTGTCTCTGTCTCTGTTTTTCATCTATAGGGCTTATTGCTGTCTATAGGTGCTAATATTAAACAACTAATCTTGATGAATCCTTATGAAAAAGAATATGTTGAAAAAATGGATGGAAATTTAGTCTTAGAGTTAAAAGGATCTGAGTTCAAATCTTGCCTCTGACAGGTACTGCTGTGTGATACTTAATCTCAGTGCCCCTGGCAGCTTTTTAAACCTAGAAAATGCTATTTGCATTGGCAGAAAGGATTTTCTGGAGAGCTATTCCTTACAGGAATGAAATCATAGATTTGTATCAATCAGCTATCTTCTAATAATTAATTGGTAGCATTTTCTTACATGGTCATTTTATTCTCAGTCTAATGGTTTGTTTATTTAACTAAATCTCCATGTATTCATTAGGGGCCATTAGCTTTTTCTAAACCAGTGAGATAAAAAATATATAACAAAATATTCCCTGTCCAGAAATAACTTTTATTCTTCTTGGGATGAATACACACACTAGTAAGTGTTACACAAGGTGATTGGAAGGGAAAGAACTCACTAGCAACTGGGTGATCAGGGAAGGCTTTCATAAAGAGCAATATCTCCCAAGCTGAACCTTAAGGAAGATTTTGGACAAACAAAATTGAGGAGGAGGCATTTGGCATGGGTATGGAATGTGCATTGTATCCAGCAGTAATACTGAGTTCAGGTAACGTGTAAGAGTACATCATTAAGTCAGCTGATCAATTACATTTCTCTAGTTAAAATAAGTGATAAAAAAGATCATACTCTGATATCTTTACTAGATGGTCCCAATCAATAAATAAATCAAAGAACTTGGATTAAAAGTGAAGTCTTTGAAAGCTATTGCACTAAATGGAAATAATGACAGGAAGTCTGTTTTAAATATTTAAAGAATGTGGTCTTACTGTGCGTATCCTGTGATCCAGCAATGTTTCCACTAGGCTTTAGATCTTAAAGGAAGGAAAGGGACCTGTATGTGCCAAAATGTGGCAGCCCTCTTTGTAGTGGCTAGAAACTGGAAATTGAGTGGATGCCCATAAGTCGGAGAATGGCTGAATAAGACATGGTATATGAATGTTAAGAAATATTATTGTTCTGTAAGAAATGACCAGCAGGATGATTTCAGAAAGGTCTAGAGAGACTTACATGAACTGATACTGAGTGAAATGAGCAGGACCAGGAGATCATTATACACTTTAACAAGATTATACAATGATCAATTCTGATGGACATGGATCTTCACAACAGTGAGATGATCAGGACAGCTTCAATGATCTTGTGATGATGAGATCCATCTGCACTCAGACTGTGGGAACTGAGTGTGGATCATAACATAGCATTTTCACCCTTTTTATTATTGTTTGCTTGAATTTTATTTTTTCTCATTTTTCCCTTTTTTGATCTGATTTTTCTTGTGCAGCAAGATAATTGTATAAATATGTATACCTATATTGAATTTAACATATATATTTTACCATGTTTAACATATATTAGATTACTTGCCATCCAAGGGAGGGAGTGGAGGGAAGGGGTGGAAAATTGGAACGCAAGGTTTTGCAAGGGTCAATGTTGAAAAATTATCCTTTCATATGTTGAAAATAAAAAGCTCCAATTAAAAAAAAAAAAGAACTTGGTTTTGCCCTGACCATCCTACAAAAAACCAAATGGGATTGTTCAGAACCCAAAGAATTTTAGAGTGATTAGCCAAGAAAGAGTTCAGCCAAATTCTTGAGAAGGAATAAGTTAGGAAGGGAGGAGAACAACTTGATTTTGGCTTAGGCCATCTCCTTCCCTTGGTGAGAGAAGATGGATTTTTTTCATTGCTGTCTTAGCAGCATCTTTAGGATGGCAGAAAACGGGGTGAAGGTTTCTGTATTCAGAGTTGAGAACAAATGGGATATGATGAAGGAAAAGTAGATTCGAGGCTTTATAAGGAGCCCTGCGGAAAGGCTAGATAATTCTTAATGAGATCATGAAAACAGGAAGAAAGGGTTTCTAGAAACTAGGGAGTTATGAGTTAGTGCTCTCTACACTTTAGCTTGCCTTCCTCAGAAGAGAGAGAGAATATAACACAGACCTTTAAGGGCAATATTTTATAGCAACTATACTATCATAGTAAATACCCATTCCTAAAAACAAACTATCTAACTGATTAATTGACATTAACTGATAATTATGAGGTGAAGCAACTGGTGGGGGACTCGTGATCTAGAGTGTCAGAGAGACAACCCTCAACTTCTCAGGATTAACTCTGAAAATTTGTGGATAGATGTAGTAGCCATGTTCTATTCAACTGGAGTATGGTTTGGAAGAATAGTTCTAGAGCATGTGTTTTAAGCAGTTTACCTGGAATACAGGACAAATGAGGAAGGGGATTAATATGAAATTAGTCTGGAAAGACAAAGCATCCAAAGGCTTTTGGGCTCAGAAAGCAGAAGTAATGGTTATAGAGAGATGAAAATCAATGAGAAACTACTAGATAGAGAGAAGAAAAGATAGATAATTGTCATAAGTTAATTAGAATTAGGACCAGGGAAAACTGGCAATTGTTCCAATTATGGCAGTTGATGAGAGGGAAGTCTAGTCATTAGCTTCTTCTTCTTCTTTTTTTTTTCCTTTTCTTTTTCTTAGGTTTGGGTTAAGTGACTTGCCCAGGGTCATGCAGCTAGGAAGTGTCTGAGACCAGATTTGAACTCGGGTCCTCCTGACGTCAGGGCTGGTGCTCTATCCACTGCACCACCTAGCTGCCCCCTTCTTCCCTCTGTTTTTAGGAAAACTTTGATATTTCCATCAGTTACAAATGTATCACCCCTTATCCAACCCATAAACTATTGACTTTTTTGCCTTTCCCTCTATTGTTCCTTACAAAATCTTGTTCTTCATCCTCAATATGACCTCCAATACCCTAACTCCTCATTTCTCTCCCCCATCATCTTTCCTCTTTCCCCCATCATGATCTCTTTGTGAGCGAATTCAACTCTATATACTTTTTGGATTTCCTTCTTTTGATTTCCTAAGGAAATTTATATGCAGGGATTATTGCAAGTCCTTTCTTTTGACCCCTTATTCTTACCAGATCAGATGGTAAGATGATATAAAAGGAAGGAGGAAATGAACCTAGTTATAAGTTTCATTATAGCCTTCTATATCATGTTTGAGTATTTATTTTATTTTCTATGTTATTTGGTGCTGCTAATAAATCACCTGGCCATTAATAGCAATTTCATTTTGTTTGGCTTCCTCAATTTAATATTTGAATTTGAGGGAAAAGGAGCTAGCCTCTGGGAGAAGAGATTTCCTTGGTTTTACTCTAGGTTTGGGCCCAAGCCAATTAAAGACAGAATTTCCATAATTTTCATAATTTCCTATGAAGATTTCAGGCACAGCTAATAGATTACCTTTGAACTTGCACTGGAAAAGGAGAAGAGGGAACTCATGTTGAATAGCATCATTATTTTTCCTATAAAATATGAGGAAAGATTTTCAGCTGAGAGAAGTGGGAAAGAGGGAACCATGGTACTTTTGAGGAGGGAAGAAAAGATTTGGAAAGTTGTGAAAGGTGGAATAGTGAATGGATAAGGCAAATATATAAAAATTGCTTAGCAGGAGAGTGGGCCCAGGTGGGACTTAACAACAATGGTAGTAGACTTTGTCAGAGCACTTGTAGGATTTTCCTCCACTTTAATTCAGCAGCACATGTGAAGGAGGGAAAGTGGCAAATGTGAGACTAATTCAAGGCTGAGACTTGACAGGGCATAATGGGCAGAATGATAAGAAGACTAAGAAATTAAAAGGAGGATAGTATAGAGTTGAATTGGCTCATCAAGAGGTCAAGATAGGGGAAAGAGGAAAGATGATCTGGGAGAGAATTGAGGGGTCAGGGCATTGGAGGTAATCTTGAGGATGAAGAGCAAGATTTTATAAAGGATGACAGAGGGAAAGGCAAAAAGCCAATAGTTTATGAGTTGAATAAAAGGTGGTACATTTGGGTTATGGAAAGATCAAAGATTTGGGCATCTTTATTTGGGGGGGAGTTCATCTTTCTGAGAGAGGATAGAGAAGTTGAAAATAGGTTGTGAGTGGTTAGCATGCTGTAAAGAAAGTATATAAGCATGTATGTAATATGTATGTGTATTATATATCGAGAGAGAGAGAGAGACACAGAGAGAGAGAGAGAGACAGAGAGAGACAGAGACAGAGGAGAGAGAGAGAGAGAGAGAGAGAGAGAGAGAGAGAGAGAGAGAGAGAGAGAGAGAGAGAGAGAGAGAGAGAGAGAGAGAGAGAGAGAGAGAGAGAGAGAGAGAGAGAGAGAGAGAGAGAGAGAGAGAGAGAGAGAGAGAGAGAGAGAGAGAGAGAGAGAGAGAGAGAGAGAGAGGAGAGAAGTTTTTTAGGGAAGGAGAGAAAGATTGAGAACTATGTTCCAAACACACTAAGAAAGGAAGGGGATGGACCAGAAGATCTGTAAACAATACCTATTAAATTATTTTGATTGGGTAGGGAATATGGTTACATGAACCTAGAAAGAAGTTACTGAGTGATAGAGAACTTGGAAAAGGGAGCAAGAAAGATTCCAAATCCACTTCCCTTGACCACTAAGCCAAGGAGGATGAGTAAAGTTACAGCCACTGCTAGAAGGGGTATCCAGGAAGGTTGTATGATTGGGGAGAGCCAGGTGTCATAAGAACTAGTAGATAGAAGGAGAGGGAGAGGAAAATATGTAGAATAAAGGAAGTTTGCTAGCTTTGGAACAAGCAGTGCAGAATACAGTGGAAGGGCTGGGTGGAGTTTGGTTGACACTTTGGAGTAGGAGTTTTGAGTGGGGCAGGAATAAGGAATCAGGTGGTGGGTGTAGGTGGGAATGAGGTTTAGATGATAACCTACAGAGTTCCGAACCACTGGAATATGAAGGGTGCCCCAGTTCATTATGAGTTGAGGAAGCTATTCTTCTTCCCAAAGGAGATTAAAGATCTGAAAGGCAAGTGCAGTGGGAGATGGAATGGACATGATCAGCTGGTCCTTTGGGAAGCCCTATTTCACTACTCCTCTCCCCTCCGAAGGGGAAAGATAATACAAAAAAGATTGCAGCAGGAAATGGGAGGTCTGAAAACAAAGGAAAATCGTTCTTTTTGGCACCAGAGGTTCCTACTTCCTGATTTGGAGATTGAGTTGGTACAAGTTATTGGCAGGACTCTTGCCACCTTCCTTCAGGGAACAGCTGCACCCAGCAAGAGATAAAAGGCATGGCAGGAATGGATGTGGCAAGATTAGAAAAATGTTGGTTCCTTTTCTGGGATCATAGATTTAGGGATAAAAGAGACCTCAGAATTAATCCACTCTAACCCTTTCATTTAACAGAGGAGGCCCAGAGAGATTAAATAACTTGCTTACAGTTACTCAAACAGCAAAGCATTAGAGGTATGACCCAACTTCAAATCTGGTACCATTCTGAACATGCTATTAATCATTCTAACACAAAAGTTTTGATTTGAAATAGAATTAATTTTTTAAGTGTATTTTTAAATTATGTGCATTTCCTTTTTACTAATTATTTTATGCCATAATTTATAGGAATATAATTATACATAAATTTATATAAGATGTTTATATAATATATTCATACTTGCACATTAATTATTTATATAATATATTCATATTTGCACATTAATTATAGTTTATTGATCATTAGTGAATTGATGCTAATTTATACAGCAAATAAAATTTGATGGAATAAAATATCTAAGATACTGTTAATCAAGGCTTTAAAATATTAAGATATTTGTTTATTAAACTATAAATAGTTTTTTTGTTTATGATAATCCTTTCATTGCCTGGAAGTGCTACTGAGTTTTTTTTTCTGATTCCCAATTTTTATTTTAAATAGTTTTTATTTACCAGCTATTTGCATGGGTAATTTTACAACATTGAAAATTGCCAAACCTTTTGTTCCAATTTTCCCCTCCTTCCCCCACCCCTTAGATGGCAGGTTGACCAATACATGTTAAATGGTTAGAGTATAAATTAAATACAATATATATATACATGTCCAAACAGTTGTTTTGCTGTACAAAAAGAATCGGACTTTGAAATAGTGTACAACTAGCCTGTGAAGGAAATCAAAAATGCAGGTGGACAAAAATAGAGGGATTGGGAATTCTATGTAGTGGTTCATAATCATCTCCCAGAGTTCTTTCCCTGGGTGTAGCTGGTTCAGTTCATTACTGCTCTATTGGAACTGATTTGGTTCATCTCATTGTTGAAAATGGCCACATCCATCAGAATTGATCATCATATAGTATTGTTGTTGAAGTATACAACGATCTCCTGGTTCTGCTCATTTCACTCAGCATCAGTTCATGTAAGTCTCTCCAGATCTTTCTGAAATCATCCTGTTGGTCATTTCTTACAGAACAATAATATTCCATAACATTCATATGTCACAATTTATTCAGCCATTCTCCAACTGATGGGATCCATGAAGTTTCCGGTTTCTGAAGAGGGCTGCCACAAATATTCTTGCACCTACAGGTCCCTTTCCCTTCTTTAAGATATCTTTGGGATACTGAGTTTTTTAAAACTATGACAACAGAGTGAAAATTCTATATAGCTACAGAGATGTAATTAGAACAAAGACAATGAAACTTTGTTCCAGGGTGCTGCCATGGGAGAAAGCATACCTTATTTTAGTGACCATGACTATTCCCATAATTCAGATACATTTTAGTGGTGGTATCCCATGATATTTCTTTGATTGGAATCAGAACAAGAGAGCACATTCTCCTACCTCTGCACCCTCCAAAGGTATTTTGTTTTTGTTTGTTTTTGTTTTTTGCTGAGGCAATTGGGGTTAAGTGACTTGCCCAGGGTCACACAGCCAGGAAGTGTTACGTGTCTGAGATAAAATTTGAACTCAGGTGCTTCTGACTTCAGGGCTGGTGATCTATCCACTACATAAACTGGATGCCCCACTTGTTTTTAAAATATAAATGAAAGTGTTCCTAATTTTGGTTCTTCCATATTGAAAAGATGAGTATGAGTAAGTTATCTCTCTTTTCTTAAGATCAATCTTATTAAGTTTATCATTTATGAGCTATCCCTTTAGTGATGAATTTTTTGGCTATGGCAAACCATGAAACAAAAAACTTTCAGTTTTGACATTTTTTTTCAGTAATAAGAGTGGTAGAATAGTGGGAAAGGTGAAAATAATCATTTTTTTGATATATATATAAATATTTATAGCTATTGAAATTCTAAATGTGGGGTGCTGGTAGAATGTCTAAAAAGTAAACATCCTACTAAAGGAACTGAATAATATTATTCTCAACATTTTCATTATGGATAAAAACCAACAAAAATAAATTTCAGTAAAATGAAAAGAAGATTCATAGGTTTTTTTTCAAGTCACAGAATTGGCAAAATTGAATTTTTGTGTGTGTAAAGACAGTAAGAAATATGAATTCATGGGGCATTTGATATTGTAGTGGTCACAATAAGCATTTGTAAAGTTAACACCATGAAAATATTTCACTTATGGGACAAACTGTCTTTTTTTTTTTTAATAGTTTTTATTTACTTTTTTTTATTTTTTATTTTTATATTTAATTTATTATATGCATGGGTAATTTTACAGCACTGACAATTGCCAAACCTTTTGTTCTAATTTTTCTCCTCCTTCCCCACACCTCATGGCAGGTTGATTAATACATGTTAAATATGTTAAAGTATAAATACAATATATGTATACATGTGGGACAAACTGTCTTTCAGATGATGAGAGGGGAGAATAAAAACTCTATTAAGAACTCTAAGAACAATTGAAATTCAATCAACATAGATTTTAATACTCAGTGCATTCAATGCAAGATAGGAATAATGAAGGATGGTGAAAAATAAATTAGAAAACATGTTTCACGAGTAAGGAACAAAAGTTGATTTTTAAAATATCGATATTCTCCTATTGATATTCTTGGTTACTGAAATCTCGGAAGAATGAAAGTTGTGGGTTGCTTAAGGATCAATGGAGAGTTATGTGATGGGCCATAAGATGTGGTATATTGTGAATGAGTATTTGTACAAGGAGAAATTATATAAAGAATATCACTAGAGAGATTTATAACTGGAAAAGGAGTCCTGAAGTAAGAGGAAAGGAACAAGCTATAGGATGCACTGATAGTAACACAATGTTAAAGGATTTTCCCATCCTATTCAGAAAGCTAGCTTGCTTTGGGTCATGCTTACAGGAATTTGTACTAGTTTCCTCTCCCTTTCTGTTTGCTTTTAATGTCATTAGCCTCCTGTACAATCCCAGTACAAGTCCCATTTTGATGCGTTTGCTTTTGTTTCTATTTGGGTTTCATTATCATTGTTTGTTAGTTTCATTTATTGCTGTGGTTTGTGTGGGAGAGCTGGGCTTCTCTATGATTTTCCCCATCCAATTTTAACCAGATCCCTCCGTGTCACAGGGTTTTGAGAACTGACTGGCATCTTGGGATTTGTAGTTCAGAGCGATAAGCAATCTCCCTATCTGAGAACCAGTTAGTACCATTTTGAACTTTGAGCCAGAATTACAGCTTTAAGAAGTCAGAACTATTTCATGGCCCAGAATTCTTGCAAAGAAAGACACCCATAATTTTTGAGACGTGGATTGAGAGGAAAAGTGAAGGAAGAACTGAGCAGCAGCTACAGCAGAAGACAGCCTCCTTATCCCAGTGAGGATTTAATTAGCCCGGTCCCCTAAGTATCTCAGAGCAGATTACTTAGGCTAAAAGCTACTTATATTCAACTCTTCAAGGAATAAAGGAAGTTTAAAAAAAAGGGTCTTCTCCTTCCTCAGTTTCTCCTACTTAAGTCTGCCTAGCAACAGACCCTCTGATGTACTCAGACCACTTCTTTCTAAACGCTTTCAGTATCGTGGTGTTTTGTTTTGTTTTGTTTTGTTACCCCACCCAAGAGATCAGGGATTAGCTAGAGATAAACATTAATTGAAAATTAGGAGAGACAGTCAAATCTCTGCTTGAATGTAAGGAGTTTTTCTAAGTGGGTTCTCTGGGCTATTATAATTGTACTCTTAATTTTTTCATCTTATTTAAATTCCAAAAAGCATTAAAGGAGGAGAACATGTAGACATAAGGACACATTATATTGTCCTTAGGTAAAGTAATAAGCTAATTATTATAGTTGATTAACTCTCCTTATACAAAAGGAGAAAAAAGTACTAAGTATCAGGCAGTTAACTATATCATTCTCAGAGACACCCATGGCCACCAGTATTACATATGTAATATGTGAAGAAAGCCTAAAGAAGTTATATAAAACTATATGCAAGATCACTACATTTCCAAACTCTTAGGCAAGACACTACTGTAGTTTTCTTTCTTGATTGAATCTTTGACTTTGTCAGAAATCAATGATTACTAATAAATTCTCTTATTTTCTATCCCTGCTTACTGTTCTACTTGAATTCTGCTCCTTAACTTGTTTTGCTATTATTTAACCTCCTTCTCCCCTGGATCCTTCCTTATCTTCTTCCCTCACCCTTTACCCATTCCCATTAATCTGCACACTTCCCACTCCCAAACACCTTTCTGTACCCTATGCCCACCTTTCCTTCCCTCTTTATCCCTTTCTCAGTAATTCACACACCTTGTTCCACTGCCATAAATCTATACAGTTTTCTGTAGCTCACCTTATCCTTTATCCCTTTTCAATTAATTTAAAAATCTTGTCCCATTACCATAAATCTACACATCCTTCTATATCTTATCCCATTCTCTCTCTCTTATTTCTCTATAGATTTTGGAGGGAATAGTATACCTTCATGATATCTGTTGTTCCCCATTTAACCCATCTCTGATGTGAGTAGGTTTTCAGAACTAAGAGCCCTCCTCCTCCATCTAATGATTTTGTGCTGCTTCTTCCTCTGCACTTCATTTTTATGGCATAATTACTATTTTTTTTAACCTTTTCCTAGACCGTTTTGCTTTTTAGCATATTTTCTACCTACTACATATTATAGGTTTCCTTTCTGGCTAGAGATTCCTCATTAAAATAGTTATTTTATGGAAAAAAATATATATTTATTTCGTCATCTAAATGTCTATCTATATGAATTTATATTATTTCCTTTCAGTACAATTTAAGTTATTTGAAGGCAGGAACTATTCCATTTTTATCTTTGTATCATGTATGGTGGTGCTTAAAAAATTTGTTAAGCTGAATTCAAGTGAACTATGTAAAAGTTTGCACGTATCTGGAGTAATATAAGGAGAGTATAATGTTCATTAGGTCCTTTTCTTTTGTGAAAAGTAGTTAATAACAAAAATATAATTTAAGCACATATTTAAGGAGCAATCAAATTAGTTTTCTAATTGGAAGATAAAATGGAATGATGACATTTGTAGTATCTTTTTAACTACTTCATAGGCTTGCATGAATTTCAAATAAGAATTTATATATGAAACACTTGGCCAAATTTATAGTATTATTTAAATGTCACTTTTATTATATTGATTAATAAAAATTTTAAAATTCTTATCTTAGTAGAATCATAGGATCTCAGAGTTGGAAGAGATTGACCTGAAAGTCTCCAACCCATACTATTATATCAAATCAATAAGTAGTCATTAAATTTTAATTTGAAGATCACTATTGAAGAATCTTTTACTTTCTAAGTTATCCCATTTCACTTATTTACCTCTATTATTGACTCTTATTTCATTTTATTTATTTCATATTTCCCCCCATTACATTCAAAACAAAAAAAATTATTGACTTTGGAACCAAAATTTGCTTCTCTATAACTTCCAACAACTGCTCTTAGTTCTGCCTTCAAATCACAAACAAAATAATTCCATTCTTCTTCCAAAGACAACATTTGAAAATGCCTAAAAATAGCAATTGTTTCAAGTCTCTTCTAGGTTGAACACTGTCAATCCCTTCAAATGATTCTCTTAAGGTATGATCTTGAATCATCTTATCATCCTGGTAACCCTCTTTTGGATGTTACCAGGTAATTGGTTTTCATTCTTGATATATGGACAGCGTTCTTTCAAATCTATTTCAGGGATAAAACCATGATCATCCAATTTAAATCAATTAATCAATTTATTGGAACTTTGTGCCTATACAAGTATACCTTGCTTCCTGTCTGATTAGCTCAAGGAAAAACAAGCCATTAGGTGATACACCCTTACATGGAGCAATCACTGACGTAAGAACGTTATAAGTGGAAATTTGTTACTAGGGAGGGAGGAAAAAGTGGGTACCTGAATGAATTGGCAGGCTCTGGGATTTGGTGCATCTCAGTCAGCTGAATTGGATTAGTGGTTCAGCTGGATGTGTGGAATTTGGAAGAAGTGGATGAAAGGTGGGATAAAGTGTTGAGTTCTGAGCCAGTCACTCAGTGACTTCTCAAGGCTCAGAGATTAGGATGGAGGAGAAAAGGAGAGCCAGGAACAAAGCAGCAATCAGGGAATAGAAGTCAGAATTTTTGGTCAGAGTGATTAATATTATTTTCAGAGTTCTGTAACACATTAGAGGAAATAACACACTAAGAATAACCTCATGAAAGAAATTATGCTAGTATCTTTAGTATATACACTGTCAAGGTGAGTTATTTAAATTGCATAGACTCTATTGCTGGTATTAGGAGTCAAGGTTAATGCGTTAATTTGTAGTTGTATCATACCAGATTTTATTTGTATGTCTTTTTAATGTAAAAAGTTGATTGTACTTCATCATTAGTCTATACACATTCCTGTACATTTCTATTGAGCTGTATTCTAAAGTAATTTTTGCTGTGCTTTGGATTCAAGTTAATTTTGTAAAATGAAAGTTTTTTCAACAGTGATTAGCTGCATATTGGTCTTAAATCTTTACATTGAGTAATTTATTTCTAAAGCGTCTATTACTTTATAACTTAATTTTATCATTTATTAAATCTATTTCCTATTAACATGGTTGCCATTTGATAGTTTCACTTAGTAAAAATAGCTCACTACTTTATGAACATATTCCTTATTCTCTTAGGGGCAATTATTATAGTTTTACCAAAATGACCTTCCTTTTCTTAAGATCAGTGCTATTTATATGATAATAATTAGCTACATTTTTAAGTGAAGGAACTTCCCTTAATATTTAATTAATAGGGCTTTATCAATTCATATGATAAGTTCAAATCCAGGTTTTTTTTCTTTTTCACAAAAGTAGGGAGAGAACTTATGCTGTGTTTGCAATGAACTAATTTGTTTTTTTTATTTAAATGCGGTTCATTATTACTATAGACTTTTTCAATGAACAATTGCCCATTGACTCTTGTACAGAATGTTAGAACATGAAATTAGTCTTCTATCATTTCTTCCATCCCTCTTGTATATATTTAATGTACTGATTTTACACACTCTTTTACACAAATTATATTAGTAAGGACCCACGTGACTGAGTTTTCTGTTAGAATCTGAACCTTGTTTTTGTACATTAGCAAAGTTTGCCTGCTATGAGTAGAGGAAAAATGCCAATAAGGTCTGGTGTCATATTGATCAACTACTCTAATAAATGTGGTTTATGCTAAATAATAAAATAAGGATAGAGTTTACTGAAACACTGACTGTAAAGTGTATTTGTCTATGATGTAATGCTAAGTTGGGAAGAAGTCAAGCTGATGTGACTTGGAGAGTTTGCAGATGATCCATCATGTTTGCTAATGGATCCTGTTTGTGGGTTCCCTCTTTAGTTCAAGTCCCTACTATGCCTCTTTTAAATGCCCAGCCAAAGATTAATCATTAATCACCATCAATGTGATTTAAAAAGAACAACAAGGGGTAGCTAGGTGGTGCAGTGGTTAGAGCATCAACTCTGAAGTCAGGAGGACCTGAGTTCAAATCTGATCCAGACACAACACTTCCTAGATATGACCCTGGGCAAGTCATTTAACCCCAATTGTTTCAGCAATCAATCAATCAATAGATAGATTGGGCAACAAGTACCTAGGACGTAGCAAGCCATACCTTATTATGGGCTGAGAGCAAACTTTGTCAGGGAATTGACTCTATCCTGGGAATTTCATTTCTTATTTAACTAACAAATTAATGTATTAACCCTGGGTCCTAGTACCAGCAATAGAGACTTTGCATTTTAAATATCTTTCAGAAGAAAGATATAAAACTTTGGTTACTTGGAGCTGAATTTTTCAGAATATTTCTCAATCCTCAATAGAGTTTTATTTCATCTCTACCCTTTAACTAAAATCAAATGTTATGGGCAGATCAAGTAAATTTCCAAACACTTAAAAAGAATAAACTTAAATGAAATGATGCAAAGATTTTAATTGGCTTGCCACACTGAAATAAAGGAGGATCCTGATGTTTTCCCAACATTTTTTTCTTAGTGCCATGAAACATGGAAGGGAGAAGAAATAGGAAACTGAAAAGCTAAGTAAGAAGAAATAGAGAGAGAAGAGGAAAGAAGAGGAGAGAGAGCATATCCAGAAATGGGAGAAATTAGAATTAGTGTTAAAAGCAGCCATCAAATGAGATTATAAGTATGAAGAGGATAGGGCAAATGGAAAATATTACAGTAGTGAAGAAGACAAAAATGGTGGGATATTAAAAAAAAACCCTTTGGAAAGCAAGGAGAATATGGATACTAAACCATTGTCTACCCCTCATTTCTATAGGGTATTAACTCTCCAAGGAATTAGTTAAGTGCTATATCAAATATTTTTTTAAAAACTGACCTGAAAAAGGAACACATTTTTCTTTCTTTTTCTTTTCTATACTATATTGTTCATTATAAAGATATTCAATTTTGAATGGGGAGTATACTTTTTTATTCCATGTTTTTTTTTTCTTTCTGAGAAAAGTAATTAGTATAAATAATTATCTTATTTTTAGGAATACTACATAACAAAAAATAAGTATTCTATCCCAGTGGTTAGGAACCTGTTGTTCATAGTTAAATGACAAACCTTTAAAACTTTGCACCATAATAAATTAAAAATATGTCTCTTTTAATTAGTTTAACTGAGCTTTTTAACTCTATTATTTTTCTCTTTTGCCAGGGTGATACCTTCCTAACATTTTATTATGTATCGTAATTTAGCTTCTATCCAATTTATCTTTTCATAATTATCTAAAGGACCAAGCTCAGGTACTGAGAATTATATGGAAGCCTTTTTTTTTTTAACTGAAATCTGAAGGAACTTTTACTGAACTATGTAGTCCATGAAAATGTTGAAACAGTCCAGTCTGGTAAAGTAAGCAATATGAGGCACAAAAATGGAAAAGCCATTCAAGTTATCAATTCTCAAAAAATATTTGATGAATGAATGATTATCCAGAGGAAAAAGAAAAATTAAATATTCTCTAAATACACTGCATTCATGCTCTACTCCACAGACACCAAAGGAGCCCATGGACTCAACAGAGCAAGTGGACCCTGTCCTTCTTTCTCAATCATCTTGCCAGTGTCTCCTGATCCTTTCTCTCTCTTGCCTGGGCACTGACTCCTTCCCTCCATTCCCAGTCTCAAGGAAGGGAATTCAGAATTTCTGCTTTTATTGGACTCTAAGGACCACTTCTCAATGGCTGACCTCTCTCATAGGTGTTATTCTCCTCAAAGTGTGAATTCATTGAGAACAAATGGACTGTCTCACTTTTCTGTTTGCATCCTGCAGTACTTAACACAGTGCTTAGCACATCTTAAGTGTTTAATAAGAGATTTTTCATTCAATCATTTTCTCTCCTTTTTGCTGTTGGAGGTGCTAAGTAGCAGTGAGATGATATAAAAACTGGGGGAAAAAAAACAGAATATCAAGAGCAGAGGACCTGTGATATAAATCAAATGCTAATTGAACTTACACTGACTGTTTACCTTGAGCCACAGAGCAGAAACACCATTTTTTAAAAAGTGAGATTTTCCTGATGCTTCCTGATGCTGAATTCCTCCTTCCTTTATGTATTGACACACCTTATTTTATCTGACATAAATCTGATAAGAAAAAAATGGCCCTCCGAAAAGAAGGAAGACTTTCTCAAATGATATATTAAAGGAAGAAGTATAGAATGTATAAAGGAACTAGACTCAGAGTCAGAAAATATCTCATCAAGCAGTCATTGAATCCTATCATTACAGGTGAGGAAACTAAAACCTAGGGAAAAAATAAGTGACTAGGTCAAAAAGATGTGATTAGTGTTAATACAAAATTGGGTAAAAGATGACAGAAATTCAATGGCAAAAAGAAGCCGACCCCAAAGATCATAAGATCATAATTCTGTTTTTTATATGTAACAATTAGCTTATGTATTTAAGGCATGGGAGAATAATAAAGGCAAGAATATCCCCATTCTCAATACCCCCAAATCTCCTGCTGCCTTAGAATAAGTTTTCATGAAGCATGGCAAGAATCTGATAATGTAACAGGATCTCCAGGTAAATCAATGAAAGATGCAAGGAATTCATTCCCCAGATGCTTCTCATTTTGTGTTCTGTTTTCACCCACCTGCCAGAATTAGTGTTAAAAGGAGCCATAAAATGAGATTATAAGTGGCAAAGAAGATAGGGCAAATAGAAGATATTATAGTAGTGAAGAAAGCAGAAGTGATAGAATCTGCAAAATAAATAAATAAATAAAATAAAAAAATAAAACATGGCCACCTGACTACACTTGGAAAGCAATGAAAATATGGGGATTAAATCACTGTCTACCCTGAAGCTTGGCTCTGGAGAAAATTCTGGGAGAAGTGAATAATCTATGGAACTTCCAGTTAAATTTTCTGTGTCAATATTCCCATTGGCTGGGCAGCTCAGATGTGGGGCCATGAAATGCACCTGCAGAAGTCAGTTATGATGGAGCTGTACATTATGTCAGCCAAATGTGTAACCTTGATATTTAGGGATCTTGACACATTAGGGCTAGATCACTAGTCTTCTACCACCCAGTACTTTTCTATTCTGCTTTTATTATTCTACTTCCTTACAGACAACATGGCAAGAACCATGGGAGATCTGGGTCCAGGACTACTGACACAGATGGACTGGATGGCCCTGGACAAGCCTTTTAATGTCCCATGCAACTCTCTTGCCAAAAAGGTGATGACCTGAATCGTTAGAGGGTGTTTCCTCATCTGGACATTCCCTATACTAATGAACTACAAAGGCAATCCCTGTTCCTATCCATATTTTTGTTAAACATCCATTATGTGCAACTTAGGTGTAAGATAAAAAGCAGAAAACATAGTCATCATGCTTAAAAAATACACAGTATAAGTGGGGAGATATGTACCCTTACTCAGTACAAAAATTAAATGCAAAAAACATAAGACATTTTACACAGTTAATTGAAAATTAAATGATATGAATATCATATGAAATCAGAATTTCAAGAAACCTGCAGGTGATTGTAAGTAGATCAATTGTAAAATAATAATCTTTAAAAGACCTTATGTTAATGTAGGATATATAGTTAACAATGCATTTTCCTTGCACTAGGCCTGTGAGGTATGTATTGCAAGTATTATTAATCTCATTTTTCAGGTAAATAGTGCAGAGTACTACACTTAAAGTCATGAAGACTTCAGTTCAATTACTGCTTCAGACATTTACTAACTGTGTAATTCTTGGAAATTCACTTTTACTCCCTTAATTTTTTTCATTTGTAAAAAGAGTTTGTTGGATTTGATGACATCCAAAGTCCTTTTCCAACTACAAATCTATAATCCTTATATAAATAAAGAAGCTGAATTATAAAAGTGATTATGAGGCACAAAACATAAATTCAAACCTGGGGCTTCTAGGTTTGCCCTCTTTTTATTACATCATATTACTTTCCATAAATCAGTTGAGGGAAAGGTAAAACACAGCATTATCATTAGAATGAGTCAATATAATTTTTGAAGTAAATAAAGATAAAGTAAAATGCCATACTATTACTTTTCAGGAAGTCTGTTTTACTTTTCTTTTTAGTAATATAAATAGGTAAAGGTAAGCAGGTTTTCAAAATAATAGTAGCATATTGTTGAAAAAAAACCTCCAGAAATCATTAGAATTTATAACTAGAAGGATTCAAAAGATACACTTATGACAAATTCAAAGATAATAGCTCAACACATTATCCCCCTTCCAGATATCCATACCCTCTGACAAATTAATATCATCTTGTAATCAACAAGGGACAAATTAATATCATCTTTTAACCCACAAGGGTACTCTTTTCAGAGTACATTATAGTAGCAAATATATGGGAAAAAACTACCTACAATATGCTATTTCTCCATGATGAGTATGGTCAATGAACACAAAATAGCTTTAAAGTGGATATTTCTAAAGCTTCTCATGTTTATCGAATCACACATGGAGGAAAATTTCACAGCAGGCCAACATGGCTCTTACACAATGGTACATTAGGCTTTAATATGTATTAAATTAATTAATATGTTAATTAAAATTAATTAAATTAATATGCACATCTACATTTTGGACTTTATCTGTGACCACAGGAATGCACCTTGATGGTCTTTCATAATTTCTAGCAAACTACCTCTTAGGGTAGGAATGAGTTGCAATCAGAATAGCATTAAGAATATATTTTTTATTCTGGTGCCAAGATACCAGAGTGAAGAGCGAACCCTCTGAAGCCCTTCCAAATTCCCCTCCAAACAATTAGAAAACCACCTCAGAATTGGTCTAGGAGCAGAGAAGCAGCTTACCATTATTCTAGCAGGCGGAGCAGCACTGGAGTGGGAAGGGAGCAAAATCCAAGGGCAGCCACAGCAGAGCCAGCCCCAGAGCAGGTGGTCTGCAGCAAGGTTCCAAGCCTGGGGCAGTCCATCTGCAAACCAGTAGACCCCTGGGCAAATGAGCATTCTGTGCAGCACAGTAAGGTCCTATCCCGGTGACCCCAATTCCAGCAAAAAGCCACCAAGCAAGATCTTGACTGCATTGCTGACCAGTGGTGAAGCCCCATCCCAGGGCTGGCCAACAGCAAGATCCTGCCCCAGGGGTTATACCAGCAGTGAGACCTCATTTCCATAGCAACCCAGCAACAGGGCCCTACCTCTAGGGCAGATCAGCAACAAAGTTACTCCTCCAAGGTCTGTTAGCACAGAGACGCTCTGTTTCCATGGCAACACAGAAGTAGGGCCCCACCTCTGAGGCAGATCAGCAACAAGATCTCTCGCCAAGGGACAACTACCAGAAACATTCTGTTACCATGGCAACCCAACAGCAAGGCCCCCAGCAGTTAAATCCCATAGGCCAATAAGGAGGCCCCCAAGTACAAGCCAGAAGGGAAGCCTGGTCCTCCAGCAGAGCCCCAGTGCCAAAAGTCTGGAATACAGTAAGACCAAAGCCCAACATTCACATATAAACACCAAGTCACAGAAAAATTAGCAAAAAAACAAAAAAAAGATCTTGACTATAGAATGCTACTATAGTGATAGTGAAAAATTAAACCTAGAAAAGGACAATAGTGTCAAAGAAAAATAGCCTCAAAGAAAAATGTAATTTGGTCGCAGGCCCAAAAAGATTTTCTGCAAGAGCTTAAAAAGAATTTTTTAAAACCTAATTAGATAAGAAGAAGGAGAATTGGGGAAATAAACAAAAATAATGAAAGGAGTTAATATTATGAGAAAAAATACACAAAAATTTACCATGGAAAATAACTCCTTAAAAAATAGAATTGGCTAAAAGGAAAGAAAAGGACAAAAGTTCATGAAAAAAATAAGTCCATAAAAATTAGACTTGAACAAGTGGAAACGGTTCCATTGCGACTCTTTAACACATCAAGACATTAAGAAACAAAATTTAAAAAAAAATAAAAGAAAATGTGAAATTTCTTACTGGAAAAACAACTGATCTGGAAAAATAGATCCAGGAGAAATAATATAAAAATTATTGGATTACCTGAAAGCCATGATAAAAAAAAAAAAAAAAAAAAAAAAAAACCCTGGACAGCATCTTTCAAGAAATTATCAAAAATAATTGATAATTGATATTAGAAACAGAAGGCAAAATAGAAATTGAAAGAATCCACCAATCACCACCTGAAAGAGATACTAAAATGAAAATTCTTAAAAACATCCTAGTCGAATTCTAGAGCTCAGTGCCACCTAAGGAGATAGGGTCCCTTCAATGCTGGTAGTCCTTAGATTGATACTGGACAACCATTTTTCAGGGATGTTATAAAATAATATTTATAGTAGCTCCTTTTGTGATGGCTAAGAATTGAAAATCAAAGGGATACCCATCAGAAGGGAATGGCTAAAGAAGTTGTAGTAGATGATTATAATGAAATATTATTGTGCTGCAAGAAATGACAAGCAGGATGATTTCAGAAAGACCTGAAAAGATTTATGTAAACTGATTCATCATGAAGTAAACAGAACCAGTAGAACATTACACAGAGGATCAGCAATATTGCTTGATGAAGAATTGTGAATGATTTAGCTATTCTAAGTAATACAATGATCCAAGATAATCCCAAAGGACTAATGATGAAGCATAGTATTGAAAGAACTGATATTGCCCGAATGCAGATTGAAACATGCTATTTTTCACTCTTTCATTAATTTTTTTACCTTGTTGTACAAAATTACCACTATGGAAATGTTTTACATAAATGCACATATATAAACTATATCTGATTGTTCATCATCTCAGGAAGGAGGAGAGGAGGGAAGAGAGAGGAATAGAATTTGGAATGCAAGACTTTAAAGAAAAAAAATTTTAAATTAGCAAAAAGAATATATTAATATTGTTTTGCAAATCCTCATTAAAGCCAGATGGGAATGGTAGAGGCACATTTTCAGACATTGTTCCTTTAGTAATTCAGGAAGATTAACATTCCATTGTTGAATTATGTAATATGTTGATTAATAAGAAACAATGCAAATTTTGTTAATTTTATCAGTAAAATACTTCAGAATAATTTTATTCCATATCACCCTTTTAAACTGACCATGTGCTTGATGGATGTCAATGGTAAGACATGATAATGACAACTTGGATACAATTCTTAAACACAATTTTCTTACCTTCAATTATCTTGAAAACCACTGTTTCAAACAGGAATGCTCATCTCTGTCTTTAGAGCATGGTATTTGCAAATACTTTTAGATGATATATTTGTTTTTAAATCACCTAAATTTTCTTTGTATAGGTCCTCCCACTGAATCACCAAATATAAAAAATATTTTTAAGAAAAAAAAACATAAAGAACAAAAAAAAATTTTTTTAAACAATTGATTCATTGAAAAAAATCTGAAAATATGTGTAACATTCCACACCTGTATGCTGCCCTCAGTAAAGGGAAGTTTCTTCTCATTTTATTCTTTGAGACTAAGCTTATTCTATGTAATTCTGCAATAATTTTTTTATTATTTTGTGATCCTTTCACTTATTTTTTTTGTGGTCACTATGGATTTGGTCTTTTCAGATCCACTTACATCATTTTACATCACTTTTATATAAGACTTTTCATCCTTTTCTGTATTCGTCATATTCATTGTTTCTTATAGCACAATTATTTTTCATTGCATGTATGTTCCATAAATTGTTGAGCCTTTTCCTAAGCAATGAGCATCTATGATATTTCCAGTTTTTTTCTACCATCAAAAACATGCAGCATATTTAAAATAAATGTACACCACTTTGAGTAGTCTACCACAGTCAAAACAAATTTTCTCCTAAACTGTTCATGACACCAAAGAATCAGAGAATCTTAGAAGTAAAAGGAGCTGCAGGGACCATTTAGTTCAACCCTTTCATGAAGCATGAAATTACTTTGAGACATCCCTGACAAATGACTATCCAGTGTCTGTCTGAAGACTACTAGAGTTGGGGCAGAACTATTTCTTTAGGTAGCTCATTCCATTTTTGGATAGTTCTAACATAAATTTCCTTTTTATATTAAGCCAATATCTGCCTCCATATAAAAAATTAAGATGGATTATTGATTTAGGCATCTTGGTCACTTCCCAAGGAGAATCAGATGACTAGTAGGTTTTGTCAAGTAACATCATGTATTTTATTCACTTAAAATATTTCTTTTGTGTTCTTGCATTTTTCCATTGTTGTAATGGTCCAATAACTTCCTCCCAATAGAATTCTCCTTTGTAACAACATTATACATATATATGTATATTATATATCTTGTATATGTGTACATAATACATGTAATATATATTTAAGCAAAGCAAATCAATATATACCATGTGTTGTTTCATGCCTTATTATGTGTTTATAATCCACTTTCTTTTCATCAAAAGGAGGGAAGAATGTTTCATTATCATTCCACCATAGTTTTGACTAGTCACTGTATTGATCAGAATTCTGCAGTTTTTTAATGTTATTTTCCTTTATCTTATCTTATTTATTGTACAAAGTATTCTGATTTTGCTTATTTTTATCTGTATCAATTCATCCAAATCTTTCCAAATTTCTCTGACTTCTGCATGTTCATTTTTTCTTATGGTAAAGTAATCCATATTTACATACTTATTTGTTTATATATTTCTCTTTATATGTATTTCTATTTGTTCAATGATTCAAGTCAAGTCTAAAACATTTATTAATCATTTACTGTGTGCCAGATACAATGCTAACTATTGGTTATGTAGCAAAAAGCAAAAATTCCTTCAAGGAACTTAAAATCTAATGGAGAAGATAATATACAAACCACCACACACAAACTATATCTACCCAAGATAAATTGGAGATAATTTCAGATGCAAAGTCCTAGCATTAAGGGGACTAGAAGGGCCTCTTGCAAAATGAGGACTTTTAGCTGAAATCTGAAGGAAGCCAGGAAAGTCAAGAGGCATAAGAAAGGAAAGAATCCCAGACAAAGAGTTCAAGGGTTAAACTAGCCCATGAAAATGCACAGAGTTAGGAGAGGGACTATCTTATGGTAGAGACAGTGAGGAAGTCAATGTCACTATCACATAGACATGTAAAAAGGAGTAAGATACAAGAAGACTGAAAAGGCACTTATTTGTTGCATCTTCTCTCTTTGTGTCTCTTTGTCTTTGTGTCTTCTATTTTTATTTAAAATAAAAACATTTTATTAATGAACAAAAATCTATTTTCTTGTCCATCTACTTTCCCCCCATATACTTTGTTCCACTTGGCAAGGAGAAGAAAAACCAAGCCTTGTAACAAATATGCAAAACCAAGCAAAACACGTTATTGGATTAGTTATATGTAAAAAAACTATGCCTCATTTTTCTATCCATGTCCATCACTTCTCTATCGTGAGATGGGTAGCATATTTTATTATCCGTTCTCTGGAAATGCTCACTTTGTTTCTAGTTTTATTTCCTTAAAATCTTTTCAACAGTGTTATTTTCAGTTCTTCTATCTTGTTTGAGATATCTTGAAAAATGATCCTTGAGGTTTTTAAAAATATAGTTCACATCAATAAAAAAAATATCTCTCTCTCTCTCTCTCTCTCTCTCTCTCTCTCTCTCTCTCTATATATATATATATATATATATATATATATATATATATAAATATTTATAGTAGCACTTTTTTGTAATAGTAAAGAACTGGAAACAAAGTGGATGCTCATCAATTTGAAGAATGACAAAACAAGTGATGTAATATATTACTTTACCCTAAGAAGTTATTTTTGTTATGAATTCAGCATAAAAGCGTGGAAAGATCTATACACTCTGATGCAGAGTGAAGTAAGCAGAATAAAAAATAATATTCATAATAACTATAACAATATAAATGGAAAGAACAAATACCCCTCCCTATCCTCCCCCCACACCTCATGCCCCACTATCAAAAGCAAATATAGCAAAACTATAAAGACCAAGGAGGTCTTGAGATGTAGAAGACACTTCAACCTTTTCCTTAGTGGAATTGGATGGTTCACAGGCCTTACAAATTGTACATGTTTTCAGATTTTTTTTAATATATAAATTAGTTTTGATTTTTTTTTTCCTCTTAAAAATAGTATTTGTTATACAAGATGGCTCCCTGGGAAAGGACTACTTGGGATAACTATGGTGATGTAAGAAACAAAATATCAATAAAATTTAGTTTTTTAAAATATTGCCAATAGCTTAGAACTTTGTATGTATTGGATTAGATCCAGACTATTTTCCCAACTGCATTGTCTTATTTACCATTGCCACTTCTTTAAATATGACATTGGACACTTGAGGTGGTAGAATTCAAATACTGCAATTCTGTCAGAATAATTAATGTGAATATATAAATGTAGAAATTCTGGCAAATGTGTTCCTTCTCATTTATTTGCTTCAATCTGGTTTCATTGTAAGTGTCTTGGAGTCATGTTCTGGGTTTGCCATAAAATTCCTGTATGATCTTGGGCAAATCACTAAAATTATTTGGATCTCAGTTTACTTCTCTGTAAAATGAGAGGGGTGAGTGAGAAAAATGGGGCAAAGTTCTGCTCCCACTCTAAAATTCTATTATCTTATAGATTAGCAAACACATCTTCTAGCTAATTTCTAAATGTGTTGTGTCATGATAATAATTTTCCGGAAAGGCAATAGATATAATTTTCCTGAAAAAGGGCTATTATATAGGGCATCATTTTGATGGTTTATGAATGCAAATTAGATATAGCGTAGTTTCTTTGCCATTTATTCCTTCTGCATCTAGTTGTCACAAGCTTCTCTTGGATTTTGTAAAATTAATCAATCTGTATGATGAGCCTGAAGAGGCAAATTTAAAAAGCCAGAGTCTTTTAAACTCTGGACTCTTATAGGTTAGGTCTAGTCTCAGGAACAGCCCCCAAAGGTCACATTCTATTTGGTTCATTTCCCCAATCACCCAGTCAGATTGTACTCAGAATTTTCAGACATAGTTTATGTGTTATTTCTCTCTGGTTTAGTACAAATGTAAGTAATAGAATTTCTTGTTCCCATACAAACACTCAAGATCACAAATCCATAGTTAGATACAGGACAATTTTTAATTTATATTACAGAAAACATGGAAAGCTTCTTCATAAAGAAATATAGAAAATACCAAAAATACTCATCACATTCCACATACAACCAACATAATTCCTCTTCTTCAATGGCTCGTACCTTTTTGTTAGGTTCCTAAAATCCTTCTGCTTCAAATTCATTATATAGTTTGGATTCCCCTTTGAAGGGAACTAAATTTGTGGTTGTCACATAAGCCATATTCTGCTCTATTCAAGATGCATTCAACTCAGGAAGTCCATCTTTTATTCCAAAAGGTCATCTCTTCAAATTCTTAACCTTAAAAGTTACTCACAAATCAACTCCAAGCCTTTGATGCTTTGCTTTTTTTGGCTAGAAATCTAGATTATTGGATGTCTCTGCCTCTGAAATCAAGATCCTTTACCTTTTCTGTGTGAGATTGGGATTAAATACTAATGTTTATTAGTATTTAATACTCCATGGGCAAGCATATAAAGTTTTCATGTGCTTCTATTAATAGTTTAGGTTCTTCTAAACTCTCACATTCCATTTTAGTTCTGTTGAACTTTCAGAATATCTCCAGAAGAAAAGTACAAGGACTGAGCAGTTTTTAGAACAGTACAAAAATGAGTAAAGTAGCTTCTTTCCAAAGAATTTATGTTCCCCAAAGTCCAAGCCAAACATTATCTGAAGGCAGTCTCAATCACTGAAAGCCAGCCTTTAGGAGGTTCCAAGTAGTAACATTAAACCAATCAATTTGGCAGCTCAGTGAAATCGAAAAAACTGACAGATTTTATATTGCATTTAATTTTTATTTTATTTTGACTACTGGATTTTAAATAAGAGAAACTGGAGCAAATCATTTAACTTTTAGACCTTTGTTTCCTTATCAGTAAAACAAGACAATTGGACTAGGTGGTCTTTAATATCCTCAGGATCTACAAAACTATGATATTAGGATCTTCAAGGCACAACAAAACAATGAGATTTAATTAGAATTTATCTTTTCTTCTCTTTAAAAGGGGCCAATAGTGTGTTCACACTCTAGAGGAAGAGGTACTTTCAAAAGTTCCAAGGCTTATAAATTCATCAAATCAATTAAGTAACTTCTCTGATGGATGTCCTTTATACATATAACATCAAAAATTTTATTAGAGATTACACAACACAATCTGGAATCTATGGGTTGCATATCTGGCTCAGGAAATCAGCATTTAATATTTCTCTTCTAATTTGTAGAAACATGGAGCCATAAGCCCTGATAAAAAAGAATTTAGTGCTGGTACATGTTGACATAATTAATACTGTAAGCTTAGCCTTAGAACAAAGTCCTACAACAGGCTTGTAATCAGTACAAATTGTAGAAGCATAATTTTATGGATGGTTGTGAAATGACTGACTTATGTCATAACAGCCAGGGGCTCCTTGTTCATTTGAGCAACATTCTATTAATGATATTGTCCTTTAGAAGGAATAAATTGCTGCTTAATCGCTAATCTGGAATTGTGTGGCTAAGTAGTGCTCCAGAACTATCAGGAAAACAGTATGAATCACTGGTTTGTGGGAATTATAATATGCTCAAACACATTTAGAAGTCAATAATTGCTTGACTTTCTGGAAAGTGTGTCCATGTTAGAATGTTACATTTCAGTTGATGAAGTAACCTGTAGATAAAAATGGCATAGATCTGAGTAGTTCCAGAACAGGGAGTTTTTATTTTGTATTTGCAGCAGATAAGAGGCATTACAGTATAATGGATTGAATGATGAACTGAGAATTAGAAAGACCTGAATTCAAACCTCCTGTATCAGTCCATGTGATCACAGAAAAGTACTTTTCCTCAGAAGATAACTCTTAAAGGCTAATCTACTCAATTGTATAGACTTGATATGGAGACAGTTCCCAAAACAATGGAATTGTCTGGATTTTCATAATATGATAGTTCTGAATATTTTTCTCATGTGCTCCATGGGAGATCTTTCTTACTCTTTTGGATTGTAGCTCCCACCCAGGAAAACTTGAATTTTTTATGAATAATGTCTCCTCAGTATAATACAACAAACTTCCCTTCTTTCCTAGATTATAGGATCAATGTAACTAATAACTAATCAATTAAAAATTTAATCATAACTAATCAATTAAAAATTTAAGTACCTACTTGCGCTAAGTGCTATGCTAAGTACTGGGAAACAAAAAAAAAAAGGGGGGGCAAAGAAGGTCTCTGCCCTCTAGGATATCAGATAACAAGCAAACACTTATTTACAAATAAGCTATGCACTGGATAGACAGGACATGATTAACAGAGAGAGGACACTAGATTTAAGATGGGTTAGGAAAAGCTTCCTGTGGAAGATAGGATTTTAACAGGAATTTTTTAAAAAGCAGGGAAACCAGTAGGGAGAGTTAAGGAGTGAGAATTCCAGAAATGAGGGACTTGTTCAGAACCCAGGACATAGAGTGTCTTGTTTGTAGAATAGTAAGGGAGTCAGTGTCACTAGATTGAAGAGAACATGACAGGAGTAAGGAGTAAGAAGATTAGAGAAATAAGAGATGGCTAGGTTCTGAAGGGCTTTGAACAACACATAGATGGTTTTGTATTTGATGCTGGAAGTCATAGAGTTACTGGAGTTTATTGAGTGCACATATGAGAGAAAGGGGGAAGAGAGGGGGTGACACACAGAGAGACAGAAAGGCAGAGAGAGAGAGAGAGAGAGACAGAAAGAGACAAAGAGACAGAGACAGAGAGACAGAGAAAGACACAGTGACAGAGAGAGAGACAGAGAAAGACAAAAGCAGAGAGAGACAGAGACAGAGAGGGAAAAAGAGAGATAGACAGACAGACAGAGAGACAGAGATAGAGACAGAGAAAGAGCGAGACAGAGAAACAGAGAGAGAGACAGAGTGAGAAAGACAAAGGAAAAGACAGAGACAAAGAGAGAAAGAGACAGAGATACACAGAGACAGAGAGAGAGAGAGAGAGAGAGAGAGAGAGAGAGAGAGAGAGAGAGAGAGAGAGAGAGAGAGAGGCAGAGAAACAGAGACAGAGAGAGGGAGAGACAGAGAAAGAGAAGGAGAAGGAGTAAGGGAGGAAAAGAGAGAAGGAGAGAGAAAGTCAGAATTGAGATTTAGGAAAATCACTTTAGTCACTGATTGAAAGATGTATTGGAATAGGGAGAGACTAAAAGCAGGTATATATAGTCCAGGTGTGAGGTAATGAGAGCATGCACCAGAGTAGTAGCAGTGTCAGAAGATGGAAGAAATTGTTATTTGATAGATGTTGAAAAGGTGAAATCAACAGACCTTGATGACAAATTGGATATGGGAAATGAGAAGTGGTGAGGAGTTGAGAAACTTTTAGGTTGTGGGTCTAAGGGACTGGGAGAATGGTGATACTCTCTACAGTCATAGGGAAGGACACGACTGGGGGGGGGGGGAGAAGAATTAGCGGAAAAGGTAATGAGTTTCATTTTGGACATGTTGACATTAAGATTTCTACTGGACAACTAATCTGAAAGTTGGAGAGATGAGTCTGGAGGTCAGCAGAGAGGCTGAGGTAGGATAGGTAGATGTGAAAATTGTCAGCACAGAGATGCTAATTAGGTACAAAGGAGTTTGCTGAGATGACCAAGCGAAGTTGTACGGAAGTAGAAGAGAAGAATGCTAAGAGCGGAATCCTTTCAGAACTGACAGAGAGATGGCATGGTCTGGATGGAGAACCAGCATAGGAGGTTGAGAAGGAGCAGTCACTAGATAGGAGAATCGGGTATCTTGACAAACTAGAGAGAAGTGTATGAAGGAGGAAAGGGTGATCAGTAGGACAAGGGGATGAGAACTATTGGAAGCTGCCATTTATGACTATTCTATCATGTTAATGACAGTCAGGGAGTGTTTTGTCTGGGATGCTACTTGAACTGAGATGGGTTGAAGGTAGCTCCTGCCATACAAACCTGGGTTGTTGTGAATCAAGATACTCTGGAGTAGATCTGTGGAATTTTGAGCTAACTTTATCCCTTAGGGAATTGATTTGGAAGCAAGCAATGAGTCTTTTGGGATAAAAAATGTATAAAGATAGCTCTCAGACTCTTGACAAGAACTCCTGAAATCCCAGGGAACTTCCTTGAGGATGAATTTTAATCTCCCTGTGGGCTGCTTTTCTGCTTTTCTTGTTTTGTATAATACTTTTACTACTTTTAACTGGAAGTTACTGAATATATTTTTATCAAAGGAATTACATTTTTTAACCTTCAGTCTCTAAGTGGTCCATTGCATCAGATATGAAATGATGAACAGGACATTAGCCATTTTAAATAGTATTTTATTTTTTCCAAATTGCCTGTAAGGATATTTTTTAAACATTCATTTAAAGTTGTTTTTGTTTCAAATTTTCTCCTTCTCTCCCTAACTTCCTCCTCACTTCCCACCCAAGAAAGTAAACAATTTGATAAAGTTTTCATATAACTATTTACAAAACTTATCTGTATATTTATGTTGTGAAAGAAGAAACTGACCAAAAGGAAAAAAACCCAAAAAAGTGAAAATATTTGCTTCAATCTATAGTCAGATTCCATCAGTTCTTTTTTTTTTTTTTTTTTTTTTTTTTTTTTTTTTTTTTTTTTGACATTTTTCATTACGAATCCTTTGGAATTTTCTTGGATCATTGTATTATTGAGAATAACTGAGTCATTCATAGTTTCATAGTTGATCCTTATAATCATCATCTAAAGAAAATGGAAAATTCACTTATCTTGCCAGTGTATTTTCCAGGGATGGCCCACATTGATATTGAGATTGACATATATACATTTCCAAAGCTAGCTCAGTGTTTGGAAAGCTCTGAAGGAAAGTATGGGAAAGGAAAAGTCTTAGGCTAATTATCAAACCAAAGGTCTAGGAGCTATTGTGCTGACCTCATTGCCATGTGCCAGAGAAATTTGGACAGTATATGAGCACCATTTCAGGAAACTGAATTACTTCCATTTGAATTATTTTAGGAAGATTCTGAAGATCACAAAATAAGGTACCAGACACTTTCTTGAACTAAACTGCCAAGTTTTCAAACTCTTCTGTAGAGAGTGAAACTTCATTAGGCTGGCCACATTGTTCTGCAATTGCCAAAAAGACTATTTTATGGAGAATTCTTGCTGCTCAGGTAATGGTAAAAAAAAAAACGATACAAAGTTATAATCAAAATTGCTTTTAAGAGCTTTAGAATTGATTATGAAACAGGGGAGATGCTGGCACAGTACTGCCCAGAGTGGTGTGCCCTCATTGGAGAAGGTGATGTACAAAGCAGAATTAAAGTAGCTTAAAAGAAATACAAGATGCAAAAATTTAGAGAATCCACCTCAAATGTTCACATGGACTATTTGTGCTTGACCTGTGATAGAGTATTCTGAGATCATACTGGTCAGATCAGCCATAATCACTGTAGTGACATAGTCACCTAGGACTCATTGTACTCTGATTTTAACATTTTATGTCATTTTGGTTCTCTTTGAGAATTAAGGACAATGACCACTGTGAAATATTGCTGTTACCTAGATGATATTCTTCTTTCTATCTTTATTTTGTATCCAAGTTTTCCAAGTTTTTTTCTGAAATCTGCCTGCTCATCAAAGCACAATAGTATTCCCTTACATTCACATACCTGAACTTGTCTAATTATTCCCCAATTGATAGGTATTCCCTCAATTGTCAATTCTTTGCTAGAAATGCTACAGATATTTTTGTAGATATAGGTTCTCCCCACCCCCCACTACACCCTTTCCCTTTTATCTCCTTGGAATATAGACCTAGCAGTGGTATTGCTGGATCAAAGGGTATTGAAGCAATTTGAAACTATGCCCAAAGGGCTATAAAACTGTACATATCCTTTGATCCACCAGTATCTATACTGGGTCTGTATTCTAAAGAGATCATAAAAGATGGAAAAGGACCCACATGTGCAAAAATGTTTGTGGCAGTCCTCTTTGTAGTGGCAAGAAACTGGAAACATCAGTTGGAGAATAGCTGAATAAGTTATGATATATGAATGTTATGGAATATTATTGTTCTGTAAGAAATGATCAGCAGGATGATTTCAGAGAGGCCTGGAGAGACTTATATGAACTGATGCTGAGTGAAATGAGCAGGACCAGGAGATCATTATACACAGCAACAAGATTATGTGATGATTAATTCTGATGGACATGGCTCTTTTCAACAATGAGATGATTCAGGCCATTCCACTAGCCTTGTGATTGAAGAAAGCCCACCTGAACCTAAAAGGAGGACTATGGGGACTGAATGTGGATCACAATGTAGTTTTTTCACCTTTTTCATTATTTACTTTTTTTTCTTTCTCATTTTTTCTTTTTGATCTGATTTTTCTTTTGCAACATGATAAATTTAGAAATAAGTATGGAAGAATTGCACATGTTGAACATACATTGAATTGTTTACTGTCTAGGGGAGGAGATGGGGGGAAAGGAGGGAGAAAAATTTGGAACACAAGGTTTTTTAAGGGTGAATGATGAAAACTATATTTGCATGTATCTTGAAAATAAAAAAAAAACTATTGTCAAAAATAAATAATTAAATAAAAATTTAAAAAAAGAAATAAATGATTATTTCTAAGACTTTTTGACCTACTCATTCTTTAGGATTAGGCTGTTTAATTTTTACTTAGTTTTTAATCTATCTTCCTATTTCCCTTAATAACTGTAATTTTTATTTCATTATGATCTAAAAAGTATAAATTTGATATTTCTGCCTTCCTACATTCTATTGTGATACTTTTATGCCCTAACATGTGGTCAATATCTATGTAGGTGCCAAATACCATTATTGACTAGAATTTGACTTTCTTTTACTGCTATTGTTATTTATATTATTATAGTCATGGTTTTGACACTGATTTTACAGGATCATACCATACTTTTATTTTCCCTTTACTTGTCTTTTTTTCTATGTTCTACAACCCCTTAAAAATACAAATTAGTTGATGAGTTAATATTTATTTCTTAACCAATTCTCACTTTTCCTTTTTTTAAAAATTAAAACAGCTTCTTTATTATCTTTAAATTTTAATTCTTCAGAGCTTCTTATCACTCGTGTCAATTTCCTATACAGAATTTTAAAGCTTAAGACATTATCTATTCTTTCTTAGCTAAATCGTCCTGTGTCTAGGTTCTCTCTTGTCTATCATGAATTCCAACAGGAAATAATCACTCTCCCTCTCCCAAATAATTGTTTTGTCCTTTATACTTAAATAATAATTCATTCTTGTCGGTGAAAATCAAATCAAGAATAATGTCTCCCTCGCTGCCACTTATTTTACCTCTTAAAAAATAAAATTCTTAGAGAACACCATAAGATCTATCAATAATTGAAAACTCCCTATCTCTAAATTTGTGACCTATTTCTTGAATTCATTCTCACTTTCTGCCTTTTGACTCAGTGGTTCATAGTATGTTCTCATGGCAATATAGTTTCTATTGTCTGTTGATCCTTACCCAAATGCTTTTAATATTCCATTTATCCTTCAATTCTCATATTTCTTCATATGACTATATCTTAATATGTATGTAATTCTATCTCTACCTTTAAAATATGCATTATGTTCTTTTTGAATATAATATAGTCTTCCAAAGTCATAATACATTTGAGTTGCATCTTTTCAAGTTTTTTTATTACATTTGGCTCTTTGGATTAAAAGTCCTTAAAGATTTATTAAGAATTATTATATGCCAAATATTGTGCTAAATTTTAGGGATACATACACAAAAAAGATAATCCCTTTCCTCAAGAAACTTAAGATTTTTTATTCTTAATAGGATTTTATTTTTTTCCAATTACATGTAAAGATAGTTTTCAACATTCATTTTTATAAGATTTTGAGCTCCAATTTTTCTCCCTCTCTCTTTCCCTTCCCTCTCCCCCTCACAAGACAGCAAGCAATTTGATATAGATTACACATGTACAATCATGTTAAACATATTTCTATATTGGTAATCTTATAAAAAGAAGACACAGAACAAAAGGAATAACCATGAGAAAGAAAAACAAAAACAAAAAACCAGGAAAAAAGTTAGAATAGTATGCTTTGATCTGCATTCATACTCTATAGTTCTTTCTTTGGCTTTAGTTAGCATTTTCCATTATGAATCCCTTGGAACTGTTTTGTGTCATTACATTGATGAGAAGAGTTAAGTCTATCATAAATGAACATTGAACAGTGTTGCTGTTACTCTATACAATGTTCTTTTGGTTCTGATTACATCACTTAACATCAATTCATGTAACTTATAATCTAATTGGGGAAGATAACATATAAAAGAAAATAAAAAAGGGATAAAGGAAGAAGGTACATAACATAGAAGATACAATGGAGAAATAAAAGAAATCCAAAATGAGTGCATCTGGAAAGACCAAAGATTAGACCAAAGTGAATGCTTCCAGGTAGGAAATGCACAACTATAAAAATATTAATTGTTCATGGGTAAGCTGAGCCAATATAATAAAATAACAATTCTCCCTAAATTAATTTACTTATTCAATGCCATACTAAACTACCAAAATATTTTATAGAGCTAGAAAATATAATAACAAAATTCAACTGGAAGAACAAAAGATTAGAAATACTAAGGGAATTAGCAATAAAAAAATTTCTTTGATTAAGGCCTCATTTTTCAAATATGTAGAGACAACTGAATCAAATTTATAAGGATACAAGTCACTGGGGCAATTAGAGAATGCAGTAGATAGAGCACCAGACCTGAAATCAGAAGAAGCTGACTTCAAATGCAACCTCAGACACTTACTACTTCCTAGTTGTGTGATCCTGGGAAAGTCACTTAACTCCAATTGCCTCAGCAAAAAAATAAAATAAAATAAAATAAAATAAAATCACTGAGGAAAAAATATGTATTAATAAATAAAAAAAGAACACAAGTCATTCCCCAATTGATAAATGGTCAAAGGATATAAATAATCAGTTTTCAGATTAAAAAAATTAAAACTACCTATAGTCCTAGGAAAACATGTTCTAAGTCACTATTGATTAGAGAAATACAAATTAAAACAACTTTGAAGCATCACCTCGCCTATCAGATTAGCTAATATGACAAAATAAGGAAAATGGAAAATGTTGTAGATGTAGGAAAACTGAGATACTAATGCATTGTTGGTGGAGTTGTGAATTGATCCAACCATTCTGCAGAGCAATTTGGAAGTAGACCCAAAGTACAATCAAATTGTGAATACCCTTTGATCACTACTAAGTCTATATTCCAAAGATTTTTTTTTAAATGGGGGGCATCTTTTTCCCTCATGTATAAAAATATTTATAGCACCTCTTTTCATAGTGGCAAAGAACTAGAAATTGAAGGAATGCCCATTTTGTAATGAAATACTATGTGCTATAAAAAATGATGAACAGATTGCTCCCAGAAAAACTTAGAAAGATTTACATGAAGTGATGCAAAGTGAAGTGAGCAGAGTCAGGAAATCATTGTACACTGTAGCAGCAATACTGTTTGAGAAAGAATTGTGAATTACATAGCTATTCTCTGCAATACAAAAATCCAAGAAAATTTCAAAGGACTCATGTTGAAAAATGCTATCCCCCTCCAGAGAAAGAACTGATACAATCTTAATGCAGATAGAAGCATACTTTTTACTCTCTTTTATTTTTTGTGGGATTTTTGGCCTGTGTTTTTCTTTTATAACATAACTGATATGACAATATGTTTTGTATGACTGGACACATATAACAATTATCAAATTGCTTGCCTTCTCAATAGAGATATAGGGAAGAAAATAGGGATAGAATTTGGAATTCAAATCTTTAAAAATATCAATGTTAAAATTGTTTTTACATGTAATTTTAAATTTAACTATTGAAAAAAAGATTTCCCAATAATGAATTTATTGGGGGCATGATGAAGTAAAAGAAATCCAAAATGACTTCAGCTAGAAAAGCCAAAGAAGACAAAAATGAATATAATCAGTTGGGATCTTGTTAACCATATTTTGGTGCATTTCTGCATATCTACCTATCTATGTATCTATCTATGACTGTAAGCTTCATTGCTAGTTCCTTTCTTACATATTGTTTTATAGGTATTACTGGAATTCTGCTGCTATTCTTTTTCTAATACTATAATTTTTTTTCCTATGGTATCCAACTTGGCAAATATATGTGGGCAGTTTTCTTCTTCCCCCTTCATTTTCAGTTTAAAGCATTCTTGATCAGATTTGAAAGGCTCCAGGCAAATACATTTAATTCAGTCCAATTCAATCCAATAGATACTTATTAAGTGTTTACTATGTGCTAGAAATTGTCCTTAGGTGCTGAGGATACAAATATGAAAAATGACAGTTCATGCATTTAAGAAGCTTGAAATATAGTTGAGGAGAAGGAAACATGTGCACAAATGACTATAATACAAGTTAGAATTTGATTAAGTGCATGAGAAATTTGAATAAGGACGAATCATTTCTGGCTGGTTGGGTGCACAGAATCAGGAAAATTTTTGACTTATAGGCCTTAAAGCTAGAAGGGACATTTAGTTCAACTGTCATTGTTACAGGTAAGGAAACTGGGCTAGGTACTGGGGGATATACAAAAATTAGAATCATTGACCTCATGAAACTATTGAACTATAATCATACACAAATAGCTATAATGCAAATTAGCATCATGATAAATGCATCACAATGCTGCAACATGCTATGTGAAAACTGATGAGGGAGAAGTCCATTCCCAGTGAGAGGAATCAGGAAAGATTTCATTGAAGAAGTGACATTTAAAGCTTTAAAGGATTGTTCAAAACAAGTTATGGAGTTTACCAAGAGTGTGGGGGAGTACCTTCCTGGCAATAATATAAGCACTAGAAATAGGAAATTGTAGAGTATGTATGAAAGAAATGGAATCGTTAAGTCTAGCTGTAATATAGATAGAATATGTAGAAAAGAGAATTATGAAAAAAAGCTAACAAGATAGTGCCAAATTGTGGAAGATCTTGAATGCTGAACTAAGTAGTTTGAACTTTAGGAAAGAATAGGGAACCATTGGAGAGTTTTGAGCAGAGAAAGGCCATGGCTGAGAAAAAGTCTGGAAGGGATTGTTCGGAAGTGAGGTAGAATGAAAGGAAAAACTCTTCTTAGCAATATTCTTGGCAAGTTGCAATGAAAAACTTTAGAATGGCATACTATGTATTCATAGTTCTGGAGTAACAATTGAGTTAGCCTTGTTTGCAGGAATACTTGATGACTTCAGACTTATTAGCAAAGAAATGTGCTTTATGGAAACATTTTCCTGGGTGGGCCTGAAAGTGAGACTCCATAGAGGGAATTCTTGGGGAGGAAACTCTTTTATCAATGCAGATTAGTACCTATTGTGCTAATTTGGCATTAAACAGTTGCCCAGGGCACTTGGGAATTAAATGAATTATCCAGAGTTGCTCAAATTTTATTATTTACTGATACACCACTACTAGAATCAGCACATACATACATGCATGCATGCAAACACATGTTACTTTCATACATGTATGCATATATGTGTGTATGTATATTGACCCCCAATAGTGGTATATCACATACTGCCACATTATGCATATACATACATATAAGTAGTTATATACATATATCTTGCATTTAAGAAATACACGTGTATATAATATACAAATCAAAATAGGACAATTTGTAGTGCTATTATGAATATTGAAGTATTCTGAAATATCCTTTCGTTATCTTTTTGAATATAATTATGATCTATAAAGTCCAGTAGTGTCAACTGCTTTTATAATTCTTGGACTTTCTTCTGATGGATTTTTGAATGATATACTTTTTTTTCTTTTTTAGTTCTATTGATGTTTTTCTTTTTCATTGCAAACATTTATAGATATTCATACTTTCTTAAAAGTCTCTTGTGATAAAGTAACTTAGGTAAAACTAGTAACACAATGATCTCATTTGAAAATGTATGCAACATTTTATATTAATAGCAGCACTTCCCCACACTCATTAAAGAAATTAATAGGATATCTCTTTTCTCTCTATCCCACCTACTATGCAACTGGGGGAAAAAAAAAGAAAAATAATTTCTTGTTAAAAATATGCATAGTCAAGAAAATAAATTCCTTTAATGACTTTACACTTATATACCATATTCTACATCTTAAATCCATCACACCTTTGTAATGAATCACATGTTTTATTATTAGAGCTCTGGAATCTTGAATTCATTATATCACTGTCAATTATATTATATTCATATGGTTTTTTTTTAAATTGTTATTGTACAAATTGTTCTCCTAGGGTCTGCTCATTTCATTCTTTATCAGTTTATAAAAGCCTTTGAAATTGCTTCTTTTAAAAATGATGTTATAAATTATTCTGCTGCTTCTGCTCATTTCATCTGCATCTGTTCACCTAAGTATTTTCATGTTGTTTTTTTTTTTTGAGATCATCTATTCCATTATTTCTTATAGCACAATAGTCTTCCTTTAAATTCATGCATCACAACTTATTCAACTGTTCTTCAGTTATATATTCTCTTATTTTCTTTTTTGCCACTGCAAAAGGAGAGGCTATAAATATTTTAATACATAAAAGATCTTTTCCTTTTTCTCTGATCTCTTTTGGAAATGTAGCAATGATATAGCTGAGTCAAAGGGCATTAAGTATTTGCTAAATTTTTGTGTAAAATTCCAAATTACTTTCGGAATGAATATATCTACCCACAGATCTACCAACAGTTTATCAAGGTGCCTATTTTCCCACAAACTCTCCAATGTTTATCATTTTATTTTTCTTATCTTTGTTATTCTAATGGATGTGAGGTGGACTCTTAGAATTGTTTTAATTTACATCTCTAATAATAACTTGGGATATTTTCATATGGTTATTATAAATTATCTAGCTTTCTCTTCTGAGAACAATCTGTTGATATCTTTAGGCAATTTGGGAATGGCTTTTTTTCTTATAATTTTGAATATAAATATATCAGTGAATATAAATTTGAATAACTTCTTTATCTATCTTGGCCGCAAGACCTTATCAGAGGACTTGCCTCAAAGATTTCCCCCAATTAAGTTTTTCCTTTTTAGTATTAGCTTTATTAGATTTGCTTGTACAAAATGTTTAGAATTTTGTGTATTTATAATGCTCTATTTTATCTTCTGTGATCTTCTCTATTCCTTATTTGGTCATGAGTTTTCCTCTTAACTAGTTTTAATAGATAATTTTTTCCATATTTTTAAAATTTGTTAATTATTTGACCTAAAAAATAGTATGGAAATACTAATAATTTATGTGGGTTAATTGTGTGTCCTTCAAGTTTGCTGTAATAATTCTTTCAAATAATTATTTAATTGGGTCTTTAGAGTTCTTTAAATATACAATCATAATAATTTTGTTTCTTTTTAAAAAATCTATGATTATTCCTTTGATTAATTTTTCTTATTACTACAGCTAGCATTTCTAGCATTATGTCAAATAGTGGTAACAATGCAATAAAAATTGTCACAGTGCAATAACAATTAATTAAATAAGAAACCACTGAAAAAATTTTCTAAAATCATTTGGAGGAAATTAACTTAATTGAAAAGAATCATTGAGTAAAAGAGTAAATCATAGAAATAATAGTTTCCAACATGAGATAGCATTCCAAGATTTTTTGGATGTGTCTTAGCAACTCTTAGAGGAAAATTATATCCCTAAGCTTTTTTTTTATTAATGAAACAAGATTAATGAATTGAGAATACATCTAAAATAGTATAAAGCCAATATACTAAAAATACCCAAATGGAAATATTAAAAATTAAAGAGGACATTAACAAAATTAAAGTAGAATTAATAAATAAAACCAGATACTATTTTAAAAAATAAATTAGATAAACCATTAGTTATTTTGATTAAAAAGAATGAAGAAAACCAAAATTAAAAAAAACAAACATACAACAAATGAAAAAATAAGGAATACTGGAGATTATTTTACCCAATGATCCAAAAAATTTAACAATTCAAATTAATAAGTGAATATTTATAAAAAAAAAACATAAAATAATTAAATTCACAGAAGAAATGGAGAGTTTAAATTTAAGAAGGAGAAATACAAGTCAAAATGACCTTCTTTATAAAAACCCCGGGACTCCAGAATTAGAATGTCTGACAGCTAGACATAATAGGTTAATGTTTTTATTTGGGTTCTTTTTGGTTATTTATGGCTTTAGGGGAGTGTTAAGATTTCCTTTGGTTGAGGGAGTGTGAGTAGAATTGTGCTTTTTTCTTTTATTTTTTTAAACTTTCTGAGTGGGTAATACCTCCTGGCTTATTTGGTAGTTCTCTGCGGTATTATTTACTCTTCTCTCTAATCAAGGGAGCTCAAGGGAAAAATTAGGAGCCTCTGGTTATACATATTTCTAATTAAGTGGCTAAAGAACTCATCTATCACTTTGGAACCTGAACATCTATTGACTTCTTGAGCTTGCCTCTGTTACACTTTCCCTCCAGTTACATATTTGCCATCCCTCACAGATCCACTGTTATAACTTTGACACATCTCTATATATCTTCAATTATGGAAAGTTCTCTGGATACATGAAGAGGCTCAAACATTGCCCTTTCAAGTGCCTCATTTGGTTCTTCAATCTAAAGAGTCTTATTAAAGTTCACAAAGTTTTCAAAGGGGTCATGTACCTTCAACCCAGGTCTTAGACAACCCTAAAATTAGAAGTTGGCTAGCCTATTTTTGGTGATTATTAGGTGAGTTAATACATCCATTTGTAATGCCCTGTGTTGTGTTTTGTTTTTTTTTCAGGAGAAAATTTTTGCAGATCCTCTGGGATGATTTTGTACAGATTTCCATCTATATTACCTTAAACACTGTGGCAGTCACTTTCTGAAGAAAGGCATGGATTTCTTCATATATTGGAGAAACTTATAAGTGGAATTTTTACCATATAATTTTGATTTTTTATATTAGGGTCCCAAATTTTAAGTCCCACACACTTCTCAGAATAACTTCATGTTCTCTGGCAGCTACTTTGTAACTAAACTTTTTGTCTCAAAAGGGAAGACTCATTTTTTATCTTACTTTTCTTTATTTTTCATTAGTTTTTAGTAATAGAAATGTTTTTCTAGTTTTTAAATGTAATTAAAATTTTTTTATATTATTTTAAGGTGGGGCAAATAACCCTTGTGTTGACCTAACAGTAGATTATTGATTGCAGAAGTAAAAGTATTAAAGTGTCTCACAAGTCTTTTAGAAGTCTTTATCTCTCAGGAAATAAAATAAAATAGGAGTAATAGGTTACTATTTCATGTTGAGAAGTATTTTCAATACATGCTTAATAATCTTTTTTAAGTATTGACTTTGTATTTGTATTTTTTTATATAGGACACAAATAGCTATCTTACATATGATTGATTTTGCATGTTAAGTTCCTTTCTAAAAGAGATGTTGGTAATTCTTTTGGAGGGAGATCCTAGTCTTGAGTCAAAGGCATGGTGGAACAAACTAGTAACATCTCTTGAGAGCTGATTGTTAAATTTCCAGTGACAGCATTTATACCTCAGAAATTGGCAAGTGCTACAAATCAAGGCTTCTTTTATTGTTTTGTTCATTGCCTTAAGGAAGTGATGGAGAAAATATTAACAATACAGATTAAACTTAAAATTATGTTATACATTTTTTCCCTCCCAGATCTGGTTGTTAAATATTTGACAGCATGCTACCGACCATATTTAAACTTCAAATTTAGTTATATTTTTCAGAGTTTTATTTTGGGCTAGAGTTTAATTAATCAAGAGAGTGCTAACAGGGTGTCATCCTCTTGCTTTGGGGTTAATTTACATCAGGACATGAACTTGGTATGTATGATCCAAGAGCCCTTTCACTCCTCCTTTTGCTTCAGGCATTCATTTATTTATATAAGGAAGATTGACTGAGTCTTCTATTCAAGGGATATTACAGAGACTTTAAATTAGTATACCATAATAATATGTTGATGTTAATTTAATAAGAATGAGGCTTCAGTGTTATCCAACTTCATTCAGAATCATTTATATAAATCATTAAATCTTATAGATTCTCAGTGCCAACTCCTTCATTTTATAACTGAGGAAAATGTAGTCCAAACAAATTCAATGAGTTATCCAAAGTTACAAAGTAGATTAGTGACAGAGATCTAGATTTAAGTAGGGTAAGTAATGTGAAAACTCTGGCAGAAAAAAAAATTACCAAAAAAAAAAAAAGCTTCCCTCCTCTTTTGGGAAACTCCCTTTTTGACAACTGCCAGATTTGCAGATCAGTAGAACGCTGTTAATAGTTTATCTAGATTTTAGTCAAGCATTTGACAAAATCCTTCATGTTATTTTTGAAGAACATATAAAAAAGATCTGGTTCAGACAATAGTATAGTTAGTTTGATTGGAATTAGTACCCAAAGAGTAGTCATTAACAAGTCATTGTCAGCTGAGAAGAATGCCCCTTTTTTCCTCTCTGTAACTTACATAAAGCCAGAAATGACATACTTGCATGTCTGAAGATGACACAAAGACTAGATTATGGTCAGGATCCCCTAAGTTATTAACAGAATGTTGGATTAAATTTAATAAGATAAAGTTTCATGGGGATGAATGTAAAGTTTAATATGGGTTTAAAAAAACCCCAGAATTCTGTAGATACAATACAGGGGAGATGTGGATAGTCTGTTGTCAAGTGCACTGACAAGAATTTGAAGACTTTAGTGACCTGCCAACTTTATGAGTCAACAATGTGACATGAAAACAAAGAAAGTTAATTCAATTCCAGGTTGTAGTAAGAGGGACTTACTGTGAAAAGCCTTAAGTTCATACCATTCAAGCATTGTCTAAAGAACCAGAAGATATTTAGTTTAGAATCCATTCAGGGTGGGACATACCAGCTGTCATCAAGTATAAAGCTTTACTGATACCTTTAAATTTTTGTTGGAAAGATTAGATTAGAAACAAATAGAGCTGTCTAAAAAATGAAATGGGAATTGAATCTCTACTCCCATCCTTACTCCCTTTTCACTAGCAATGATATATGATTCTGTTAATGGATAATTGGCAAAGTTGCTACTATGATGAGTAATTGTATGAATAGTGAGGTGTTAAACTATTTTGCCAATTGACTTTCTTCTTTTAAAATTAAAAAAAAAATTTGACTCACTTAAAACCCTGTTACTTTAAACTAGAAGGAAGTATGAATAATAATATAAAAGCCCACAGAAAGATTAGGGAATAAAAATGTTCATAGAAGATAGGCTTGCAAAATCTGTTTCAAACTGACAAACTTTGGATCAGGTTTATACAATTTTTAGGACCTATGACGGTCAACATCATCAAAATTGTTGTGGCACATTGATCAAATTTAACAAGATAATGTGGATGTAAAGTTTTATGAACTTATATTTGTAATACTGCTACAAAGCTAATTTGTAGTCATTATTTTCATCTAAATATGCAAATAATAGGATTTCAGTTTTAAGATCTCTTGTAGAATAACAAATATTCTAGTGAATTCTAAAGAACTGGTAAGGAAGTAGTGGACATATTCAAAGGAGAGTTGTCCTTTTCATAACTCAGGAGACTAATTTTTTCTACTTTATTATAATTTTATACAAGATTTTGAAAATGAATTTGATTCATCCAGAGGCTAGATGAAGGTTTCTAAAGAATAAGGTATTTAATAAATAACATCTTATGAGTTGTACTTAAGTAGCCGTTATTTTTTAGCTATTGTTTAAAAGCAAGAAAATTTACTTCTTGGATAACAAAATTCTTGGTTTTTAATCTTATTTATTAGTCTTGCTAGTATCAACACATTTCAAATCTTATTTTACAAAAATTCATTTTTAGAAATAGACTTTAATGAGTATTGGTGTTTAAACTTCATTTTATGGAGTTTGTTAAACTCCATTGGTATGGAGAATACTAAAGAAATTATTCTATAGATTCCTTTTTTACATTGAAATTTCATCCTAATAGATTGTGTTGCCATTGCTATGAAGACATTAAATTGCATCCAAGTAAAGGAGATTGATGTTGATATCATAAAAATTATGAAATGCAATTACTTCTTAAGTTCAATAACTGTTTTTTTAAAAAAGTCTTTTGAAAGAAATACTAGGAAGAAATTGTCTCATAACAGCTTGCAAAATATTTGGCAGTGCTAGCTAAGTATCATTAGCCTCTCTTGGGAGAAGAGAGCTTAAAGAGTGACATCTCTCAGAAATTTGTGAGCAAACAAGTATTATCCCCCATTGTGGCTGATTCTTAGGTTCTTGTCCAACTCTCATAGCTCCAGTGGTTCCTTGACCTTGACCTAGCTCTTTTTCCAATCTGCTTCATTTCTCTGTCTCTCTGTCTCTCTGTCTCTCTCTCTGTGTCTCTCTCTCTTTTTTATTTCTCTCTCTTTTTCTTTCTTTCTCTCTCTCTCTCATACACACACACACACACACACACACACACACACACACACACACACACACACATACATGTTTTCCTTCTTATGTTGTATGGTCTGAATCCTGGGAAAAAGCCTGACCTGAACTCCGAAATGCCTTATTCAAATCCCTCCTAAGTGTCTGGCATACATATTTTCTTCTTCTACTTGCCTCTGAGGGTATCCTTATGGCCTGACAGGGACTTGGACGCAATATAACTATGTTTTTCTCCAAACTCCACAAAACTCAATAAATTGAGCAATGCCAAAGATGACTCTTTAAATGACAGTCTTGTAGTTTATAGTTTAGGTAGTGAAGAAAGGGGGTGAAATCAGAAAAAATTAATTCAATTTTTAAAATAACAAAATAATTAGAAAACAGTAAAGATTTTAATCACTTTTTCACTAAAAAAAAAAAAAAAAAGAAATCCCATCTGTGCTGACAGCTTATTAAGTTTCAGCTTTAGGCAATTTGAAATTGTTAGAATATCAAAATTGTTATCCAAGGCTTCATAATGGAAAGATTGCTCCAATTTAATTACAATACATAGCAATTTACTTTTTGTAATGTAAAATAAAATTTTGGAGAATTTAAAAGATTATTAATTATTAGATTAATATTTAATTGTATTAATGATTAAATAACATATAAAATATATTTAATTTTTATTTATTCCAAGATTGATGAGTTCCAGTACATATGTTAAATGATATGTCACATGTTTAACATATCAAACAAGATAAGTTAAAGTACAAGTATAAAATCCTATTGAGCTCAAGCAGTGATGAACACTATTAGGACTTAGTGAAAGAAATCCTAAATTGTACCTTTGATGTTTTCTTTTAAAAGTTTTTCTACATGTAGTATATTTAACAATGTTTGGTGATGCTATTTAAATCACATAAAGAAGTATATTTTTGCTAAGAAAAGGGAAGACTGAAAAATTTGTGACTGATTTATCTCTCAAATAAATATATGGCTAAATTTAAACCTGTAATTTGGACCATGCCATTAATGCCTCTACTTCCCTTAATAGCAGCATTTCCTAAATGTAACTTTAATTCTTTTGAGTGATTAATAATTCTTTTGAAAATTAACCTGAAAGGTTAAACGTATATAATAATTGCAATTATTTTACAAAATTGTTGAAATTATTTTAGCACAATGCATGAAAGGTCACCGTGCTTTGAGCAAGAATTATACTTAGAAGTAAAAGGTAGATTTGCCAAATCTCATGAGCTTTTTGAACTCATTCTCTTTTGGAACTTCATATATGCAAGAACATACTGTGCTTTAAGATATGTGGGAAATAATTTTAAACTACTGTTCTTGCTATATCTTCTCAATAAATATCTTTTCATAAAGACTGATTGATGTCAACTGGTTTATTGATATTAGGTGGTTCATCTCATAAGGGCTCAGAAACAGTGTTAGAAGCCAGGGTGACAGCATTGGTTGTACAATCAAAAGTAATAAGAAAGGAAGAGGAATGGGTTCAAATTTAAAGGGCATGTATAAGTAGTTCGTTTCCTTTCATCTGCAGGATCAAACATAAAATCCTCTGTTTGGAATCCAAAGACCTTCATTGCCCCCCCTTTTTCTATCTTCTAGTCTTGCACCTTATATTCTTCCATAGACTCTGTGATCCTTGTCTCCTTATTATTCTTCTCACAAGATGTTCCATTTCTCCATTTTGGTATTTCAGTGCTTCCCTTTTTCATCTCTCTCTCATATCTTCAAATCCCAGCTAAAATCCTACCTCCTGCAGGAAGCTTTTCCCCCTTTATTCTAGTGCCTTCTATCTGCTGATTATTTCCAATAAATCCTGTAAATGGCTTATTTGTACCTAGTTGTTTGCATGTCATCTCCTCCATGAGACTATGAGCCCCCGTCTCTCACCTTTCTTTGTATCCCCAGAACTTAGCACAGTGCCTGACACGTAGTAGGTGCTCAATTACTGTTTATTGATTGACTAATTCTCTGCTGGGTTCCCAGACTGGTGCTTTTCTAGACTCCATAGCCAGCATTTCTCTTTGCCATGGATAGTAGAGATGGGTCACAGTCCCTGCACCTGCCAATATCTTTAGGGAACTGTCTTTTCATTTTTCTTTCCAGGTATTTCCTCTGGTGTTGGAAGACTCCAGTTATCAATGAGACCTCTGATTTTCTCAAACTCACTCTCAGTTACCCTTTCACCTAAAATAAGAAAATAATAAACTCAAATGAGATAGAAGTGTTATGACTTGCAAGGGGGTGGGGAAGTGCTCAGGTTTCCACCTCCCATCTGCACCTGGTAGATCAAATAAATTCTCACTTGAAAGCTGTCAGGTCTTCCAGGAACACTTAGTTTTGGCTCAGAAACTCATAAGTTATCATCGTTTTGGCTTCTCAGTCAATAGTAGAGCATAATACCACATCTATATTAAAGATGATTATGCTCTATTGAGTTTTTGGACCTTCCCTCGAATGTCTGAAAGATTGCCCCAACATGTAATATGCATAACACTGTGGGAATCCTTACCCTAGCTCTCACTCAAAGCCAGTAGGAAGCCATGGGCAAAGAGAGGGACTGCCAGTGTTTTTGCTTTATTTTGCTATGAAGGACATGATTTTGTTGCTGCTTCTATCCCTATTTTATTTCTTCTTATGTGAAGGACTGTTGGAAATATCTGTGACCTTTTGGGCTTCAAAAGTCTGGAAATTCATCCTAGAGCTTGCTGGCAGTCAAACCTGGTGAAGGGTGAGTCCCCAGAAGTCCAGAGATGGGGATCCATGTCAATGTTTGCTGCCAATATATCCCCAAAGCTTTCCTTTAAAGAGGCCTCAGGTCTGAACTTTCTGAGTAACTCCATTTTCCATCAGTAGTCTACAGAACACAATACCCTCACATTGGGCACCTTTAAGTTGCTCACCTTGTCCCTTTCAGCTTCCTTTTGTGTGCTGCCTTTTCCATTAGCTTGTAGGCTCTTTAAGGGGCAGGGAATTGTCTTTTTCTTATTTGTATCCCCAGTGCTTAGAACATAGTAGGCACTTATTTAATATTCATTGAATTGAATTGAATTAGAATGATTATGTACCTTGGGATAGATTTGGGGTTTTTTTTGTTAGCCTAATTAGGTTCTGGGATGCTCATGACTTGAAGACTGGCCACATGATGTTGACTTTTTTATGTTAGCCATTGAAATACATTGTTTGTTAACACCTAAAATTTGCTTGTATCCTCTACATGGGAGTACTCATATTCATACCCACAAAACCATGGATTCTTGATGTAATAAAATTAATAGATAAAATTAACTCTTGAAAAAGCAAGCCATGATGTTCTAGCAAGTTACTTTTTTGAGCATTATACACTGAAGTCATCTCATTCTTGCTCCCAAGAGCTAATTGTCAAATCCTGAGTGAAAACATTTATACCTTTGAAATCAGCAAATGGTACAAAAAAGGACATGATATAGAGTTTCGACAATTGTCTAAATACAAGAAAATGATGGATAAGATGTTAATAATGCAAATTAAACTTAAAAGTTTCATGTATTTTCCCCCAGAGAGGTGGAACACTTAACTACCACACCATGATCATACTGCTCATCATTTGAACATTTTGTTGTAGTTAGTACCATCACCAGAGTATGGATAGGGATAGAACAGAGTTAAAATCACCTTGGTCCACTTTGCTCTACTCATGTTCTTGGTAAAAGATTTGGTGAGGCAGATAATTGAGCATTTTATAAAAGAGGAGGCATGGAAATTTGTTTCTTTGTGTATTTCAATATATTATCCTTTTCATTGTCCCCTATACAATCAAATAATCAAAAACTCATTATGTTTTAAAAATAATGTTCTTGAAACTGACAGGTGGAAGACTGGGGACACATCTCAAAATTATCTGAACATTTTCTGAGCATACAAAGAAGTTCTACTTTATAAATGTCAATTAGTTTTGAAATTTTATCTTATGACCAAAAGACTTGTTTTTATTTCTAATATTATCTCCATGATCTATGAAAAATGCATTTTAATTAAAAGCATGCATAAATTCTGATATTAAGAATTTGGAAGAAAAAAATCCCAAACACATGCAGAAGTTCTGTACTGAATAAATCATGTGTACTTGAGAATGAAAGCTGTCTTGTGAGAGAGAAATTGTGTGGAGCTACAGTAGATTTATTGTGTGAGTGTGCTTCTACATGGCATGCAGGACCCTGGGCATGACAGAGCAATTTCACAAGCAAACAACTGGTACCAGAAGGCGATACAAGGGTAGAAAAAAAGGGGGATGGGGAAATAAGAGTGTTTGTATACATATTTATACACACACACACACACACACACACACACACACACACACACACACACATATATAATGTATACCTCCACTCACCCTCCCACACATATATGTCTTACTTTCTATAGATTGATGAAGAGAAAGGTAGATATTACTTCTAGATAGAATATAATACATCTAATATTGTTGCTGTTCAGTCATTTCAGTCATATCTGACTCTTTGTGATCCCATTTGGAGTTTTCATAGCAAAGGATGCTTTGCTATTTCCTTCTCTAGCTCATTTTATAGATGAGGAAACTGAGGCAAAGAAGGGTAAGTGACTTGCTCAGAGTCATACAACTAGTAAATATCTGAGACCAGAATTAAACTAATGATCATGTCTTCCTGACTTTAAGCCTGGTACTCTATCCACTGTGTTACCTAGCTGCTAAAATCTAACCTATCTAATATTAATTTTATTATATAACACATAATAATATGTTCAATTATATTAAGTGCAAAATATAAATAACATTATATATGTGACAACTGTATATTATAAAAAGTTATATATATGTACATATATATAAAACATAGGACAATATATTTGCATATTGCTGTCTACCAGTAAAACTCTAGAGAAGCTTTGTTTATTCCAAGTATATTTATTGAAAAAAATTTCATATAGACAAATTGTAGCTGTTTCTAAAAAAAAAATTAATCTACCACTTATAATGCAATTTATTTTAAAAATGCTAAACAATGTTTAAATAAGCACCTAAGTCATAAATATGTATTGGTAACTTTGCTTATGCACAGAAACTGAGAGACTCATTGCAGATAATTGGATTAAGGAGGGAACAAACAAAAATAAATTCAGTGTTAAGAACCTCAAATTTACAAGGATAGTCCAGTTTTAAGTGTTTATAACTTTACTCCAGTTCAGACTAGCAATGCATTCTATACTTTCTTTCTAAATGTAATGAAGTCTTAGAAGCATTATTATTTTCGTATAGTTCTGTTATTAAGTTTTTGTTGATAAGTAGAATAAAACTTCCAGGAGTTTTGTGTGAGAATCCCAAGACACTGATTATAGAAATTAAAAAAAATATCAAGGATCTCCTACAATTGATTCAAATTCATCTACAGAAGTTATTTTGCTTTTTCCAAAAACATGCTCTATATTTTTTTCACCACACAAAATGCCTCATTTAACTACTCTGATATTTCCTGCTGACATCATCAAAACTTTGACATGTGACTTACTCCAGTGGGTCACAGTGGAATTTTTTTGCTTTAAAGTTAAACAAAGAGAAGGGGAAATGTTGAATTTAATTTTTAGCAGAAATTTGATCCTTATCCCCTGCCATCCCAAACAGAGTATTTTTTCCTTTGATGGGAGGCTGTCATATTACTCCTATTTTTTAAAAAAAGCTTTACACTTATTTTACTCAATACAAAAATATTAATTTGGCATAATATGAGCAATACATCAATTAGCAGCCAAGTTGGCTAAGAAAGTAAAACATATGCTTACACACTGTTCCTTAATGAACGGTATGTTTGCTTTGGCTGAATTGCTGCTCCCTGGCAAATTATCATTTTTATTAATTTTCCATCTAACAAGCAAGGAAGGTACTTTGTTGAGCAAAATTTAGGAGAGCCCTAGAAGAGTTTAAGACAAGCTTAATTTTCCTTAAATTTACATTAAATTTAGTTTTAAAATTATAATGAAATTATTTAGTTCTAATGCTTTCCTTAAGTAGGCATATAAATATTCTCCAATGAGGAATATGGCTAAATATGTAACATTAAATAATAAAACAGACACAAATAATTTCAATTCATTTTAGTCAAATTCCATAAGCATTTGTTAAATACCTATTATATTTCTGGCACTATGTAATAAAATGGATTTGCAAAGACAGAAAAGAAAATAAACTTTTCCTTCAAAGAGGTAGATAGATGTTGCAGTAGATAGAGTCTTGGACTTGGAGTTAAAAGAACTGAGTTCAAGTTGGATCTCAGATATTTACTAGCCTTGTGACCTAGGTAAAATTGCATAATCTCTCACAACCTAAGTTTATTCCTCTGCAAATGGGGATAATAACTACACTAATCTCACATATTTGAAAAATTATCAAATGGGATAATATATGAAAAGTACTTTGCACACTTCAAATTTATATGTTCATGCTATTTATTGTTCTATGGAACTTTGAATATGGCCACTAAGGAAATGTTTCCTAGACAGGTGGAAAAACTATTGCAAACAGAGCTTGGGAAAACAGAGCATCTAAGTATCCACTCTTTCCTGAGGAGGCAATGAAAAATTAAGTGTTTCATTTGCCTGTTCTGTAGACAAACAATATAATTAGGCATCAATGATATTATCTATACTGAAGATGCCTTTGCCTCCACAAATTTTGGATTGTATCTATAGCTGAATAGATAAATAGGAATAACTTAGTTCATACAATCATAGATCTAGGAATGAAAGGGTCTTTAGTGGTCATCTCATCCAAATTCCTCATTTTATACATGAAGAAAGTGAAACACAAAGATGTTAAATGACTTGCTCATATTCACAGAGATTCCGTCAGAGGCAGAATTTGAACCTGGTCCTCTTTGCTTGTTCCCCCTTTTACACAGGAGGACCTAAAACTTGTAGAGTTAAATGATCTACATATGGTCACACAACTGTCTCAGGAGAGAATTTAACTTGTCTTAATAGCATTTTCTGAATAATGTATTAAATAATAGATTTAAAACTGTGAGGAAGATACAAAAGAATGTAAGACATGGAAATCTCTGATTTCCAAGAGTTTGCAATATTTGGTGGGGGAAATATTTTGTTGACCTTACTGAAACCTACATTATAACATTAATTATTTTTAAAAACCCAAAAAATATGTTTAATCCAACTCTAAAAATCCCTTTCATAACGAACTTAATGATTATTATATTACTATTGCAGCTTCCTTATAGCCCTTTTTGACTCCTTTCTCTATAATGTACTAGGAAGATTTTTGGAGGAATGTTTGAACTTATGATTTAATTGATGTAGGGAAAATCCTCCTAGCAAAAAAAAGATCAGCTACTTGTCTGCAGCTTAACCTTAGAGAATTGCCTTGAAACATTGAGGAGTGAAGTAACTACCCCAAAATCACAAAGCCAGGAATATGTATCTGAGGTCAGCCAGGACTTCCTTACTCCTAGGTCAGCTTCTGATATCCATCATCATATGACCTTTCAACAAATAATTGTTACCTTTTTGTTTCTAATAGTAAGAGAAGTATAAATTAAAACATCTGAGGCAAAGAATTTAAAACAAAATTCAATGCTGGTAGGATTTTGGGGAAATACTTTATTGGTGGTGGTGGAACTGAAAACGGAGTCTTTGAAAAACAATTTGGTAAAATAGAATAAGAGTTATAAAATATAATCTTCCCCAGTGATCCTTCTGCTAAGATCATATATTAAGGATGTTGTTAAGTGGTTGAAAAAAGACTTACCTACAAAGCATATTCATAGTAGCATTATTCCTAATAGCAAAAGACTGAAAACTCTCATCTATCCAATAACTAGGAAATGATGGCCCACATTGTGGCATAGAAACGTAACAAAATACTATTGTGCCATAAAAATAAAAAAATAAGGAATGCAAAAATACATGGAAAGAAATCTATAATGATGAAGAGTAAAAAATTCAAAACAAAACTAACAGGAACTGGAAGGGAAATCCTCAAAATCTTAAAAGTAAAAACAGATTAGAAGATGTAAAAATTGCTAATGGTTTCTTTTTTGTTTTTATATCTGTCTTTATCCCCCTTAGACCAAAATGCAAATAGTTTGGAAATTATGGGGGGCATGTTATTTTTTATTCCTTATTTTGTTTTTGGGTCTGTTTTCTGGTTAGTTATTAAATATGTAATAGTTTTTAAATTAAGTGGCAATGTTAGTGGCCTCATTAGATTTTAAGTTTTATAGAAGCAGAATGGCTATCCCAGCATGTTGAATGTTCTCTTTGGGTTCTCATCTGCTTAAAATTATAGCTCATGGGAATTTGTACCAAAGTGTTCACTTTTTTCCTCTAGTCAGCCAGGACAAAAATAGTTCAACTAAAAACATTCAATGAAATAGCATAGCAAGAAAAGTCAAAGTAGAATATTTCATCCAAAAATCTAAGCAAAATATTTTACAAATACAAATATCATCAAGTAGGGAAATTAGGCACATGTAAAGATAAGAAACACATGAATCTAAGGCATAGACATAGAGTAAAAAGTATGACTCACCTACAGCACTACCAATGTCTTTTAGAAGGACACTATCTTCTGCTTTCAATAGGTCCTACCCTTCTCCCCATCATGGTTTATTGACAAAGAAATGAAAAAATGAGTTTAACAAAGTAATGATCAATTGGTCCCAGAAATTTCATTTAGATGCAGTGAACAGTATCAAAGTTTTCAATTTTTACTTTTCTCTCATCTTCCAATTTTTTCTCTTCTACCAGTTGATGGGAAAAGTTCCTTAACAATAATCACAAATTCAGTAATCTGATTACCAAAAGTGCAATAATTTCTGTCACATATATGACAAAAGATTTTTCCTTCTTCATGATGTGGCTGTCCCTACATAATGTGTCTTTAAGTTTCACACGTTACCCTGAGTTGATCATAGAAATGAGCTTTGTGATACTGTCCAGGAAAGAAAGATGGTCATTTATCACAGTATCTTAAGTGATATCTTTTAAAAATTATAGCTTTTTATTTTTTAAATATATACATGGATAATTTTTGACATTTACCCCTATAAAACCCTGTGTTTTAATTTTTTTCTCCCTTCCTCCCCTCTCCTAGTCGATAAGTGATCCAAAATATGTTAAACATGTGCAAATTCCTCTATACATATTTCCACAAATATCATGTTGCACAAGAAAAATCAGATCCAAAAGGAAAACAATTGATAAAACAAAATGCGAGCAAACAACAACAAAAAGAGTGAAAATACTATGTTGTGGTCCACACTCAGTTCCCACACTCCTCTCTCTGGGTGTAGATGGCTCTCTTCATCCCAAAGAGCTGGTTTGAATCATCTCATTGTTGAAGAGAGCCAAGTCCATCAGAATTGATTGTCATATATTCTTCTTGTTGCCGTGTATAGTGATCTCCTGATTGTGCTCATTTCACTCAGCATCAGTTCATGTAAGTCTCTCCAAACCTCTCTAAAATCATCTTGCTGATCACTTCTTATAGAACAATAAAATTATGTAACATTCACATATGCTATTGGCTGAATAAGCCATTCTCCAAATGTTGGGTCTTCACTCAGTTTCCAGTTTCTGGCCACAACAAAGAGGGCTGCCACAAACATTTTTGCACACACCGGTCCCTTTCCCTTCTTTAAGATCTCTTTGGGATATAAACCCAGTAGAAACATTGCTGCATCCAAGGGTATGCACAGTTTGATAACTTTTTGAGCATAGTTCCAAATTGCTCTCCAGAATAGTTGGATCCATTCACAGTTCTACCAACAATGCATCAGTGTCCCTGTTTTCCCACATCCCTTCCAACATTCATCATTATCTTTTCCTGTTATCTTAGTCAAGCTGACAGGTGTGTAGTGGTATCTCAGAGTTGTCTTAATTTGCATTTCATTTCTCTGGTTAATAATGACTTGGAGCATCTTTTCATATGAGTAGAAATGGTTTCAATTTCTTCATCTTCAAATTGTCTGTTCAACATTCTTTGAACATTTCAGAGAGAGCTTTTCAGAAAGGTTTTGCTTTGCTGATTTGATAGCAGCATAGTTTCTGCTGGACATTGGTCTCTGCTACCAGGTTTTTGTATCTTATCTTCATGGCTACTCTTAGTCACCTCAGTCATAGTTTGCTAAGATATAGGAGCAAAAGGGCTTTCTGTTAAAGACAACTTGACAATTCTTTAGTCTTTACTCATAGGTACCACATGAGCTAATAAAATCTAAGCAGAATATCCCCGGGTTAAGAATGTCTTTTTTTTTTTTTTTTTTTTTTTTTTGAGTGGATGATGATTAGAATTCGCTGTTATAGATAATTAACTTAGGGGCTAGTTATTCTAAGAAACTCTTTGGTTTAGCATGCAAATTAATTTGATATCCCTTTCCCACAAAATGTAAGCTAAGAGGGCAAGGGTTACATGTTCTTTACTCACCTAGTTAACTTTCCTGCTGTTTTTATGCTTATCTGAAAACAGCAAAGCTCTCTTGGTGTTATCCTGTGAAAAACCCTATTATATCTCCTTAAGGGTCATTTTTAGTTTTGGTCTATCTTAATAGGTTTCTCCCATTAGATATTTAAGCAAAGGCTGGATGATCATTTGTCTTATAGGTGGGAGAGGGGATTTATTCAAAAAAACTCTTGATCTAGATGACCTCTTAAAGGCCCTTCCAATGACGATTGTGTGATTTTGTAATGTGTTAGACTTACACTTATTAAATACTTTTTGTTGTGGAATCATTTCAGTTGTGACTGATTCTTTTTGACTCCTTTAGGGGTTTTCTTTGCAAAGAAACTGGAATGGTTTGGGATTTCCTTCTCTACTTCATTTTACATATGGGGAAACTGAGGCAAATAGGATTAATTGATTTGTCCAAGGTCACACAGCCAGTATATATATCTGAGGTCACATTTGAACTCAGTTCTTCCCAAATACAATTGCTCTATCCACTGAGACACCCAGCTACCTGATTATAATCAAATGTTTATACCTAATAAAATAATTTTCAATTACTTTTTAAATTTAATTTCTGCATTATTTATATGTTTTTATTAGTGAGGATTTGATATCTGTTGGTAGCAATGTTCTTTTTTTGCAAAACTGATAACTTTTCTTTTGTAAACTGAATGCTATATTACTTGGTGCATAAACCCTGAAAACTGGTTGAGAAAATCAATTGATCCATGACAACTTTAAGTGTGATACATTTTGTCTTTCAATAATTTCTGATTTGTTAGATTTCATCACTGAAATTCCTGATTTTTTGGAGTGAGATATTGTAATATGGTAAATTTCAGTACACTCTTCCACTTGAATTTGTAAATAAAAGTTTGATGTCTGATGTTTCCTATAGACAATATACTGTTGAATTCTATATTTTTCAAAATCCATTTTGTAATCCTTTTTCTTTTTATGATGGAACTAAATCTATTTAAAATAAATTTTATTATTACTCACCATTTATTTATTCTTCTTTCCATCCCTTACCAATTGAACAATTAATATATAAAGAGAGAAACTTAACCATCATAAGAAATTTGCATATTCATGTCATTCAATAAACATTTATTAAATAACTACTATGTGTAAGGCACATTCATGCTGGGGATAAAAATAGGAAAAAATTGTCCATAAGAACTTTGCAGTCTAATGGGAAAAGACTTCACACACAAAAAAGAAGCTGAAAAAAGGAATAGGGAAAAGAAGAGGATCAGAAAAAGAGGGGGACCAGAAAAGAGAGACAAGAAAAATTATGATGGAAAACTCAAGAGAAATTTCAAAGTAGTGCACATAAGTGAGAAGTGAAGATTTGTGTTGAACTGAATTTGAAATTCACAGTTCTGCTCCTCAACCAGAGGGATAGACAGAAGGTGGTGATGAAGTGGAGGACAAAGACTGATGGGTTCCTACAGGATGATGAGATTTTCTCATAGTAAGCTTTCTTGGGCACGGTAGAGAAGTAGGTCAGAGAAGTCCCCAACAGTTGCATCTAGGAAAGAAATGAGTAGCTAAACAAATCACATTGATTATATCCAAAAATATGTCTCATTATGCATTTTAAATCTATAACTTCTCTGCAAGGGATGGATAGCATAATTCCTCTTTGATCCTTTGGAATGGTGGGTTGTTATTGCATTAACCAGAGTTCTAAAGTCTTCCTCCATTATTTTTTTCTTAAGATGGACACTTGTAAAAAAAATTCTGTTTCTGCTCACTTCACTGTGTATTAATTCACAGAGGTATTCCTATTTATCTCTGAAACTACATTTTGTCATTCCTTATGGTGGAATCATATTACATTCATGTATCATAATTTCTTTAGCAGAAAAACTAGCAGTTTCCAGGTTTTTGCTACTACAAAAGAGCTGACATAAATATTTTTTGTACATAACCATCCTTTATCTCTTTCTTTGATCTTTTTGAGTGTAAGCGTAAGTAGTGACATCTCTGGATTTGTACACTTTAGTGACATTTGGGCATAATTCCAAATTGTTTTTTAGAGTGGCTGAACTAATGCATAGCTCCACCAATAATTCATTAGGATGCCTGTTTTTCCTCAGTCCCTCCAATATTTGTTAATTTCTTCTTTTTATCATTTTCTCTTAGGTGTGAGAAGAAGCCTCAGTTGATTTTGTTTATATTCCTCTAGGTATTAGTGATTTAGGGCATTTTTTTAAAAAATAGTATTTGAGACCTTGGATTTCTTCCTTTGAAAATAGCCTATTCATGTCCTTTGATCTGTATATTGGGGAACTCTTTGTTCTTAGACTTTTGAATCAGTTGCTTATATATCTTAGACATAAGGCCTTTATCAGAGAAAATTGCTGCAGAGATTTTCCCCATTTACCTTTTTCCCTTCTAATTTTAACTATATAAGGTATGGTTGCATGAAAACCTTCGACTTTATGAAGTTAAAATTTCCCATTTTCATTCTTTGGCATCTATCTTGGTACATAATATGAAATGTTGGTTTACACCTAATTTCTGCCGAATCGTTTCCTCTTTTCCTAGTAGTCTTTGTTAAATATTATATTGTTACTCTAGTCGCTGGGGTTTGGGGATTTACTGAACACTATGCTAATGTGTTAGTTTGCTTTTGTGTGTTTTATGTCTAATTTGTTTTATAGTCAACCTCTTTTTTTTTTAGCCAATACTAAATAGCTTTAATGAGTATTGCTTTACAATTTTGTCTGAGATATGGAAGATCTCTTTCTTTTCTTACCTTTTTTCCATGATTACATTTTCCATGACAGACCTTTTGTCTCTCCATATAAATTTTTATAATTATTTTTTCTACTTCTATAAAATAATCTTTTGATAATTTTACTTGGTATGATACTAAATAAGTAAATTTATTTAACTTGTATTATCATTTTTATTATATTGATTTAACCTCTCTGTGGGGAATTAATATTTTTCTGTTTATTTAGGCTTATATTTATGTAAAGAGTGTTTTGCAATTAGATTAATATAGTCCCTGATGCTGTCTTGGTACATAGGCTTCCAAGTATTTGATACATTCTGGAGTTATTTTAAATTGAATTTCTCTTTCTGTCTTTTCTTTTTTGGCGTTTGTTGCTTTTATTTTCTATCCTGCAACTTCTTTGAATTTATTGTTTCAATTAATTTTAGTTGACTCTAAGACTTTTCTAAATAAATCATTATATCTGTAAAAAAAAAAACAACAACAATAGTTTTATTTCTTTTTGCTATGCTTATTCCTTTAGTTTCCCTTTCTTGTCTTAGAATTCAATTTATTTATGAAGTTATGATTATTACCAAGCCCAAGAACTCTGACCTAGAATGGTTAAAAAAAAATGCTAGTTGTGAGACAACTAAATGGCATAGGAGATAGAATACTGGAATCAGGTAGAGATAAGTTTGAATCAGACATTTATTTGTTGTATGATCTTAACCAAGCCTCTTAACTTTTCTCAACCTCTGTTTTCTCAACTGTGAAATTTACCTCAGAGAGTCTTGGTGGAAAACAAATTAGACAAAACACGTGTAAAGTGTTTTGTTAATCTTAAAGTGTTATCTAAATTTACATATAACATTGTTACTGAACCAGTGTCAGTAACCTTTGAAAACTTGTAGAAAATGAGAAAATTACTACAGAACTGGAAAAGGGCAAATATCCTGCTTTTCATTAAAAAGAAAATGAGGTAGTCTATGAATTTTGGGCCAATGAGCTTGCCTTTACTTCCAAAAAAAAGTTCCAGGTATAGTTAAAAATATTTAGAAAGGGAAGTGAGTATCACGAAGGCAATAATCGAGAACATGCATTATTGTTGGAGCTGAGAATTGGTTCAACCATTCTGCAAAGAAATATGGAATTATGTGAAAGGAGTGTGTAAAATGTCTCTAACCCTTGATACAAAGATTCCCCTGCAAGTCCTATAGTTCAATGAAGTCATATATAGCAAAATATTTATAGCAACTATCTTTGTGGCAGCAAAGAACTAGAACCAAGATGCAACTAATCAATGGGAAATGGCTAAACAAATTGTGCTACATGAATTTAATGGGAAAACATGTTGTAAAAATAATGAATGTAGAGAAACATGTAAAGACAGGTGAACTGATATAAAGTACGAAAAACTAGAAAAATAGCATAGGTATAGGTATATAATGACTACAACAATGTAAATGGAAATAACAATAACGAAACCATAGAAAATGAAAATTTGATGACCAGAATACAGAGAGGCTTGGAGAGACATCAACTGATGCTGAGTGAAATGAATAGAACCAGAAGATCGCTGTACAGTTCAATGCTGTATGAAGATGTATTCTGATGGAAGTGGAAATCTTCAACATAAAGAAGATCCAACTCACTTCCAGTTGATCAATGATGGACAGAAATAACTTCACCCAGAGAAGGAACACTGGGAAGTAAATGTAAATTGTTAGCACTACTGTCTATCTACCCAGGTTACTTATACCTTCGGAATCTAATACTTAATGTGCAACAAGAAAATGGTATTTACACACATATATTGTATCTAGGTTATACTGTAACACATGTAAAATGTATGGGATTGCCTGTCATGGGGGGAGGGAGTGGAGGGAGGGAGGGGATAATTTGGAAAAATGAATACAATGGTTTAATATTATTTAAAAATTACTCATGCATATATACTGTGGAAAAAAATTCTAAATAAAAAGAAATGCTTGAGAAAGAAAAAAAAAAAAGAAAATGAAAATTTGAGTTGGCCCCAAAGCAGAAATATACAAAATCATTTCCACCTGCTTCTTGCAGAAATGAAGGACTGTGGGTATAGAACACTGCATAATCATGTCAATTTTATGCTGATTAATTTTAACTGAACTTTTCTTCTTTTTTATAAGGTGCAAGTGTCTGAAGATAATAGGAGAGGATGTAATGGGAAATGTTGGCGATTTAAATAATTAAAAAAAAACCCAACCAGTTCTGCCACATTAGCTTCATTTCCTTTTTTTAATTGATAAAGTTACTAAACTAATAGAGTAGAGAAATGTTGGAAAATTTTGGCAAAACATATGACAAAGTAAATCACACTATTTCTATAGACAAGATGGAGAGATGTGGGTTAGACAACAGTAGATGAATTCTGAATTCTTGAAATGGCTTGTCATTAATGCTTCACTTCACAGGATGGATTGAATTTCCTGTCTTTACATGGCCTGTGTCTGAACACCCATTGTTAAAACTGATTACTCTATTTCCCAAGGGGATGTATGTTTGGTCTTTGGTAAAGACCCTGCTTGGAGGTAGGTGCTTTAAAATATGCCTTGGTCAGCTTGTCTGAAGAAAAAGATCTGCTAGAAGAATCTGGAATCAGGGAAATGACTTTCACACAAGAGGGTTTAGAAGACTATCTATCATTGGGAGAGAGGGGATGAGAATGATTTCACTTAAGCGTTCCAAAAAGCTCCATAAATCCAATAGCATTGGGGGTTTCCTCCCACTGTTCTTGAATGGAATTAATTTTCTTTTTTAATATGCTGGGGAATTAGGGAAATTATGGAGGGATTACATTATAATTCTTTGAGAATTGGTAAGATACTGCACTTGTTTGAATATGGAGTATTAGGACCAATGCTTTTATGCTATTAGGTTTCTTTTTAATTCATCTTGCTATTATGTTTCAATTAAAGACTTTTTGCTATTGGGTTTGTAGTTCCTGCCTGGTCTATAATTGAGGGTGTGTTGAAATGAGGTCTGGCTCTGTAATTTGTCTAATTATGATTAATTTAGATACTTCACACTGAATCTGAGGTAATGAGGGATTACAGGATTGAGATCCTTGTTATAGTTATCGACTCAAGAATTTTGAGTGGAATACTTAGAGATTTTTGCTTTTCCTTCTGCTAATGTAACAGTTTGTAATTAATGACTTCAAAAAAGGCATAGATGACATGTATAGAGGGGACTGACTAATCTTCATTTCACATGCTTATCAGATTTGAAGATTATGCAAACCTGGAGAGATTACTGACACCATGAAAGATAATGAGATTTCCCAAAGGTGATGATGGGACATTGCATAAAGCTTGATAAAGTGAAATTTGATGGAGATAAACATTAACTTTGAAGTGAGAATGTGTGGAAGGTGATGTGCGTAACAAGCCACTGCTCATTAAAGGTGTACTTGGCTATTGGGATAGAGCAAAGTAGTCAGGCCAGGTACTACAAATGCAAAGCAGGTCACACAGGAGTGGCAATGGGTCTGTGGCTCCTAGGTAGTGGATTCTCTCAGTTTGTGACCCAAATTCTCTCATTCAGCTAGAATGTGGATTCTACTGACAATCTTCCTACGAATTGTTCAATTAACCTTCCTTTGATGAGGTATTTTGGGCAGATTACAATACCAAAGCCTTCCCAGACAACATTTTGGACTTCCTTTAAATGTCAAAAGGCAGCCTGTAGCACATTCACACAATGCAAATGTCTTCATTCACTGGAGAAGGAAATAGAAAGACCATTCCAGTATCTTTGCCAAGAAAACCCCATGGTCAGTAGAGAATAGAGCACCAGGACTGCAGCCCAGAAGACTTGAGTTCAAATCCAGCCTCAGATTCTTGTTGCATGTACTTCATTCTCAAAGGGGACCAATGACATCACGAAGGTGATGTCTTAATTTGGGTGAGAACTGGATTTAAATGAGACAGTTATGCATGAGATAAAGATCAAGATGACTGGTGATGGCCCAGGATGCAATGGATGACTTTGGCCTTTCTATATTAAGGTCTTTCCCAGGTCTCAGTTTGTCTGAGGGCACGGCCATTCAATGATTAAAGGCTAGGTAAGAACTAAGCATCCTATTCCATTTTGTGTTAAAGTAGTTTCCCTTTAGGAGGCAGTTAGGTGGCTCAGTGGATAGGGCACTAGGTCTGGAGTCAGAAAGACACCTATTAGATGTATGATTCTGTGCAAACCACTTAATCTCTATGTCTTAATTCACTGGAGAAGGAAATAGAAAGATCCCTCAGTATCTTTGCCAAGGAACCCCTTGATCAGCATTGGTGTATTATGGTCCACAGAATCAAAGAATTGGACACAACAGATTGAACAGCAAAAAAAAAATTCTCTTTGGAAAATAATTATATATATTTAAATATTATTTCTTCGCTATGTCCAGTATTAACATGCTCTGGGCAGTTTTAGTACTCTGAGTCACACAATGAGAGCCAGATATCTCCTATGGTCCTTAAAAAATTGTTAACAGCCTGGATAAATTTTCTTAATTGCTGTTTGCCTCAGTTTCCTCATGCATAAAGTAAGAATAATAGCAACTACCTTGTTGTAAGGATCAAACAAGATGATTTAATAAAGCATTTAGCACAGGACAGTACATAATACATGTATATAAATGCTAATTCCATCTCCCTACCAAGCCCTAGCTCCTGGCATTCACACAATGGAAGTATTCTCCATTTCTGTGACCTTTCCCTCTGTTTGGATGTTTCACACAATCTCCATATAAGGAGGGCAACCAACCCACACATGTTTCATTCCTCTCCTTGCATCCTTGTTCTTATTCTATGATGGTCCTCTTCTTCCTCCTTTTCCCAGCTTCCTTTTATATGTTGTCTTCCCCTATTAGTATATAAGCTTCTTGAGGGCATATAATAAGCACTTAATAAATGTTTGTTGATTGGCTGACAAGATATTCTGGAAATTTTTTTTTTTTTTTTGTCTTGGATGTTGAGAATTGAGTAACTAGAAGGGGTGGTTTTTGTAACAATGGTCCATGGCTTGCTTAAGATAACTAGGAGATAAAGGCAAAGAATGTTTAATTTTGATAATGGTTCTCATACCTTAATTCTATGGTCCTCAAACTTTTTAAATAGGGGGCCAGTTCACTGTCCCTCAGACAGTGGGAGGGCTGGACTATAGTAAAAACAAAAACTCACACTGTCTCTGCCCACAGCCCATTTGCCATAACCCAGGGGCCACCTAAACATCCTCAGCGGGCTGCATCTGGCCCGAGGGCTGTAGTTTGAGAACCCCTGAGATGATCCCCCTTCCCAGTACTTCCTAGTACAAAAAGCTTTGGAGAAAAATGTAATGTACCTATAACATAGATGAGAATCTCTATGATTACTTAAATTTACAGGGATTTTACATCTAAAAATCTTTGCTGTAAGATGTGAAAAAAAATTTTTTTTGTTTTTCATTTTTTGGAAGTGTACTGGTAGAGGTAAAAAGTGGAGAAAAAATATTAAGAGAATTTGGAGGAGTTAGACTAAGCTAGAAGAATTTATTGAAATGAAACAAATAGTTTAGGAAAAAATAGAATGAATGCCCTTTGTGGTGTTTGGCTATTTCTCCATCTAAATTAATGCTTTTCATGGCTACATTTGGATCTAGAGTCATTTCTGGGAGTTCTAGAAGTTTTAAAATTTGAAGGAGATAGAATTAGTTTTTCCTACTCATTTCTATGATTTCATTTGGCAGCAAAGGTCTCTTTCCTGATGTGGAATTAAATAGTAAATGAACTTCTACACCAAGGAGGGAAAAGAAGAAAATCTCCACATAAAACTTGCATGTCCAAATGTTATTTGTTTAAATATTCCATGTAAACAACAAAGATCTCAGAAAGATTAAACAAAATAATGCTATATACCATCCTATAGGTAGGAGAGGTGCTATGACCCTCCAAGACATGGTAGCTTCCCCCAAAAATTGACTTTTCAGTTTTTTCTTAAGTGTGTATATGTGTGTATTTGTGTGTATATGTGTGTATTTGTGTATATATGTGTGTACATAGGAAAAATTCCACCTCTGATATATATTAGGGAAACTCTCCTACTTTTAAGGATTTAACAATGGTCACTTGTGGGGAGGCAAGATTTTTCTAATATTTTCATGGATCTATGAGTTCTTTAATAATGTTGAATTAGCAAAGAAGGGACAGATAGTAAAGAGATATTTGACATCCTCTCACTATATTTCATAGAGATAGGACTGTACTTTTCATAGTCTTGGCTGGACATCTGAGAAACTCCCTGTACAGGTGATCATGAATTCATACAGACAATAAAGGTGCCGATGTTTGTTCATGGATTAAATTTGATTTAACTCTTTATTGTCTTGAGCCAGTCTCAGCTTTTAAAGCATACAGTATGTACAGTGAAAAGATTAACATTCATTCAGGGCTTTTTGCTTAGTATCACATACTAGAATGCCTTCCTTGCATTTGTGTTAGAGGTCAATATACAGCAGGTGATTGTTCAGGGAAAGGATAGACCCAAACAATTAATTGCCCTATTCATGACAACTTCCTGGGGAAAGAAGAGATGACCCTATATATTTAGAGACCCTGAGGCAAAACCTCATTTAATCCATCCTAGATATATCTCTAATGAAAGTAGTCTAAAGACATTTGAAAAGAAATCATAGGGAAGAGAAATTAGACTTTCTTGGCTTGGCACTAGTGTGTAGAAATGAGAGGAAGGAGTTGTCAAGAGGATAATAAAGGAAAACTTTCTTACATTTAAAACCATACAGGTAGAATGAGGTGAAGTTAAAAGGTGTAATAAATAGAGCACCAGGATCAGAGTCAGGAGTATCTAAATTCAAATCCAGTTTCAGACACTAGCTGTGTGACCCTGGACAAGTCACTTAACCCTGTTTGCTCCAGTTCTTTCTTTATAAAATGAGCTAGAGAAAGAAATGGCAAACCATTCCCTTATCTTTTCCAAGAGAACCCAAAATGAAGTCATGGAGTCAACTACAATTGAAATGATTCAATAATGACAACATACAGGTGGAATGGGCTGCCTTGGGAAGTAGTGATATCTTATCTGGATGACCATTTATTGGATATGGTGTTGAAAGTCTTCTTGCTTAGGTAACAGCTGGACTATATGATTTTTGAGAATCCTTCCAACTCTGAGATTCATAGAGAGAAAAAAACCTCTCATTTTGTCATAAAATGGAAAGACAAGGTGTTTTAAGTAAATTCTATTATAAGTGCAATGCAAATATCATTTTAATGTGATATAATATTTTTTATAATCTTGTAATGGCCTAATAGTACTGAACAACTAATGAGCATCAGGCTTATGATACATTAAAAAAAACCCTGTAATATATCAATGATATAGACTTTGTTAAACTGTTATCTAATCCATTGTTACTGTTGAAGTATTATTTATGGAAGAACATGAAAATAGTAGTTATTTCATTCTTTATGTCTTCTTTGAAGAGTGAAAGTGGAAATGAATAATTGAAATATTAAGTAAGGAAAGGAGTGATAGAGTTATAAAATTGCATATCATAATCATAAGACAAAACAGAATGTTTCAAAAATACAATTTATTTCAGTTGTAATTGTATAAATTATAATTCTTATTTTAATAAAACATTAACTTTCCCAGCATATTAGAATGGTTTATATGGTCTCAGAGGAAGTGATAATCAATATTGCACTCACTTTTTTCCTAGTTCTAAAAATAATGCAGAGATAACAATTTAGAGACATTGTAGAAACAATGATTGTATCTGAATATTCCAGTTAGTAATAAAGACTAAAATATGCTTTTTATGTTATGTTTATCAATTCTTACAGTTTTTAGATAGTTATATATTTATGGAACATTTAGGCTTTTCTACTACTACAGATTATGGGCTAGATTCTTACCCTAGGATTTTCCAATAGAATTGTCTAAGAGAAAAATAATAACCATGGTACAAAATGAGCTAGATTTATTTTCAATTTATCAATTTCTCAGGGAACTCCAAGGATATAGACTGATACACATGAATTCAGATTCCATGATCTTGCAAAAATAAACACAGAAAATGAACAATTCACCGAAGTTTTCTAGTTGCCCATCCTTTCTCAATGAGGTAGAAAGATAGCAAAATACATATTCATTTGGCATGAATCACTATTTCTGCTGAAAGGATGAATAACCATTTCCAAAACGAACTTAGTGAATAATAAAAGATACAATGACCTAATGAATAATAGTGTTATTATTCTATTCTTGGATTTTATTACCATTTCATCTTAATGATATTTGGTCTGATTACCTGGGCAACAAGAGAAAACTGAGATTAATTTTCTAAGCTTTTTGCTGGTTGGTTCCTTAAGATATTACATATATATGTAGGTCAAATATCCTAGGGAAAACTGAAGAATTCAGCCAAATATCCGCATGTTTTCTTTGAATCAAACTTGTGAGGTTTGGTATTAAGTGTAAAAAAATCTGCATGACTGAATTTTAATTAAATATTTTGCTTTTTTCTAGATGCTTTGGGACTGTGGAGATAAAGTCAATCATTCTATGTAGGATGATAAATAATATACTTAATTTGTCTATATTTATAGTTATAATTACATATCAGATCTCCTTACATATAAACCATAATGAGGAGACATGTTTGTCATTTTTGGAAGCTGTGTGATACTTTTAGTGACCAAATTAACCCAAAAGGATTAAGAGAAGCTAATTCAAGTCAAACCAACAAACAATTATTAAGCAATAACAAGCAATAACAATAGTTATCATTTAGATAGCTCCCACTGTGTGATAGACCCTGTACTGATCCTTTACAAATATCTCATTTGATCCTCACAACAATTTTGAGAAGTAGATACTATCATTATCCCCATTTTAAAGTTGAGGAAAATGAGACAACTAGAAGTTATGTGATTCACCCACATAAGAAGTCTTTGAATCTGGATTTTAATTCAGGTCTCCAAACCTAGTACTCTATTCATAGTGTCATCTAGCTCCCCTAATATGGGAGACATTATGTAAACAACCTTGTACAAACAACATATATACAGGATAAATTGGTGGTAGTATCAGAGTGACAATTTCTAGTCATATGAAAGAGTGTTCCAAATCACTGTTGATCAGAGAAATGCAAAGACAACTCTGAGATACTACATACCTGTCAGCTAGGCTAGGACAGGAAAAGATAATGACGAATGTTGGAGGAGATGTGGGAAAATAGGGACACTGATACCTTGTTGGTGGAGCTGTGAATACATCCAGTCATTCTAGAGAATGATTTGGAACTATGCTCAAAAAGTTATCAAACTGTGCATAACATTTGATCCAGCAGTGTTACCACTGGGCTTATATCCTAAAGAGATCTTAAAGAAGGGAAAGGGAGCCAGATGTGCAAAAATGTTTGTGGCAGTCCTCTTTGTAGTGGCTAGAAACTGGAAATTGAATGGATGCCCATCAATTGGAGAATGGCTGAATAAATTGTGGTATATGAATATTATGGAATATTATGGTTCTGTAAGAAATAACCAACAGGATGATTTCAGAGAGGCCTGGAGAGACTTACATGAACTGATGCTGAGTGAAATGAGCAGGATTAGGAGATCATTATACACTTCAACAATGATACTGTATGAGGATGTATTCTGATGGACATGATACTTCTCAACAGTGAGATGTTTGAGACCAGTTTCTTTTTTTAATTAATTTTATAATTATAACATTTTTTGACATATGCATAGGTAATTTTTTACAACATTATCCCTTGCACTCCTTTCTGTTCTGAATTTTTCCCCTCCTTCCCTCCACCCTCTCCCCTAGATGGCAGGCATTCCCATACATATTAAATATGCTATCGTATATCCTAGGTACAATATATATGTGCAGAACCGAATTTTGTTGTTGTTGTTGTTGTTGTTGTTGCAAAGGAAGAATTGGATTCGGAAGGTAAAAATAACCTGGGGAGAAAAAACAAAAAATGCCCACAGTTTACACTCACTTCCCAGTGTTCCTTCTCTGGGTGTAGCTGATTCTGTCCATCATTGATCAATTGGATCTGAGTTAAATCTTCTCTATGTTGAAGAAATCCACTTCCATCAGAATACATCCTCATACAGTATTGTTGTTGAAGTGTACAGCGATCTTCTGGTTCTATTCATTTCACTCAGCATCAGTTGATGTAAGTCTCTCCAAGCCTCTCTGTATTCCTCGTGTTGGTCATTTTGAGACCAGTTTCAATGGTCTTGTAATAGAGAGAGCCATCTGCAACCAGGGAGAGGACTGTGGGAACTGAGGGTAGATCACAGCATAGCATTTTCACTCTTTTTTGGTGTGGTTTGCTTAAATTTCATTTTCTTTCTCATGTTTTTTTCCTTTTTGATCTAACATTTTTATGTAGCAAGATAATTGTATAAATATGTATGCCTATATTGAATTTAACCTGTATTTTTACCATGTTTAATTTATATTGGATTATTTGCCATCTAGGGAAGAAGGTGAGAAGAAGGAGGGGAGATATTGGAATACAAGGTTTTTCAAGGATCAGTGTTGAAAAATTATTTAAAAATAAAAAAAAAACTTCAATAAAATAAAATAATTCTTTGGCATACATATAATTTGCCACTTGTTAAAGGCAAAAGCAAATTTGCATAGTAATGACACAGATGTGCTTTTTTATTTTTACATAAAGAATTAAATCTTTACAGAATAGTTGATACTGCATAGAGCATTCAGAAACCTCTCACTGTTGCCAAATTTTTCATGATCTCCATATTCAGTTACATGGCCCTATATGGGGTTATGACCCATAGTTTAATTCAGCTTTGATCTAGATGAATGAAGGTCTAGAAAAGATCACTAGATTTGAAAATCAAGAGACCATTGGTTATATTAGAGAGAAGGATTTCAGTTAAATAATGAAGTTGGAAGCCAGAATTAAGAAGAAAGTGAGAAGGTAAAAGAAGAATTTGTCTTGGTTAGAAGAAAGGCCATCTCTTCATGTGAGAATGGAGTGAAAAATGAAACAGTAGAGGAAAGCATTTGAGTGATTTGGGATGAGGAGGTATGAAGAAGAAGAAACTCATTGAGTAGAACTTTCAAAAATGTCTCATCTATTCCCAGAGAGCAATACATTGTGGTGAAAATCTGACTCATTGTAGACTTGCTATAGGAACTGCTACCTGAATTTATATTTGTGTCCCTGTAATGTTGGGTTCACTTATGATTTTCAATTCATATTTTCTTAGAAATCACAGCACAAATAAATTCACATGTTTAAATTGTCTTCCTAACCCAAATCCTGATAAAGTATAAATTAGGAAAATGACAGAAACCAGAGTTTTTAAGAAAAGAAAGTGGCTATATAAACTTCAAATAAGGTAGAAGTGAAAGAACAACTAAATTTTCTTCAGGTTCTGTCAAGAAAAAAATATCCACTCAAAAAAATCCTTTAAAATACGCAAATATCATCAATCATAAGATCATAGGCTCAGAAAAAGAAAAGTTATTAGTAAATTCATGAATTAAGATCAAGTCTATAATTTTCTATTGTCAGAGATAATCATTTGTTGGCACTTAGGGCTTTTATTCACTACTATTATTGTGATAGACATTAGTGGTAGAATTTTATATATTTCTTAACAAAGACTGATTCACTCAATACTTTTGCATCACTATGATCATATTGTCATAGACTATGATTTAAAGTCATTCTCTTCATGTTAGAAACATGAATCATATCTTATTGAACTGTGTAAATTTCTACCTTGTTTGCAGACTCAAAAATATATAGAGTGTACTGATTCATAGAGTGCACACAATTCTTCATAATTTCCTGTAAAATCCTTGAAGTTTTATAGAGAAGGAAAATTATTAAGCATTAGGTTAATGTTGTTTTTCAAAGTAAAATTCTTTTTTCAGGTAGCTAGGTGGTCCAGTGGCAAGAGTACTAGGCCTGGAGTCAGGAGAATCTGAGTTCAAATCTAGCCTCAGATACTATGTATGATCCTGGGCGCCTCAGTTTTCGTATCTGTAAAATGAAGCTGAAGAAGGAAATGAGAAACCACTCCAATATCTTTGTTAACCAAACCCCACATGGGATCATGAAGAGTTGGATGTGACTGAACAACAATAATAACAAAGTATTTATTTTGGGTAGCTAAAATGATATATACCATGGCAATAATCATGACAGTTTTTAAAGTGTAGTTTTTCATCAGTGACAATGTTGATTTTTTTTTCTATAGCATAAGGGGTATTTGTTTAGACTTTGCTTCTTTGGTAATATGATACAAACAAAAAGTGTTTTTTCTAAATGACTACAATTAAAAAGCCATTTTAAAAATTGATTTGCAGAGAAATGACCACTCTTGGGTGAACTTTTTCTCATTTGCCATAAAAAAAGGACAAGACGTATGGCTGACATTTGCTATGACAAATATCCCATTAGTGAATGATAGAGACTCGAAGTCCTCCATGGTCTCTATGGTGTGAGTAGATTAAAACTGATCTATATTTTTTCATTTCTAAATTTTCCTAGTCTAAACTTCCAAGGAAAATGCCGAATTCCTTCCTTTACATATCTGGACTTTGAATGGTATCAGTGGAGTATCCAGGCTTGTTTAAATCGCTGGTTGGTTGTTCCTTCTCGAAGAGGAGCAAAATAACATTACTGTGTTAGATTTGAGTTAGTCTGACTGTGGCTGATCAGATCAATACAAGCTCAGAATGCTCAGGTCGTGCACAAATAGTCCTTTTGAACATTTGGGACTTTGCTCACCTCATTCTTCTGAGCCAGTTCATTTGCTCATAGAGCACAGTACCTTCTCTGATGAAGGCCCGCCATGCTGGACTATTCATTGTCTCCCATGTCATACAATCAGTTCTAAAGTTCATAAGAAAGATCTTGAGGGTCCTTGTATCATTTTTTTCCAACCACCTTGTGAGCAGTTGTCCAGTGTGAGTCCTCCAAGTATTCAATGTGACTTTCCCAAACAGGTCAGGTTGAAATGGCTTCCATTGCACTCTGGATATTCTTTTTATTTTTTACTGATTTTTCAGTTTGCATTGATTTTGATCTTGAGCTCTAAGAAGTCAGTAGCCTCACTATAATAGATAGCAGACCTAGAAATGACTCCCACATCAGCTATCTCTCATTTCTTGCTTGTTAAAATCAATTTAATTTTTTTGGTGATGTGATTTAGTGCCCATGATGTCTACCACTTCCTGTCTAATCTTAAAGAGTTTATGATATATCAATGTAGAGCAGAAGTTCTTTTAATATAATTAGTTTCCTTTGTAATCCCAAGTATTTTACTTTATGTATTTAAAAATTATTTTGCAAAGGGAAATCTTTTGTTAAAATTATGTTTTTCCCAATTACACATAAAAATAATTTTTACATTCATTTAAAAAAATTATTTGATTTCCAAATCATCTTTATTTCCCTCCTGTATCCCTTGAGATGGTAAGCAATTTGATAGAGGTTATACATGTGCAATCATGCAAAACATATTTCCATATTAGTCATGTGAAAGAAAACATACATGCACACACAAAGGAAAACAAAAAAATAATATTATGCTTTGACCTTCATTCAGACTTTCTCTGGAGGTGGATAGCATTTTTCATTATTAATTCTTTGGAATTGTCTTGGAAAATTATATTGCTGAGACTAAATTTTTGGAATCCCCTCAATTTCTAATTCTTTGTCACCATAAAAATATTTGCCATAAATATTTTTGTACAAATAGATCTTTCTCCCAGAGGAACCTCTTAACTTGTGGAATAGGTTACCCAGGAGACAGTTACTCTAGGTTCAAGATATTTTTTGTACCAACATCCCCTAAAACCAGAGTTCACAAGACTCTACCATATGTTTATCTTTAAAACCCAGTGAGAGTACATAACCAGGTCAAAGCATGGGAATTTAGTGAAATAGCAGTAAGAAAAGTAGGAACAAAATATATTCTCTATAAACTATGGGGAGAAATAATTCATTCTTTCACAGATACACATAGCATTAGTGGGAAGCATAAGGAACATGTGGGGACAAATCACAAACATAGAAATATTTCTGGCCTTGGCAAATTCATGTCGAGGTACCTAATGCTGCACCAGAGTTGTTGGGATTTGCTATAGACATTATCATGTTGCCCACACCAGGTTTGTTTGCTACTGACTTCACATTCCATGCTGGCTGCTGCTCAGCTATTCCTAGTTTTTGGCTCAGCCGAAATCCTTAGCTATCTTTCTCAGGAAAAAATAGGTGTTACTAAGTCTAAAATCTATACAACTACTATGTAAAAAGTCTATATGATTCTCAAAATTCTTGGTCTTAGGACCCCTTTGTTCTCTTAAAAATTATTAAAGATTATAAAGTGCTTTTATTTATATGGATCATATTTATTAATATTGATTATATTAGAAATTAAAATGCATAACTTTTTAAAAGTTTGATTCATTAAATATAATCATAAAACCATTATATGTTAATATAAATTGCATTTTTAAAAAGAAAAATAACTATATTCCCCAAGAACAACAAAAAAAAAGTTTTGGCTATTTTTGCAAATCTCTTTAATGTCTGGCTTAACAGAAGACAGCTGGATTCTCATATCTACTTCTGCATTCAATCTGTTGTGATATGTTGCTTTGGTTGAAATACATGGAGGCTTCAGCTTCATGCAAATATATAGTTGGAAAAGGGTGGAATGTTTTAATAGGCAAATAGCATCTTAGTATTATTATGAAAATAGTTTCAACCTCACCTGGACCTCACTGAGAACTTTGAGGCTCTTTCTAGCTCTTTTAGAAAGTGCAGAAAATCCTTGTCCTAGACCAAAGAAAAGATTCCCTTTTCTTTTTTCCTTCAATCTTATCACTTAGGCCTCTTAGCTCCCCAGTAGGAGATTCTCAGCTCTAGGCACCAATCTCCTTGGAACAAATATCAATATCCTTTGAATTAGTTAATGCCCTTAAGCTTAGCCTTTTGGGGGGGAATCCTCTTTTTGGTATGGGAAATGACTTTCTTTTGTTCACCCTGTTTCTCTCACCATTGCTGATGGATGGTAAGATGTGGCTGGTCTAAAACTCAGATGATCTAAGGGGTTTGTAAAGTTTCTGTGTAGTCTATAAGTCATTGAACTCAATTATTTACCACTCTTAAACCATGTGTTCCATTATGCAATTTTGCTGCTTACCACAATTGAAATCATCCAGGATTTATTTAGGAGGCTCTAATTGAATGTTGGCAAAATTTCTCTACCTCCTCATCTTCTGCAACAGATGTGGGAGTGATAATTTCCCCCTTACTTTCTTTTGAAAACATTTTATTGATATTTTCTGTTTCTTATATCACTATAGTTATTTTTAAGTATCGTTCCTCCACTCCTTTCCCGGAGAATCATCCTATATGAAAAATAGGATATTTTTAAGAGAGAAAAAAATGCTTAGCACAGCCAATCCATATTTTGAAAAAATGAAAAAAGAAAAAAAAAACCACCTCAGGTACAATGTGTGGCACTTATGGACCTTCCATCTCCACAAAGGGATAGGTTGGTAATGTCTTTTCACTTCTCTCCATTTGAGTCTTGCTTAGTCTTTTTAACACTTTTGACTTTTTGGTGTGTGGTTGTTCTTTCCATTTATATTGTTGAAGTTACTCTGTATATGGTGAAGTGATTTTTAGTATAATTTCTTTGAAAATGCATATCCTTGTCCTTTGAATTGATATTTTAGAGCCTTTGGATGTTCATTAAAATAAACATCACCAACTCTTTTAAAAAAAATCTAATTACATTGCCTCTTTAGAGTTCTAAAGGTACTCTTGAAGGATTGGAATCTCTATCACCTCAAGCTTCCTATATATTTCTTGTTAGTTCTCAGTTACAAACATTTAATTCCATTTAACCAATTGATATTAAGTAGTTTTCACTTCAAAGATATAGTAAGAATAGCATTACAAAATTTTTCTCCCTAATACTTCAGGGGCATATTCATTGCTTTACTACCCCAGTTTCTTGGGAAAATGAGCTCAGATTTAATATAGGTTTTGTAAAGAATTGATGAAACACTGCTAGATGATCAGTTATCTCTGGCTTGGGTTCTAAAGTTTACTCCTCATTCCTTGAATGGTCCAAGCTGCATCTGCTGGCTGCAAACCCCAGATCAGATACCAGTCCTGGACTTCCTCATCATTTAGTCTCTGGATCTTTAAAAACTTACAAGTTTGTAGCTTCAAACTTTCTTTACCTAATATAAAAGAACAAATGCCATGGCAAAAAACCGAAGCCCATATTTCACGGTCCACACATCAACCTTGGATGGAGATAGCCTGAAGCCTTTCCTTGTACAACACTATCTCATTTCTTCATTATCAGAATGACTCCCTATAGGAAGCCAGGCTAAAACAGACCCATTTTGTTTAACTAGAGTTTTTTGAATGCCTCAAGTTCTTGGGTTCTTGGCTACATAGCAAGTCAAATAGCATTTTCTTCGACTATAAGACTGGATTTCATATTTAGATATTAATAGTCACGGTAATATTTATAGATGTTCTAGATACTCTGATTCTTTCTCTTTTATCTCCCCTTTTCCACCATTCTGTTACCATCCCTGCAGAAGTGGAAGAGAGCCACATGGAATTGAAAGACATTTTGTATTTTTCTTTGTTTCCTGGATTACTGTGGCCAAATAATTCATCACCAAGCCCATTCTTCTGGAAATGAGCCTCTCTGTATTTATTAGGCTGGCTATTGGAAAGCAGAAAGAGTCTGTTGCTGGGACTATATTTCAAGCATTTTAAACATGGTAGAAACTGTTAGAGTTTACAAATGGGCAAAAATTTCAAGAATAGAGGGTCATTTTCATGTAGGGGGGAGGTATCTTAATAGGATTCTGAAAAGTAAATGATAGAAATATAAACAATAGCATAAATGATTTGGAGAATTATAAATCATAGGTACAACTTAGATTTTGTAAAACAGAAGAATATGTAATAAACTTATTTTTTGTCTTTTACTGTTTAAAATGATTAAGACTTATGAATGATTTCAAAAGCTGCAAAAGTAGAATATTATATCCACACAGATTTTGAAAATGAGGAGGAAATGTATTATATTAGTACTGGGAATTTCATGTAGAAGAATTTCTGGTTTCCCTATAAATTGCCATCTGTACAAAATATAATGACATATTGCAATCAATAGTGACCGAGCCGGATATTTGCAGGTCAGTTATGGCAAAAGAGGAAGGCAATTTCGCATTGAGAATGAGTAATGGAAAAGATAAAAGATAACCTTGACAGGTAATCCTGTTAAGAGGGAAATTGGAAAATATTTAAAGATCCTGATTTGTACTAATAGGTAATTCTATAGAATTATATCTTAGATGAATATACAGTATTCTCAAATATAACTTCCTTGGTTCAGTAAAAAATCTTTTTTTGTGACCTGAACATAGTGGTTTTTTTGAAAATCATTATTAACATTTGTTAAATAATAGGGACCCATCAGTAATATAATGTGTTATTTGGGGATAAAAATTAATTAGCAGGTCCTTACTTAACATCCATAAGTAAGGGAACTTACTTAATTTATGTGCCTAGCCCTGTGTTAGGAGCTGTGAGAAATTGTCCCTTCTCTAATGTCAAGGAGTTTACAAACTAGTTGTAACAGGATAGACAGTGTAAAGCAATAGTGAATAATAAAATACGTAATGAGTAAGTGATTGTGCCTTGTGACTTATGTATGTCTGGGAGCAGTGTTGTTCAGTGTTAGTATTCTTAATACTTTGAGTTCTTACAATAGCCTGCAATAATGCTTCAAGGCGGTTTTGTTGCAAAAAAGACTGACTTGTTGAAGGCCTGACCATTCTTTGCCTATTTCTTACTGTTACTCAACAGAATATTGGGAGGAATAGACTATAAGTGCTATTTGAATACATATATATATATATGCATATGTGGATATACAAATAATATGTAGTGTATATATGTTATATGTAGGTATATTGATACCTACCTACTTATATACATATATACATACAATCCAGGACCTTGAATCAAAAAACCTTAAGAATAGAAATGCTCACAGTTCAGCCATCCTGCTGGGAAGCAGTCCCAATAGAGATGCAACCTGGCAACTGCTCCTGTTGGTACTGGAGTCATAATTTCAAATAACCCAGAAAAAGTTCTTGCCACCAAAGTCCTTAGCATTAAAAAATGGCTCAACATAAGAAACAGATATGAATTTATCAGTGGAAATGCCATACAAAAAGAGACATTACTTTTTGCTTTGGTGCTGAATCTTAAGGACCATAAAGCTTTTCCATAAATGTTGTCACCCTCATTAGAATGTGAACAGAGGCTGACTTTTCTATCTGTATTTGCTTTATGCACATAATTATGCACACAATCAATGCTTCATTCATTAATTAATACGAGTTCAGAGCAGGGAGAGATCATTGTGATGTGGAATAGTCAGAGAAGATTTCATAGAAGATATAGGACTGAATTGGACCTTAAAGGATGAGAAATATTCAAATAGAGGCAGGAGAACATTAGAGACAGAGAGGACACATGCAAGTGGAAGGAGAAATGTTTTGAATGTAATTCTCATTGTTTTACCAATTTTATTTAGCTCCCTCTTTTTAAAAGGGTAATAGAATTTATTAAAATTTATTTTCAGTTAAAAAGAGACAAAAATGAAATTTTATAGCCTTTATACTATATGTTTGGTTAATAACATAGGTGTAAGTCATAACCCCTGAGGCCTACATAAAAATGTCATAATACTATATTTCAGAGTAACTATAACCATAATATTGAAATCAATTTAACGGCAGGTTAAAAACAAGCATGTTTTTATTGTGCTCATAAGAACATAATACTGTAGCTCTGCTAACCTAGGGCATAAAGGGAATTTTATAATCAAGGACCATTCCTAAAAGAGATTGTTTTTCTAGTTCTCTGAAGATGAAATTTTGGAAGGGTCAGCAGAAGTGCACTGATTGTTCTTATTGTACAAAGTTTAAATTTTGAATCAATCATTTAATCAATAAGCATTTATTACATATGCACTATGTGTCTGGCACTTTGCTGGGTGCCAGAGCTAGAAAAGATAAATGGCATCTATTCTCAAGAGGCTAAATTCTAAGGGGGAAATGGGTCAGGAATGTATGTATATACACATACATAGGTAGACATTTATTTATCTATATTAAAGGTACATTGCATAAAAATGTGTGTTCCTGCCCTGAAAAAGCTTATATTTTAACTCAGGAGACATGCACAAAAAGAAATGGAAGGCAGGGAAGGGGCACTTTGGTGCTGAAGTTACTAGGATGACTAGGGGAGTAGTCTTGACACATCCCTTTTAATTACGTTTCTCCTTCGACTTTTTTCCTCCAGGATCAAATTTAAAATGTTCTGTTTGGCATTCAAAGCCTTCATACAGCACAATACCTGACACATTTTGTTGTTATTTATTTGTTTTCAATTGTGTATATCTCTCCATGACCCCTTTTAGGGGTTTTCTTAGCAAAGATACTGGAGAAATTTGCCATTTCCTTTTCTAGCTCATTTTACACACAAGCAGGTTAAAACAAATAGGTTGAAGTGCCTTGACTAGGGTCATTATAGCCAGTAACTGTCTGAAGCAGGATTTGAACTCAAATCTTGCTGGTTCCAGAACTGATGCTCTAGCTACTATATCACCTAGCTGCCCTCACCTGGCATATAGTTGACTCTTAATAAATTCTTGTTGACTTGAATTATGATAAAACACTTTCCTACATTATCAGTCCCTTAGGTTTTACACTTCTCCTCATATTTTAAAATTCGGGCCAATGGCATTCTTGATCTTTATCTCACAAGAAACTCCATCTTCTGACTCACAACCTTCTCACTGATGGTTTCCTGTGCTTGGAATTCTTTCTTTCCTTACTTCCACTTAGAGATTTCCCAGATTTGCTTCATGAATCTTGTTAATCTTATCTTCTCTGGGAAACTTTTTCCCTGTCTCCCCCCTCCTGTTAACCCAATTACTAGTGTTTTCCCTCTCTATTTACTCTGTATATATAGCATATGAAGAGATTGTTTCCTTATTGTGTCACAGGAACTGTTTTTATCTATTTTTGTACCTTAGCACTTTGTCTGATTTTTTTTGACAGTGACAGAGTTGATTTGTTCATAATTTAAATTTCTAACAATTGTGATGCTGATGCAAGTGGGGAATGGAGGAAAGGGGGCCTGGATGGATGAAGAAGAACACTGGGAGCCAGCAAAGAAGGCCCCAGAATCAAAAGGGAAGAGCTAGGATTTTTCCTGAAATAGTCACACATGAACGGTAGTCACCTGTGGATCGGCAGAGTACTTTGAACCTGGGATAGCTGTTCTCTGGGTTCTGGCCATACTATTGCTCCTACTCAACAAATTATAGTGGCTCTCTATCATCTCCAGGATCAAATACAAAACGACATAATGTAGGCCTCCCCTGCCTTTCCTATATCTTATATCTTAGTCTCTTTTCCATACTCTTTGATTTAGTGATACTGGCCTCCTGACTGTCCCATCTCTCAGCTTTGAGTATTTTCCGTCTATCCCCTAAAATTCTTGTTTCATGGCTTCCCAGGCTTCTTTTAAGTGTCAACTAAAATTTCATTTCCTACAGAAAACCTTTCCCAGCTCATCTTCCATTATGAACCTCGCTTTCTCACTGCTCAGTTGAAAATAATAATGCTAGTATTTTTTTCCTAATAGAAATATTATAAGAAAAATCCTCTGGCAGGCAATCAATAAACATTTTATTAAGTGTCAACCATATACCAAGCACTATGTTGAGCATTAAGCATACAAAAAGATCTAAATATATTTCCTGTCCTCAAGGAGAAGGAAACAAGTAAAAACATATTTGTAAATCAGCTATATACAAGATAAATAAAAAGGGAAGACACTAGAAGTAAGAGAAACTGGGAAAGGCCCAATAATTAAATAAATATTACAATTTCTTCTGGAAAAGGAAGATGGCTTTAGTGATATCTAGATAAAATTCATCATTCCTGTGACTCCCCAAATCAAATATTCCTTCTTTGGCTACCTTACAAGGATTGTTTCTCCAGTTAAAAAATAAGTTACTTGGGTCAGGGACAGGGTAAGCTTTATATTTGTATTTCCCAGACTTTGTCCAGTGTCTGGAACATAATAAGTGTCCAATAAGTGTTCAATCATTCATGTTTTATAAACTATTAACTATTTTTAATCTCTAATTTATACAACAAAGGTTTGTGTGGACAGTGACCCTTACTCAAATTAAAATCAGAGATTCTCAAGATAAAAAGCAAAAAAAAAAAAAAAGTGTCAGTAGAGTAGTGCAGAGCACAAGCTGCAAGCACAGAATTATATAGATCCTAAACACAGAAGCCCCCATTCCCCTTTCTGACCTTTTCTCCCATTGGCTAGGGAGTTCTAATTTATCCAGAGACTAAATATGTATCTCAGAAACAAAGAATACTAGTCAATAACAAACTCTTTACTGAATTAGGTACTTAATGCTAATGAAAAGTTTGTGGGAAGGCAGGAGGGAAATATTTGTTTATTTAAGATAATTGAACATTTGCAGCTTTTAGCTATAGCTCAACTTGTTATTGCAAAGTCTCAAGTCACAGTTAGGGCTCGGTGGAAGCCACATTCGTCTGAGAGGTCTTCACTCAATTTATTCCATTCAGGTTGAATTGCAGTAAAATGTTTTTAACTAATCCCCCCTTCTCCCAAAGAATTAGTTTAATTCTAAATTTATCATGCAATGTGAGAATTAAAAGAGAGTTTAGAGATTATCTAGTTCAATCATGTATAGTTTAATAGAAAGAACAATGGTTAAAAAAACTGGCATCAAATTGCCCAGTTGTGCCAGGAAGATCCCTTACTAAATGTTCTGATCATATTAGCCCTCTCTCTCTCTCTCTCTCTCTCTCTCTCTCTCTCTCTCTCTCTCTCTCTCTCTCTCTCTCTCTCTCTCTCTCTCTCTCTCTCTCTCTCTCTCTCCCCCCCCCTCTCGTTTTTTTTTGCTTTTTGTCAAGGCAATTGGGATTAAGTGACTTGCCCAGGGTCACACAGCTAGAAAATTGCAGGTCCTTTCAACTTCAGGGCTAGTGCTCTATCCACTTCACCTAGCTGCCCCACCATCTCATTTTTTTAACTACTGAGGAAACTGAATTTCAGAGAAGTTAAGTGTTAACAATTCTAGTTGCAGAGTCTAGACTAGAACCCAGACCATTTAACTATTACTATCAGGAACAAAAGTCTGCCTTATTCTCTTTACAGAATTATATTCCTTGTAATAGTGCTTATACATAGAGGGAACTTTAAATAAACTGGAATTTTATAAAAATTAATGGTTTATCTTTTTATTTAATGTTTAATTTTTGCTTCGTGAAATTTATACTAAAAAGCATCCAAAAAGCAGGGTCTTTGGGGTGACATTTTGTAGTTACATATGGTTAAGATTAGTTTAATAAAAAAAGAGAGAATATTGCATGTTAAATTTGCCAGCATTATTTTTTTCTTGTACTATAGACCAAGAAAAGAATCAAAACAAGTCAGTCATTTTTGAATATCACAGATTTCCTGATGAAAAAAAATTTTAACTGGTACTAAATCTATAAAGAATGTATTATTACTGCCAAAAATAATAGCCATTTCATAAGGCACAAATGTATGCTCTTCAGGATACTTTTTCAATTTTGCTTCTTTTTGTTTTTTCAAAAACAAGTACAGATTAAATGAAATAAAATGCTCATTATTAGATGGTAAATGAAAAAAATAGCTGAGTACCTAGGAAGTTTCTTATTTTTTCAAAGTAAATTTAAATGATCTTTAAAACCTATTCTCAGTTGAAATTATCTTTTCAGAAGATGCTTTCTTTTTCAGATAGCACTGTCAATTCAATCTGAAGTATTGACCAGTTCTATTTGTTATTAGCTAAAAGCTAACTCCTGAACTCAACAAATAGCCTAAATAAAAAATACATTTTCAGCATCAACCATGGGAACTGTCATACAAATACTTTATGCTAACTTTTTCTTTTTTTAAAGGGGTTACATATTTAACCTGACACTAAAGGCTATTTGCATAAGATTCTCCTAATTGGTGAAGAATGCTTACTAGATGCTCTGTGCTTTTCAAGGAACAAAACTGGCCTTTGGTGGGAAGGGAATCAATCATTCAGATATAGTTCCCTATATCCCTTTTAAGCATTAGTGATTAGAATAGCTTGAACCTAAAAATTATTTCTCCTGGATTAATTATATTTGGACAGGAAGAAGGAAGATAGATATAATTATTATCTAATAGTCTATCTCTGAAGAGAGAAGAACAGCCAATCTCATGGGCCCAGTCTCCCATTCTCCACCTGGAAATAATCAAAATTTCCTTTGGAGAAGGAGAGTTAAAGGAGACTACTACAAAGACTTCTATTCATAAGTCTCTCTGAGATACCTTTAGACAGGCTCATGTAACATACACGGGCAACACATGCCTTAGACATTTATACATATAAGATTTAACATTTAACATAAGATCATAGATTTAGAACTGTAACTTTGGAGGTCATGTTATTTAATTCTCTGATTTGATTGATAAGGAAACTGAGACCCACAGAAATGGCTTGACTAGTCCAAGTTGTTCACATAGAATAGATAATAAGGGGGCACAGAACCTCAATCCTTTGAATCAAAGTCCAGGCTCTTTTCCACTATTTAACACTGTATTTCAGAAGGTCAGTAGCTCAGTGTTCTGTTGACATTGGCAATAACTAAAAATGATTATTGAGTAACATCTATGGAGTAAATGCTATGAAATAATGGTGATTTCAATTCATTTATTTTCCATAAAGCATAGTCATTAATTAGTATCTTTATTGGGGGCTCTGCAGAGAAAACATATAATTCACATACATAAACATATATGTGAATTATGTCTATCATTTATATGGATTTTTTTGGTGTTTTAATCAAATTGTGCATGAAAGCCATTTTCTGATTACTTAGAAAAGATGATTTGTGGAGAAGAGGAGAGCAAATATGACAAAATTCACAAGGATTGTTTTTCAAAAAGTTTCGTTTATGAAGGATGTTAAATAACATTGGCCTTAGAGAGCACTAATGGAAATAAAAAGGCAAGGAAAAACATATAGTGTCTGCCTTCAAGGAGTTGCAAGACTCTTTCACATTTACTTTATAAAGGTATATCTGTCCAAATTGTATTCTTCTCTCAGTAGAATTTAAGTACCTTGAGGAAGAATACAATTTGAGAGTAAGGGGTATTTGGTGCCTATCTTTACATTCTTATTCCCAGAGTCCAGCACAGCCTGGCACATAGTAGGTGCTCAATAAATGCTTGTTGAATTGATAAGGCATGGATACAAGAAATAAAAGTTAAAACAAAATCTTTTAAATACAAGAAAAGTATAAACAAAATATTACAAGAGTATTGAGAAAAGAAAGATCATTTTGGATTTTTCTGATCATTTTTAATGCAATAGCCAATGAGGGAAGGGAAGGGAATAAGCATTTGTATAGCACCTACTGTGTGCCAGAGCCTGTGCTAATAGTATCTTATCTCATTTGATCCTTACAACAACCCTAGGAGATAGGGGTGGTAACCCTATTACTACAGTAAGGCAATTTTGAGTCTTGTTATTTTGACTATTATGAATATTAAATTTAATTACAAAAGATCTATGAGGGAAGATCTATCTACATCTAGAAAAAGAATTGATAAATAGAAGAAAGAAAAAAATTATATGATAATTTTATTATATATTTAAAAGGAATAGCAAATTGTATGTAATAGTTTTGCAGTTTCATGCGCAATGATCTTTTTTTATTCTACTATGTTATAAGAACACTTGTTTTATTTCATAAACTTAAAATAAATACAATTCTAAAATAAAAAACTGTGGCAAATAGGGTTAAGTGACTTCACAGCTGCTAGGTATCTGAGACCAAATTTAAACTCAGATCTTCCTGACTTCAAACCAGCATTCGAGCCACTTTGCCACTTAGCTCCTATTATTATAGATAATTTATCATAGATTTAGGGCTGGAAGCAAATTTAGAGGCCATATAGTTCAATTCCTTCATTTGACAGATGTCAGATGAAGAAACTGAGTCACAGAAGGCCTGAGTAATTTGTACAAGGTCATGCAGGTAAGTAAGTGCTTCTGGTGGGTAGGATGGGCTGGGCTGAGGGTGGAAGCTTGAGAAGAAAGGATTGAAACGGTCATTCTGGTGAAAGTAAACTAGAATCAATAAAAAGATTAATTAAGTGCCCAAAGTGAGGTGATGCTATGTTTTTATCTGTCTATCTAGCCATCCATCTATGTATCTATCTATCTACTTATCATCTAAATTTCTATCTATATCTCTATGTATATATCATCTATCAATGTATCTATATATCTGTATTTGTACATGTATATGTATATGTAAATATATATGCAATGTATACAGGTACATAAGGCTATAAACACGCATGTGCATGTGTATATATACATATATTTGTATGTATAAGTGTATTGGTATGAGTATATATACATGTATTTTATGTGTATTGTGTATGTATATGTATATGTATGTATCTGTATATTGGATGAAAAAATGTCTTGTGATTCAAGAAACATTCAGCAACCAGATAGTGGCTGGAGGGTGGGGAGGGGGGCGAGAAAGGAGCTGTTCAAAGGTTCAAAGGTTGGTGTTTAAATTTTATCAGTAAGAGTAATGTCTGTCTGAAATGTCATCTGAAGTACTCACTAGAATCCTGGATCAGTAATCAGTGAAAGTTGAGTTCCATTCCAGCCTCCGACAATTACTAATTTTTTCGTTTTTCGTTTTTGTTTTAACTTTGAATGTCATTTCTTTGAAATTCTCATTGCAGTGTGCTTTAGTGGGAGCTGCTGTCATTTCCCCCAACATTTTCACTTTACATACAGCTTACAAAGCACTTTACTCATGGCATCCTTTGAAGCTGGTTAATATTATTTTTATTCTCATTTTGCAGATGAACAAATTGAGGATCCGAATAAATTGCCCCAATCCACACATTGTAAGTGGCAGAGCTGGGACTTGAACCCACATCCTTATAAAATGAGATGACATTGGAAAAAATCCTTTCACAATTTTATGAGGATTGCGACACAGAATCCTGTGCTGTTTCCACAGTACCTCGGTGAATCTTGCTTGATCCAAAGGAATACATCTCTAAAAGTGAAATTTCCGCTACCTAGGGAAAGGTAACAGGCAAGGAGAGGACAAAGATTCCCCCTTCCCCTCCCTACCCTTGCCCTTTATTTCAGCTCATGTAGATGACTCCTCTCTCCTTAGTGAAAGGCAGGCTCTGACTTTAGGGGCTGTCCTGAAGAGCTAGGACAACCCAGCCAGGAGCAGCAAGAGGTCCTGCGAGGCTACTGGAAAGTCTGGAATGGAGTTCCCCAACCTTCTGGGAGCTGTGTTTGGGGATGTGTCCAACCCGTGGGAAGTCTCCATTTCCCTTCTGGCAGACGAGAACAAATGCTTCATTGAAGAGTTAATAACTCATGTTTTGGAAGCCGTGAGCACTATGTAGTTCCCAGGAACTCAGATATTTTATTTCTCACGTAGAGAGAAAGACCTAGTGGATAAAATGGCAAGGATTAGAAATAAGACCTGCATGTTGCCCTGATGAGAGACACAAACAGAAAGTCACCAGATAGTTGGGAGCTATTCATTTAAAGAGACAGTATGCCTGCTTGCCCAGAGTTCTAATTTCAAAAGCAATCATTAGACGAGTTATGGCAAGCTCTGTAATCAAGGCTCTCCTGATATTCTCCCACTCAGATCGGGACTCCATTGAGACAATCATTTCTTATATTTCCTGCCCCTGGCTTTCTCTTTAAAATTATTGCACTGCTTCTTTTTTTGTTTGTTTGTTTCACAAATTATACACAGCCAGCATTTGGCACTTCATAAAAGTTTACTGATTAGAATGTACGTATTTCTCACCTCTTACCATTCCTGGGTGGAGCGCTTGAGTAGGTGAGAGTGTGGAGGGTAAAGGGAAATCACAGTGTAGAAGAATGTAGGAGAAACTTATTCGGGCAGAGGAAGGCAGATCCATTAGGAAGAAAGGTGAAAAGGAAATATGGCTCCTGTAGAAGACATTTGCTGCTGAAACTCAGAACATGAATACCCAAATACTAAAGAAAACATTGTCGGAGCTACCTTGGAAGCCACTAAGAAACTTTCCAGTAAATGAAGAAAGATGACTGGACAGGTAACTTGGAATATGAGGTATGACTACTTTAATAAAAATATCTACATATATCTTAAGAGTTGCCAAATGTTTTGCAATAACATTTACTGGTTGTTAAACTCATAATAAAAGATAATATAATGATAGCTTGACTGTTTACTGTAAAAATAATAATCCTGTCTTTTTTTTTTCTTTATAGTCAATTAGACGAGGTAAGCTCTTGGATATGTCCTAGACAGACTGTTTATTTTCTGGTTTAAAAAAAATGGATTAGATGGGGCTCAGGCATGTTAGAAAAGTCACTTATGTTTTAAAGGAAGATAGAGGTTTGGGACTGCATCTATTGGGGGTGATAATTTCTAGCCAGAAACATCCTTTTTCTTCCATGTAATCCTTGCTCCCATCTCATGGTAAAAATGTACAATTATTCCCTGTAGGCCTTATCCCCATCCCCTGGTAAAATATAACTATCCCCTATAAGCCTTTCCCCTAATCTCATGGTAAAATGTACAATTATTCCATGTAAGCCTTTCCCCTAATCTCATGGTAAAATATACAATTATCCCTGCCACATAGCTACTTTCTTCAAGGTGGTTTTGATATATCATAACATAAGAAATATAATAAATTGAAAGGGAATTTTGGGGGAAGTTCAGTGGAAGTTGCAGATGATACATAAAAGCCAGCAGACAACACAGAGCCTATGACCAAAAATACTTAATCCAATTTTACAACAAAATACTATAAACACCTCATAAAAAAAAGAAAAAAAATTGGATTTCTTTCAGATACAAAAGGAGAGCCAAAACATTTAACATGGATTTTCCAGATGGAAGTATGGGTGATATGACCCCTAAGGCCTGTGATGTGGAAGGAATAATTATACAAAGTATGACTACAGAGTCACAAGACAAGTCTTTTGTACAAAGAGATAATTTAAATTAAATTAAATATTTTGATAAGTCTTTAAGAAGAAATTTATAGAACACAGGCATTGTAGTACAGGGAAAAGAGTTCTGAATTTCAAGTTAAAATCTGTCAGTTATTACCTCTATCACTTTGAGCAAATAGCTGGGGCTCTCTGAGCTGCCATTTCATCATCTGTAAGATGAGCAGGTTGGATTTGGTAACCTCCAAGGTCCCTTTCAGTTCTAGAACCATTATGATCTTATGAAGAAGAAAATCAATCTTAATACTTCATAGTAACTGCTTGTTTTCCCACCTCAAATGAAATTGGTATTTGGTGCATTCACCTTGTATGCCAGACTGGACCTAGAATAGTTTCTGGTTGTTTCCAAAAGACAAATTCACTCTCAAAAAAGGAAAACTTTCTGCCATTTTAGAGAACATAGTGATTCCCAAGGAAGAGCTTTCAACATGTTTTTGGTTAATAGTGGTATTTTTAGAATAAGTAAATGGCCTTCCAGAATGACTTATGTGGAATGGACAAGGACTTACTTAAATACCTTTGAGTCTAAGTTGTTTAAGAAAAAATGTCATCCTTGCATGAACTGATGCTGAGTGAAATGAGCAGAACCAGAAGATCACTATACACTTCAACAACAATACTGTATGAAGATGTATTCTGATGGAAGTGGATATCTTCAACATCAGCTGATCAATGATGGACAGAAACAACTACACCCAGAGAAGGAACACTGGGAAGTGAATGTAAATTGTTAGCACTACTGTCTATCTACCCAGGTTACTTATACCTTCGGAATCTAATACTTAATGTGCAACAAGAAAATGGTATTTAGACACATATATTGTATCTAGGTTATATTGTAACACATGTAAAATGTATGGGATTACCTGTCATCGGGGGGAGGGAGTAGAGGGAGGGAGGGGAAAATCTGGAAAAATGAATACAAGGGATAATGTTATTTTAAAAAATTACTCATGCATACATATTGTCAAAAAATGTATAATTATGAAATTAATAAAAATTTTTAAAATGTCATCATATTATAGTCAAATCTGTTTTCTACTTTTCCTGAAATACCTCACTTATGTTCTTAAAGGAAAAGAACAAACATTTATTTAGCACCTACTACATGCCAGTCATTGCACTAAGTAAGCACTTTATAAATATTATATCATTTTATCCTCACAACAACTCTGGAAAATAGGCACTCCTATTATTCCCATTTCATAGTTGAGAAAACTGAGTCAGACAGAAATTAAATGGCTTGCCCAGAGTCACATAGCTAGTAAGTATCTGAGGCCAGATTTGAATTCAGGCAGAGTTCTATCCACTAGGGTCATCTGTTCTTTTAGTTGTATCTAATTCTTTGTGGCTCCATTTTGAGATTTTTCTTTGCAAAAATTCTGGAATTGTTTGCCATTTTCTTCTCTAGTTCATTTTACAGATGAGGATTCTGAAGCAAACAGGACTGAGTGACTTGCTCAGGATCACATAGTTAGTAAGTATTTGACAACAGCCTTGAGGATAGGAAGATGAATCTTCCTGACTCCAGAATCAGCACTTACCCAGAAGCCTCTCAGGTAGTAAACTCCTTTATAAAAGGAAATTTTATAAAATCTTTCTAGCAAATTTGAGTATGAATCATATTTTCTATTTTACCATCATAAGATCAACTCTTTCTCCATAATATTCTTAATATTGATATAATCATTTTTGATGTTATATTATTATCCTTAAGATAGACTATAAGAAGCAGAAGTAATAGACAAAAGTAGTGACATAGGAAACTTTATAAAAGGACAGCTTGTAACAATCAACACTATATGACATCGTCATTCTAATAAATGTCTTTTGGAAAAGCTCAATGGAAAGCCAAGCAGACACACCTTAAAAATACAATCAAATATACCCAACCTCATGTGTTATGAGATATGTATAGGCGTGTTCTTGAAAAATTGTGTACAAGTTTCTAGAGAATATTGTTGTAGTCAGGAAACTGATGGTCTGATTTGTAAATCAGAATTGGGTTCTGGCCCTTCTTTGACTCTAGTTGTGAGAACTTTGGGCAAATTATTTTTTGCTTATTGCAATAGCATTTCCCTCCCCCCATCTGTAAAATAAAGGAGAACTAAATGATCTGCTACTCCTTTTGAATCAGTTAATAAACATCCACTAAGCACTTATGTGCCAGGCAATGTGCTTAATCTTGGACACATTAAAAGGTGAAGAATTCAAGAAACTGACAAAATTTTAGAAGTGTAGAACAAATAATCCTTTTGAAAATAATTCTTTGTTGTAAATATGACATTCTGTATGTATTAATTATCAAGAAGTTTGTTGAATTTTATATTTTCTATAGCAGAAAAATAAAAGCACAAGTCATTAAGAGTTTAAAAGAATTTACACAATTTTTCCCCCTATAACTTATTGTAAAGAAAGTCATTGGACAGAAATGTTTGAGGATTCTTTTTATTAATACAACAGCCTTGTTGTATTAATTAAGACTCAGTACACTTTCTATAATGTTAGCACATAGTTTAGGCAAACATATGTTTCTATGTCTTTTACAAGGAAACAAAATCAACAAAGTTATCCCCACAGTTACAGAGATTCATATAATTTTAATGTATGCATAGGAAACACCCTATGAGGTCTTTAAAGGTCTTTAAAGCTGCATTTTTTTTTCTCCCAGAGTAAATGCTTTATTAAAATCAGTAAGCAACAAACCTCAAAGGATTTTCTATTTTCTATACCCTAACACAATAGTATAATCATAAAGTTGTAGAAATAATTTTTTCCTGTAAAAAACTGTGTGAATATGGGTGTTACTTTCTCATGTTTTCATCAAGGACTCTTTCCATGTATGTAGACCATTCCCATAAGTATTTTATACAGAGAGGAAAACAAGTATTTGAATCAATAGTTGTTGATTTTTTTTGTTTGTAGACATATCATCTGTGATGTTTTCCATTCTTTTGATCTTTATTTTTTGAAGCAGTTAATGACATAGTGCATAAATTGTTTGGCCTTGAGTGACCCAGGTTAAATCATTTAATCTTGTTTGTCTCAGTTTCTCTACCTATAAAATGAGGATACTAATAGCAGCTACTTCATAGGGCTATTGTAAGATTCAAATGAGTAATATGTGTTTTTTGAAAATTATATAGAATGGGCCTACCACATAATAGGCAGTATATGCTTATTCTACTCCCTGCCTTTTTGAATATCTTGAAAATTTATCCCTCATTGCCTTTAAGATTGCATTGCCTCCATTACAAGCATTTTAGGAAGTGTCAAGAGGGATGGTCAGGCCAAGTATAAGTTTCTAACTACACTGTCTTGAGTATGAATATTAATTACTTCCTTGATGTCAAATCTCATCTTATTCCACTTTGCTATCGGCATTACCTTGAACAAGCTGTTGAAATTCTCTGGGCTTAACTTCTTTATCTGTAAAATGAGGAGGCTAATCTACCTAACTTCTAAGGACTCTTCCCATTTTTAAATCTATCATCCATTGGATCCTACATTAAGTACTATGAAGGTAGATACAAATATGGCAATTCTAAATACTGTTACTGATTTGTAACAAGTCATCCATTCCTTTTGCATGCCTAAATAGCAGATATGTTATATTTTACATCTCTTAAATCTTCTTCCAGTTTGTATAACCTGGTTTAGCTGGCTCTTAAGGTAAGCTTTTTTAATAATAAGAAAATGAATATTTTTTCAATATTATTAATAATCTTTTTTTTCTTCTCTATGTAACTTAAGCTTTGGAGCTACTATCCCAACTTTCATTAACACTGGGAGTCTGGTTCCCTAAAAGAACAGCTTCTACACTTTTACTGAAAGTTCTAGGGATAGCCTTGAGGAGTTAGTTGAAAGTTATTTTTCCAGTGCTAGTTTTTCTGAACCTGCCTAAGTTGTCTATGAGGATTCTCAGCAGACGCCAATTAATTAGTCAGGCTTATTTAATTTTTAGAAAGTGGTATTTTACTATAGAGATAACAAAGTACAGTTGTAAACATTCTCCCCCCAAAATCTGTGACATACTGTCTGACAAGTATATACAGAGATCAGGAGAAAAAATGGACTCAAACTCATAGAACATATAGCAAAGAAGAATGACTCATAGCTCCTGAAATTCCCTTTGATGGAATCCTTAAGATATGGCTTTTCTCCTGGGCTCTTTGTAAAGCTTTAATCTGTTTTACCTTACTGGAGCCTGTCCTTGTCTCCTAATGCAAATATTGCCATTAGCTGTTGCAGATATGTGGGTAGGGTGCTGATGGGGAAATAGGAAGTCTAAAATCCTCTAGACCTTCAGAGTGAGTTAGGCTTCCAATTAGTGTGGAAAGACAGAGGCTGAAAATATGGCGAAAGTACTTCCCTCTCCCCCCACCTCTTGTAACTTCTAAGCGTCTCTTCGAGATTAATATGGAATATTCTCTCTTGGCTCCCTGCTCCCTTGAATCAACATCTAGCTTTGTACCACACTAGAGAGTGTAACTAAGGCTCTTAGCCAATCCAAACAGACTTCCTGTTTAACCCAGAGAGGTGTCTTGGTCTTGTTCCTTCATTGTGAACAATCAAGATGTTTTAACTTGATAAATATGACAGGAAATGTCATCTTATATCCTTTAGATAGGTTGGGGGTGATTTGGTTGATTTACTCAGTAGACCCCCACTAGCATATTTGTAATCTTCTACAGATGAATAGCTGATGCTCTTGGCTGCCATATCTCTCTATCCAGTAAGAAATATTTGAAGGAAAAAAAAGTTTTAATGAAATATAGAAATGAGGTGTTTTTTAGCAGTCTATATAAGATTACTAGTTAAGGCAATTTCTGGATTTTTTGGGTCTCTGTTGTGGTGACTATTTTGCATCAAGTAAACTTCAAAAAGTGGTGATGGTCAGAGTTAGTGTATTTTTGTTGGAGCTTCTGCAGTTGTGCATTTTCTTTTGATAATCATTCTTTCTTTGAATTTGGCATAAATCTTGATCTTTGCTCAAATTAATTATCTGACTAGACTCTCTATTTGGAGAAAGAATTGGCGAAAAAACCTGTATCTCTTTACACCAATCTACAAGACTTTGTTCTCCTACCTTTCAGGGTTGTTGTGAGTATCAAAAGAAAAAAATATTTGTAAAGCATTTCACAAGTTACCTGGAATGTAGCAGATATAATATCTATGCTAATTCCTCTCCTCCTCTTTTGTTTCTTGATTTAAAGCCACATTTTCCAGGCTAGATGTTACCATCTCTTGTCCCTAGTTTTGCACTGACATCACCAGGTATTAAAGTTTATGTTAACAAGTTAATAGATGATCTTGTCAAGTTTTCCTTAAGCTTCTTTACTTTTTGTTGCAGTTATCTCCCTTGTGGTCATTTTCCTACACTCAATGTAAGATTGCAGGTCAGATGACTCATTAAATTCTTTTTCTTATTTATTCTGAGTGCATGATGAAACCAGTTCCTTAATTTGCATTCCTGATAGAGGTCATAAACTGTTTTTATCATTTAGCTAGAATTTATTTCTGCCTTCCAGTTTCCTTAATAAGAAGAACTTTGATGTGAATAAGATTTTTTTTTTTTACTAGGTTGTCAAGTCATTACTAGACTGGCTATTGGACAGATATACCATGTTAAGTGTATCAACATTTAATAATTCATTTTGGTAGATGATTCAGAAACAGTACCCTCTGCTCTTTTTTTCTATCTCTGAAATCTAATTTTTTTAAATTTATTTTTATTGCTGTGAGTTTTAGTGGCCAGAATATTTATCACCCAATGATCAAATTGATAAATAAATTGATAAATTTCCTTTCATATTTAGCTAGGCTGGTCCTTAGATAGAACATACATATAATCTATTGCCAGATCTAGGTTTGAACTACCCTTTGATTAAATGAAGGACCAAAGACTTCACTCCATTGTCATAGGTCTTTGATTACCCAGGAATATGTTCATAACCCAAAGAGGTAATAGAGAAGGAATTCTGGGTGAAAATATAGTCATATTTTAGTTATAAATGTAGCAAGGTCATAGAGAAATCAGTTTCTGATATATTACTGGTGAGAAAGTGGGCCAATGTGGTCAACAACCATTTCTCTCTCTATCTTTCTTTCTGTCTCTGTCTCTGTATCTGTCTCTCTATCTGTCTATCTGTCTATCTGTCTCTGTCTCTGTCTCTCTCCCCTTCTCCTCTGTCTGTCCACCTCTGTGCATCTCGATATCTCTTTTCTTCTCTGATTCTCTTTGTGATATATATATATATATATATATACATGCTATATAATAACAACAATAATTATTGTTGGTTACAAAGTAGATGATGATTTATATTGATAGAGGGATCTCCCTTGATTTGGGATTATAATTGTGATTTCAGTGGTTTGGGAAAACATTGAAACTCTTGATTTGAGTTTCCTAAACCACTGAAATCATACGTACAATCCAAAAAGAAGGCAAGGTTCTGAGAATATAAAAAAAAATTAAGAACTCTTCCTCTATCTTCAAAATCCCTTCTCCCCCTACTTCTTGCCCTTACATGGGTTCCATTCTGAATCTCTAATCTGCTTATCATTTTCTATTTGGTAGTGAGGTTTTTTTTGTGTACTTAATAATACTTTGTGTTATATTTCCTCCTACTAGACCAAGAGCTCCATGAGGACGAGTCTTCTGTAATGCCAGACACACAACATTGCTTGCTGTTACCTACAATTTTCAAAACATTTTCTCTATAATAATCCTGTGTGACAGCTATCACAAGTATTTTTATCTCCTTTTCAGAGATGAAGAAAGTGAAAGTAGTAGAAATTAAGTTCCAGCAATAGTTTCAATTTGTGAGTGCCAGAGCTGGAATTCAAACCTGGTCTTTTCACTCTGAGTAATATGTTTTTTAACCTTATAAATCTGCCCTTCACGCCACATTTATATATTGGCCTGCTGTTGGATCCTCAGTATCTGTTGAATCTAATTTAGTTGAATTATAACCATATGATGTAAGAATCTTATTGCATTTATATACCTTGTGGACATATTTCCTGGATCTATACATCATTCACAATTTAATTTCTCTACATCCCTGACTCAGATATTATGTGTATCCCAGGAAAATACCTCTTTTCACTCTTATTATAACACTTATTACTGCTGTCCTGGACTATTATAATATCCTCTTAATTGGTCCTCCAACTTCTGGCCTTTTTCTTCTCTTTCACATGACAATCTAGCTAAAGAAATTGTGGTACAGGAGTATAACAGAATATCATTATGCTGTAAAAATGATGAATATGATGAATGTAGAGTAGTATACAAAGGAGTTTGTGAATTGATGCAGAGTGAAGTAATTTATAGTAATCTCAACATAGGAGATGAAAAAAATTACAGCAAAACAAAGCTAAATATTTCAAAATCAGAAGGACCATTAGTTTTATTTGTACAAAAGCTTTTGTACAAATAAAACTAATGCAAACAAGATTAGAAGGGAAGTAACAAATTTTTACAATTAAAGGTTCTGATAAAGGCCTCATCTCCAAAATATACAGAGAACTGACTCTATGAGAAATCAAACCATTCTCCAATTGATAAATGGTCAAAGGATATGAACAGACAATTTTCAGATGATGAAATTGAAACTATTTCTACTCATATGAAAGAGTGTTCCAAATCACTATTGATCACAGAAATGCAAATTAAGACAACTCTGAGATATCATTACACACCTGTCAGATTGGCTAAGATAACAGGAAAAAATAATGATGAATGTTGGAGGGGATGTGGAAAAAACTGGGACACTGATGCATTGTTGGTGGAGTTGTGAAAGAATCCAGCCATTCTGGAGGGCAATTTGGAACTATGCCCAAAAAGTTATCAAACTGTGCATACCCTTTGATCCAGCAGTGCTACTACTGGGCTTATATCCCAAAGAAATACTAAAGAGTGGAAAGAGACATATATGTGCCAAAATGTTTGTGGCAGCTCTTTTTGTAGTAGCTAGAAACTGGAAAATGAATGGATGCCCATCAATTGGAGAATGGTTGGGCAAATTATGGTATATGAATGTTATGGAATATTATTGTTCAGTAAGAAATGACCAGCAGGATGATTTCAGAGAGGCCTGGAGAGACTTACATCAACTGATGCTGAGTGAAATGAGCAGAACTAGGGGATCACTATATACTTCAACAATGACACTGTATGAGGATGTATTCTGATGGAAGTGGATATCTTCAACATAAAGAAGAGCTAATCCAATTCCAATTGATCAGTGATGGACAGAATCAACTACACCCAGAGAAGGAACACTGGGAATTGGGTGTAAACTGTTTTCACTACTGTCTTTCTACTCAGGTTACTTATACCTTCTGAATCCAATTTGTACCGTGCAATAGGAAACTCGGTTTTACACATATATATTGTATCTAGGATATACGGTAACACATGTAACATGTATGGGATTGTCTGTCATTTAGGGGAGAGGGTAGAGGGAGGAAGGAGGAAAAATATTAAAAAATAAAACCAAAATCATAAAGACCAAGTTTGTCTGAAAGAAGAGAACCAGTAACTGTGTACCCCAGCTTCTTTGCAGAAGTTGAGGATAGGTGTGCAACAATGCATAGTTTCACACATTTTGATGTATTTTTGATTTTCTTGATACTTGTCTTGCTCTTTTTTCATGTTTTTGCTATGGTTCTCTGTGAAAAGTATACTAAAGGGGATGGGTACATTGAGAAAATGTGAGTGACATGTATCTATATACATATATGTATATAATATTGATATTTTTATATATCCAATACTTTCTGAATAATTTTTCTCATGTACTGCTCTGATATCATCACTTCCCTGAACAAAACAGTTAGTGGATCCCCATTGCCTACTAAATGAAGTTTTATTCTGCCACTCAGGGCTATCATAATATGACTTCAGTCTTTTATTTTGTCTCATCTTTAATATTTACCTTACTTCCTATATATTTCAAGAGGCAGCTAACCTTATTGGTACTTACTAGGGCAGCTGGTGATACAGTGAATAAAATGCTATGTGTGCATTTAACAATAATAATGATCATATTTACATCGTGCTTACTATGTATCAGATCATGTGCTAAGAGTTTTACAATTATTATCTCATTTGTTTCTGAAAATAACCCTGAAAATTTGTGTTCTCTCTTCAGTGACTCCTAAAAAGATGACACAGGACTTAGAACTAGAAGGAATCTTAGAAATCATCTCTTTTAAGAGATTCTTAACTTTTTTTCATCACGGACCTTTTTGCTGTATGGTGAACTCTCTGGAATCATGCTTATTGTCTACATTAATTGAGAGAAATGTAACCTTTCAATTAGAAGTGAATGAAATAAAGACGTAGTTTGTCCCCCATTCCAGTTCAGGGACCACCTGAAATCTATCCATGGATACCTTATGGGGGGAAGTTGGTCTGGATTCCAATTTAAGTACCTCTACCCTGATTCAACCAGTTAATTTTATAAATGTGGAGATTCAGGCCTCAAGTAATTCTGTGGTAGATCACACATGTAGCAAAGCAGAGTGAGGATTTGCCTACATGTCTTCAGACTTAAGAGTAAGTACTTAGTCCACAGTTCCATATTGTCTTAATCTCCCAATTTCTAAAAAAGAAAATGAAAAGAGAGAATACAAACTCATGTATATATGCATGAATGTGTTTCTTTTGTTTGCCTAGACTTTAGTCAGAACTAGATAGCTATTCACTAAATTAAACCTGAAAAAATTCCAGACCTCTTTTACTTCTTTGAAGAAATGTGCAGATAGTTCAAGGATTTCACTCTTGGTTGCTGTTTGTCCTCACCTATTGCTGCTAAGGGCATTGCTGCCATAAATCTTCTTAATAATAGGATTCCTAGACTTCAATTGAAATGAGCTCAAGTAACATCACTTTTGACACATCTAACTGGCTAAACCAGTTTCCAGGTACTGGTGTGTGTATGTGTGTGTGTGTGTGTGTGTGTGTGTGTGTGTGTGTGTATGTGTGTGTGTGTAATATTGGCATAGGGACTAGACAATGATTTCACTGTCATTGGAATTCCCTGGAGTGGAAGGAGATGTGAAATGACAGCCACTATGTGTCAGAACTAGAACTTCAATCTAGGTTCTCCTTAGTATACTGCTGACTCTCTTCACTACAGCATTTTGCTTCTCATTTTCTATACAATTGTATAATAACTTTCCTGGGAGTTAATATTTATAGTCATACTATAGAAAATGTAGGTCTTCAGAATATGCAAGTATTTCATGGCAACTACTTTGTATATTTCTATATGTGGGGTGTTTGTGTATGTGTGTGTGAGTGAGACAGAGAGACAGAGACAGAGACAGACAGATGGAAACAGAGACAGGGAGAGAGACAGAGACAGAGACAGCAGACAGATGGAGAGACAGACAGAGAGGGAGACAGAGACAAAGACAGAATGCTAATGACCAGTAGTATTTTAGATAAATGCCCAGAAGTAAATTATGACTCAAACAGTCTTGGGCGTTCCTTTTTAGTTATTGGCTAACTAAGCAGAGATGTTGGCTCTTAAGGAAAGAAATGCAAACACACCCATGATATTCTCTAATAGCTACATACCAACAGAATATGTTTTATATGCCTCCCTTCACAGTTGGTCACAATTATCCATTGCAGACTAATTTAATGGCACTGCTTCAGTAGAGCATCTAGGTGCTAAATAATATCACGCGATTAGTAGCATTTCACCAATTTTGTTTTTAGAGATGCCTTATAACATTCTACTACCAGAGGGGAATGGCATCATTTCCATTTTACAATGGAATTTTATTGAGGAAATATGGAAAACTGACCAAGGTCACATAAACAATCAGTCAGAGGGCCAAGACTAACGTTACCAATATTTTGTCTCAGCATTATATTCAGTCTAGTGAGATACAAAGCACCTCATATTGGCTATAAGGATCAGAACAAAGGAAGTTTCTGAATTGTTAAGGACTCAGTATAGTGGGTTAAGTTGAGGTACCTTTAGTACAGGTGTTTCCCAAGTCTCTACTTTGGACTCTCTTGTTTTTTTTATATTTTCCTTGGGGATCGCATCAGTTTCTGATCAGTTCAATGATCTTCTTTCTGAAAAAGACTTCCTTCTGTACATCTGGATTGAGGCTTTCTTCTGAACTCCAATACAGCTTCAGAACCAAGGACTAAGGTCAAGGCCAGTAGATTATTCTATAAGCACCTCAAGCTTAGTGTTTAAAAGGGAAATGCATTATATTTTCTCCTAAAACCACCTTTATTTTAAACTTTGAGGCAGATAGGTGATGAAAGGGATAGAAAACTGGGCCTGTAGTCAGAAAGCCCTGAATTCAAATTTTGCTCTAATACCAGCTGTGTGACCTTGGGCAAGTCATTAAAAAAAGCAAACTTCTATTTGCCTCAGTTCCACTAGTTATAAAATCCTTCCTTCCTTCCTTCCTTCCTTCCTTCCTTCCTTCCTTCCTTCCTTCCTTCCTTCCTTCCTTCCTTCCTTCCTTCCTTCCTTCCTTCCTTCCTTCTTCCTTCCTTCCTTCCTTCCTTCCTTCCTTCCTTCCTTCCTTCCTTCCTTCCTTCCTTCCTTCCTTCCTTCCTTCCTTCCTTCCTTCCTTCCTTCCTTCCTTCCTTCCTTCCTTCCTTCCTTCCTTCCTCCTTCCTTCCCTCTCTGTCTGTCTCTGACTGTCTCTCTGTCTTTCTCTCTTTCTCTCTCCCTCCATTTCTCCCTTCCTCCATTTTATAGCTGAGAAAACTAAGGGAAGCAGACATCAGGTGAGTTGTTCAGTGTCACATCATTTGTATCTAAAGCTGGATTTGAATTTGGGGCTTCCTGACTCCAGGTCCAATACTCTATTTATTGCACCAACAACTGCTTCCACTAAAAAAAAAAAAAAGTTAAATGCTTCCTATGTACCAAGAACTGTGCTAAATGTTGAAAACACAAATAGAAAGGTTGTGAAAGTCTTTTGCTGATCCAGTTATTAACATGCTATGTAATCTTAGATTTAACACTGAAACTCTTGTTTCCTGATCAGCAAAATGGTGATCATAACATCAACCCCCTTTTGGTTCTATTGAAAGGACTAAGAAAAATGACAGCCAAATAAATCGCAAATATATTGTAATTTTTCACCTGCATAATAATAATATGTAGCATTGGTTCTAGGTTCACTCTCTTAACTCTTATTCCTACTGGGACACTGGGTCCACAGAAGGCTGTTGACAACTTCTCTTATGCTTCTTAGGGAGGAATTGGGATTTTTCAAGTACTAGCTTTCATGATTCCCTTTCAATGTATTTTTCCCAAATCAAGCCAAGTCAGTTAGCATTTACTACTATTACCTACTATGTGCCAGGCATTCCACTATCAATGTAAAGAGACATAAACAAAAACAAAATTTCAATCTCATTTGATCGGTTAATATTTCCTCATTATCAATGAATACCAATTAGTTTTTACAAAGGGAATATTTACAGAGAAGGTATTGCAAGGACCGAATACACACATATGCAAAGCAGTCAACTCTGGTAGTGTCATGCACTCCCACACACATGTCCATACACCGTTCGGAATACTCTTTTTTTGGAGCAAGAAAATTTGGGAGTGCTGAAAAATGGGCTTCTTTTGCACATCTCAGTTAAGTCAGATATAAACTTAATTTATTAGCTGGACAAAATGGGTGTGATCCACTTTTTGTTGAGGGGACTTTCCAGGTGAGTCTTTCTATTCCTTAACTCTTTAAGTGAGATTCTTCTAGCTCTGAACCAGATGTGCTCTATTATATAAATGGCCACCAATGTTTCCAATGTATTTAGCAAAAAAATTCCTCCCTCCCTCCCTCCTTTCCTAAGGATCATTATTCATACTTAACTCTATGTTGAGAATCAGACACTGTACAGTTTTTATTCCCTTCCCTCACTACCTATTTCATGTATTTTTATGAAATGAAAGATTCCTCTTTTACTTTAATAATGTGTATATTTATATATCTTATCCACCAAAATATCCCTGAATTTAGATGCTTCAGATGATTTGGTACATTCAATAGAAGTTCTTGTCTTATAAGGAAAAAATAGGAAACATCTAGTCTAGAGATAATTGAAATTTATGTAGATTTACAGACTTTCTTTGCTTTTGAAAAACAATAACACCACAACAACAATCTTCTAGGATACAAACTAGGGTAATAGAGATGTTGAGACCTTCTGATCCCATCCTCTCATTTTAGAATGTGGCAACTGAAACCCAAAGAGGCTATGTCACCAGCATAGGATTATACAGCTCCTACTGGCAGAGTATGGACTAGCAGCCATACTCATTTAGGTGTTCTTCCTCCAAAAAAAGCAGAGCATTAATAAGAAATTATCAAGTTTTATACTAACATATAAAAACATGTAAAGTATTTATACAAAATGAAGTCTGCAGAATCAGGTAAATAACATATACAATAATTTACACATGTCAAAGAACATGAAAAATAAAAATAAAATATATAATCTTGACTAATTGCCTCTTTAAAAAGGGGGATATGAGAATTTATCCCCTTTTTTGCAGAGGAAATGTTGCATATACTGTTGCACTATATTGCTGTGTTGCTTAATTTTAATGAACTGCTACCCCCCTTTTTATTTATTCTTGGTTATAAGAGAAACTTATTTAAGGAAGGGAAGGGAAACATTGGGAAATTAAGTTGCTAAATATCAAAAAAAATATCAATATAAGTTTTTAAAAAGAAAACCCTCCCTGCATGCAACAATTACAAGAAATTTCCTTAAATAGAATATTAAAGAAATTGTCCACAAGACACCATTCCCCCCCCCCAACAGTTTCAAAGGAGGAGTATTTTTAGAAATAGCATAATTTTCCATCCAGTTTAATTAACAAAGTGGATAAAATGACATAAAATTAAAGGTGAGGGTGGGCCAAGGGGAGTCAAGACCTTATGATAAAGAGGAGTAATTGATTATTTTCCCCCACAGATGAGCAGAGTCTGCTTCTCTCTGAAGCATGGTGAATAATTTCTTGCAACTGCTTTTAGAAAGAGACAGTCAACTTTGTGGATTCTGTGCAATTTTAAATGGAGCAGTCTCCTTAAGGCAATTTTACTTATTGAAAAAGTTTTCATCCTTTTATAGGCATTTTGGTAAGGGAAATGAAAACTTTCAATTAAGTCTCCCTATATTTTACTTCGTAGGTTTGTTTCTAAAATCCTTAAAAAATGTTTTAAAGGCTTTTTTCTTTTATCTTATTTTTCAATTAACAAGAATTTATTTTTCTCTTCTCCCTAATTTAAAAGAAATATATATATATATATATATATATATATATGCAAAACCAAGCAAATAAATTCTTATATTACTCTTGTCTCAAGGGTCTCTTCCTTTCAGTTCTATCATTCTATTAGGAAAGGGTAGTGGGCTTTCTCATCTGTCCTCTGGAATCTCTGGTTGGTATAAGCATGGCTCAGAGTTCTTAAATTTTGTTTGTTTTTGCTGAGGCAATTGGGATTAAGTGACTTGCCCAAAGTCATATAGCTAAGCAGTGTTAAGTGTCTGAGGTCAAATTTGAACTCAGATCCTCCTGACTTCAGGGCTGGTGCTCTATCCTACCTAGCTGCCTGGTTCTTAAGTCTTAATGTTTTTGATTTTTCAATGTCATTATTATATAAATTATTGTTCTGCTTCTGCAATGTAAAAGCAGTGTTTATTATTTTTTTCTCCCCTTCAGATCAAAGGAATAATTCATCTCTTCAATCTATCTTCCTACTGCCGAGCTAAAAAGAAGTGTTCCTTCTCTTAAGTCAAAAAATTGGGGTTAGTTGAAAGTGAGTGTTGAGGGATAGGGATTTTTTGCCAAGAAGAGTCAAGAGTAGCAAACATCTCTACTCATTTAGGAATTGAATTAGAACTCCTGCCCCTTCCCCCCCCCCAAAAAAAAATTTAGGGATATGTATCTAAAAGGAAGCAAATTCATCTTTTATTAGGGATAATTGTTGTGAGGCATGAGACACACCTGCTGCAGTTTATGTTCCAGAAACAATGTATCTTTCACAGAATCCCCTAAAGTAGCTCAAGGCAATCTGGGAACAGCAGACCCATTGAACTGAATAAACATAAAATACGTAACTTAAACAAATAGATCTTTTGTGCTAGACAATCCTAGTCTTATATGTCCGTCTCTAAGCTAGATCGGAAATAAGCTTGGAAGGAGGGAATCTGAGGAACCACAAGACTAACCAGCCCATCCCTAAATTACAGGTAATAGGCTTTTTGAAGGAAATTGGATGAAATAAATCTCTAGGTGGGGTAAATAAGACAAACCGTCTGTCCTAGGTTTAGCTGAAAGCTTAGAGGCTTTGACTAACTTAATAAGCCCCACTTGTCTGCCTGAGTGGAGAGTTAGTATTTTCTCACTCATGAGGAATTTTCAAATGATTTCACTAAAGAAGTCATTGAGCCAGACTACCTGCTTAGGTGAGTAAGGACTAAGAGATGCTGACAAACAGGGAGAAGAGTCTCCCAGAAGTAAATGGCTATCAAAGAAACTCTCATGGCCTGTATTGACTTCATTCAAAATAACAGTAACTCACATCTACTTAGCACTTTACAATTTATATCTCTCAACTCAGCATGTAAGAGGAATCAAAGAAGTTTGAGTTCAAATTTCAATACTCATTTCCAGGAGATCTCGAACAAGTCATTTATTTTCTTTATCCTTGTTTCCTCATCTATAAAATGAAAAAATTAGACTTAATGCTCTCTCCTAAGGTCCCTTATGTCCATAGCTAAAGTCTGCTCAAATGGTGAGGAGAGCTGATTGTTAAATTTTTAATGTGAGTGCTCACACAAATACTACAAATCAGGGCTTAATTTATAATTTGGTTGATTGTCTGGAGTCCATACTTTAAATTTAAGAAATCGTTGGAGAAAATGGTAATAATACAGATTAGATTTAAAAGTGTATTATGGGTACAATTCTACTTGGTTGTCCCAGAGAACTGATTGTTAAACATCTACCAGCACACTGCTCTTCTAGCCCCAAATAAAAGCTTATGAAGTAGGTAGTACAATTACTCTTCTTGTTTCTTATGTAAGGGAATTGAATCTTAGTGGGATTCAATAGTAGTGGTAGTGGTAGTAATAGTAGTGGTGGTAGTAGTACTAGTAGTAGTAGTAGTAGTAGTAATTAAGCAATAGTTAGTATGTTTGTAGCACTTTAGGAGCAGGTGGGTGATATAATTGATAGAGTATGGGTCTGGAGTCAGGAAGATCTGAGTTCAAATCTAGCCTCAGATTTATTAACTATGTGATCTCAGGCAAGTCACTTAACCCCAATTTAATTTCTTTATCTTTAAAGTGGTGAGGCTGCAGAAGAAAATGGCCAACTACTCCAAGATCTTTGCTAAGAAAATCCTGCTGTGAGATTTAAATAGAGTTGGATATGACTGAATGACAACATAGAGCACCTTGAGGTTTTCAAAGTGCTTAATATGTATTACACCATTTGACCTTCATAACAGCTCTATGACGTAGATACTATTATTTCCCCATTAGACAAAAGAAGAAACTGAGGCTGAAAGCTATCAAGTGACTTGCCTAAGATCACATAGTATCTGAGAATTTAACTCTGGTTTTCTTGACTCCAATTCAAGCACCCAGCTACCCAAGATAACACAGCCAAGATTTAAAGCAAGCTCTTCTGACTCCAAGTCCAAGGTGCTTTTCCCCCCTATTACATCATGTTATCTTTTCTCACAACCTAAATACTGATGTATCCATCCAGCTCATGAAGTTCCACTTCCCTTGTTACCTCTGGCATCATCTGTGCAGAAGTGAACAGTGATGCTGACTTGGCTTCTCTCCAGATGGTGCACCTGCTTCATTTTAAGAGCAGCTTCCAGTATTTTCTGTTTTCTACACATTCTGGACTTTTATCCTCTAAGAACAATTTATTACTTCCTCCTTCTTCCACTTTTCAGAAATCTGTCTAAGTCACTGCTGTCCTCAATTGATTATCAGCTGTTGCTACTTTAGGAGAAGCAAAGGGGTGGTGAGATATGGTGATATTGGGTCAAGATTATAATACTGCTTTGGGACTCAGTTTACTTATCTGTAAAAAAAATAAAGATGTTTGCCAGAGAATCTCATGTTTCTTTCAGTTTTACTTTCAATTTCTATTTGAAAAAACCTTGGGCTTGGGTTTAAAGTGAGGTAGAATAAAGAGAGGCATGTGGCAAGTGACATGGATCTTGAGAGCCTGAAATAGGGTATGAAAAATCTCCTCACTGACCTACAAAGATTTAATGTGTGTTTACTGAAAATAAAACATGGATGAAATGGAAAAGTAGAACATATTTTGTTAAGCTAATGCTTGGAAAATATTGTAATAGAAAGATGATATGTTCAAAGCAGGATATGAAGCCCCATCAATAAGCAGCTGCCTTAATTTCCCTTGGTTTTGAGGATGTGACTCTATGCTACCTCATATTTCACCTGTATTGATGGGTTTTCTATGTATAAATCCTGATTCATATATTCTTTCATTAATTCATCTATTGTTTAAGTACCAGGCACTGTGGTAAGTGCCTGGCATCCAAAGACAAAAGCAGTTCCTGATCTCAAGGAATTTACATTCCAATGGAGGGAAAAATCTATGCACAAATAAATAAATAAAAACATAAACAAAGCAAACACAGAGTAATATCAGAGAAAGGGAGGGTCCTAACAGAGGAGAACAGGAAAGGTGACATGTAGGAGGTGGTACTTGGACTTACTTGTGGGGAAGAGGTGAGGGGAGAGGACATTTCAGGTATGGGGCACAGCTGGGATATGGAGCATAGAGGACAGGCAAGGGAAGGAATGTGATGTAAACCTGGAAAGGTAGATCTGAAACCAGGCATTCTGGTGCCTCTGAAGGCACACAAAGGAAAAAGGAAATTGTGGTTTTTTACCCCTGGAGGCAATAGGGAGCCACTTGGATGGCTTCATACCACAGCTCCCTTCGTTCTCACTATACATACTATGGGGGCAAGTAGTGGCCCAGTGAATAGAGTTCTGGAAGTCAGGAAGACTCAACTTCCTGAATTCAAATTCATCTTCAGATTCTTTTGTAACTGGGCAAATCACTTAAAAAACAAACAAACAAACAAGCAAAAAAAAAAAAACTTTTTTTTGCCTCAATTTCCTGATCTGTAAAATGAGCTGGAAAAGGATATGGCAAACCATTCCAGTATCTTTGTCAAGTAAACCCCAAATGGCATCATGAGTCAGACGTGTTGAAATGACTCAATAACAACAAAGCGATCTTTGCTTTTTTTCATTAAAGCTTTTTATTTTCAAAATATATGCATAGGTAATTTTAGACGTTCACCCTTACAAAACCTTAGGTTCCAAATTTTTTTCCTTTCCTTCTCCCCATCCCCTCTCCTAGATGGCAAGTTATCCAATATATGTCAAACATGTGCAATTCTTCTATATATATTTCCACAAATAACATGCTGCACAAGAAAAACCAGATCAAAAAAGGGGGAAAATGAGAAAGAAAAGGGCAAGCAAACAACAACAAAAAAAGTGAAAATACTATGTTGTGATCCACATCCAGTCCCTCCTCTCTCTGGATGCAGATGACTCTCAACATCACAAGTCCATCAGAATTGATGATCACATAATCTTATTGTTGCTGTGTACAATGTTTTCTTGTTTCTACTCACTTTACTTAGCATAAGTTCATGCAAGTCTCTCCAGGGCTTTCTGAAATCATCCTACTGATTGCCAAATTACTAGTTTTGAGGACTTTTTGCAGTTTCTTATTTTGTTAATTTTTCTTAATTTCTGCAAACTTGTATTTTACATAGGAATCTATGGAGTTTTCAAGAAGGATTAGCCCCTCTGGGGTAAGGGCTTGTCAAGCCTTTTGCAGGACTTCTCCTTTACCTTAGGTATCCATCTGCTACCCAACTTTCACCTTTGGCTGTAAGAAGCTATAACATATGTAAAAACTGATACAACTGTCTTGGCAGATGGACTAAACAAGATTGAGAGTAACCAACAGGCCTCAAACCTATCCGTGAATTATCGATATTGTCTACCCCAAGTATGGGAAGACTTCTTCAGCTAGAATGGAGGGATGAGAACCAATTGTTCCATTGGCCATGAAGGCAGTTGAAGCAAATTTTAATTGGGTTTCAAAGACACCTAGGTCATTCATTGCGTCCTGAGCCATTACCATTCATTGCGTCCTGAGCCATTACCATTCATCTAACTTTTGGCCTGCCACTGGACTTCAATAATTTTGAAGGAGAAAGTGAGTTTGACAACTTTGTGCAATTCTGCCTCATTTAAATCTAATTCACCCATGAGTCAAGACATCACCCCATAATACCACTGGTCCTTTTGAAACAAAGAGTGAACCACATTTTGCACAGCATTCATCAGTTATTCCCAGCCTCATAGACTTGTTTGACTTAATTACAACCATTTTCTTTAGTTTGCAGAAACTCTATAAAGCAAAGTGTTAGCTGAGATATACTGCTGCTGAGATAGCCTTATTTTACTTGATTTTAAACAAATATAAAATAGGAAAAGGGGAAAAAACATTGTCAGAAATACATGAGAGAATTCAAAATATAAAGCAATAAATTCCCATTTCAATAAAGCCTATATAGCAAATACTAAACATTATGGTCAAAACTTCTTTTTTCTTTTGCTCTAAGGAATACATTTTTAGACATTCCTAGCCATATGCTGACTCCAGACTACCCAGAGGAGTATTTCCACAACAGGCATGACCTCTGTATTACGATCTCCCAAGGATGATGTCTGGGGCAGGATGATGTTTTCTGGGCTTTTTCAAATGAGCAAGAACATCTTTTATTTCTAACATAATTGTATAATATATTTTATCATGCTTAACATATATTGGATTACTTGCAATCTAGGGAAGGGGTGGAAGGAAGAGGGAGAAATTGGAACACAAGGTTTTGCAAGGGTCAATATTGAAAAATTATCCTTGCATATGTTTTGAAAATAAAAAGCTTCAATTAAAAAAAATAATTGTATCCCATCCAATTGATATAAGCCCAGTTACCTAATTATCTGCCCGTACCTGGAGACAAGTAATTGTTGACCTAGAATGATTTGGTCTCTTGAAAGAGTGAGGTGGGTCACCAATCTAAGAGTTATCTGCCTCTGTAAATTTAATTCCACTGAAGAGTAACCAAAGCTGAGAAAAGGTACGCATGGACCTTTGGCCAGTTTGGAAAATCGTGTCCATTCAACAATTCAAAATGTTTTTTGAAATACCTATAATGTGTAAGGCACTGTGCCAGACCCTTGGAATGTAAAATCTAAACTTAAAGCAGTTTTTACTAGAGATATTTTATATGTAGGAGAGCAAATATGATGTGATGTGATTTGAAAAGATAAAGATGAGTTCTTGCTGGTGATCCCTGGAAGGTTAAGGAAAAGCTTCAGAAAAGAAGAAAGCCTCAACCTTTTATTAAGAATCTGCTATGTGGTACAGGATAAGGTTCCTGAGTTTAAACCCTCCTCCAAAGAGAATTTATTTCAGACACAGAGTTGGCTTTTGCAAAAATGCATCGAAATGGAATATGAATGTTGAGGTTGTGAAATCAATCAACCAATTCATCAGCGAACAAATATTAAGCTACTATTATTGCTAGATACTGCTAGGGCACTGAGGATGCAAGTACAAAAAAAAAAAAAAAAAAAAAAAAAAAAAAAAAAAAAGAAGAAGAAGAAGAAACATTTCCTATTCTCAATAAGTTAATGGGGAAACAAGTAGATGTAAAAGTATATATAAGATTAAAAATAAAGTTAATAAACATATATACATCTAAAATAGTTAAGGACAGAGGACACTAAGAGTAGAATTGGGAGATGCTCATAGAAAATGTTTGCATGAGTTACATTGTTTATTTTTCCCCATCAGTATAAAATTTACTTGGTTAAAAAATTTCAAATGCTGACTTTTCACAGAAAAATTTAGCAGGGTTTTTTATAATTTATTATAAAGTTGCATTGTTGAAACTTATTCACAGAAACATTTTACTATATTAATGCTTCATGTCCTTAAATTTATTTTTGAAATTCACATACAGGGATTGCCTGTCATCGGGGGGAAGGTGTGGAGGGAGGGGGGGGATAATTTGGAAAAATGAATACAAGGGATAATATTATAAAAAAATTACTCATGCATATATACTGTGGAAAAAAATTCTAAATAAAATTTAAAAAAAAAGAAATTCACATACAAATGAAAATGGGAAAAGGACTAAAATCTAATTGTCTCTTATTTTTCCACTTGCAATCACATACTTAGGTTCCTCTTCACCTCATCAGAGAAAATATTTAACATTCAGAACTACCAACAACAGGAAGAGAGGTTGCTTTGTTTTATTTTGAGAATGATGAATGTTTCCCATCCCATGTGGAGTTTAAGCATGTTCTGTTCTCCCTGTATGCAGCATGCTAGACTGGATATCTTTTGGCATGATTATCGCATGCTTGTTAGGACTTACAGATAGGTTGGTGTCCAAGCAAGTCAACCAGATAAATTTCCTTTGCTGCCTGCAAAACACCAATAACTTTATCCTGAAAGATCAGATTCTGAGTTCTAGGCAATTTTACAAACTAACTCTAGAAGGGAAGTTTAATAATTAGAAATTTGGAGATATGGTCTTATTTTATCCAGAGTAACTGGGACTGTAGTGATGAGGTTCTTAACTCTTTCCATTGGGGGTGTGCTCTTGCAATACAAACATTTTGGGACAATTTAGCACAAACATGGTCCTGAAAACTTCTCCTGGTGCTGTATACTCATTTCCCATCTGCCTTCTGCTCACTCAGAGAGTAAGAAGTGGCCTTTAGCACTTATGAATGTAATAAAGTATTAATGCTTATGGCAAGACATGAATTTATTAATAAAAAGCAAACAGAACAAGGAGAACAAGATACACAATGACTACAATAACTTAAATAAAATCAACATTAAACCCATCAACAATCAAATTAAATGTAACTGTGTTTCCAGAATCCCACTGATGAAATAAGTTTTCCTGTCTTTGGTAAACAGATTGGAGACTATAAGCGCAGGATGTTACACAGGATAGCAAGTGTAGTTGCTTTATGGACTGGACTTTGTTTTTCTTTATTATAACGGATGGTTCTATGGAAAAAATTTTCCCAGGGGACTATCAATTAAACATTAAAACATCAAACCAAAAGTTATATGTTGCTGAAAAGAACCCTTATTACTCTCCTCTATTTATTTATTAAGAAATTAAGTATTGTACTTAGAATAAGTGATAGTGTCTGTAAATAAATGTAATTTAAAAAAATAAAATGAAGTGTGCTTGCTAAATTTGAAACCAGAAAAACAAAGGAGTAAAAGTGTCAGGAGAGCCAGTATACTGTTGTAACAGCAGAGATCTGGTCATAGATAGAGATGGATGAAATAAATCTTAAAGGAGAATTTCTGAGAGATGATAACAGAAGTAAGGTTTCTGAATAGTAAGAGGTCACGTGGAATATTCTGACTCCTCCTCCTGTTCCGGGGAGGTGGTGTGTGAGAGAAGGAGCACATGAAAGGATGAGTAGCCAGCACAGAAGAGAGTAGTAAGGGGTGAGCCAGGTTTCTGTGAGTGTCAGAAGATGGAAAATGTTCAAGAGGGGAAAAAAATCTGAGAGGAAAAGATCTAAGATGAAGTTAACAATACAGAGACATTCCAAAAGGCATAGTTGGATGAGATTGAAGGAGGAATGGGAGCAGAGGGGAAGGAAGACAGGTGATATATAGCTGTGAGCTGAATAAGAATTAGTATGAAAGGAGAGATAGTAGGGGAAGAAGGGTGTTTTTTTTTCTCCTCAGAAAGAAATTGAACTGAAGGGCTAAGGAAGCAGAAGGTAGGCATTTGCTTACCCTAAGAGAAAAATACCAAGTCATGAGAATTCTTAGTTAATTGTTTTGAGTGACAAGAAGGTCATTGTTATTGGTGGCTGGAAAAGTCCAGCAGTGATGTAGATGGTACAATGGATATAATGTTAGGGCTTTTAGTTAAGAAGACCCAAGTTAAAATCTAACTTCAGATACTTACTAGCTGTGTGATGCTGGACAAATCAGTTAAAGTCTGTCTACTTCAGTTGCTTAACTGTAAAATGGGAATAATTAACACATCTACCTCACAGAGTTCTTTTGAGGATCAAATGAGATAATATGTGGAAAGAACAGACACCTTTCAGAAGTCATATATAAAGTCATATAAAAATATTCCAACTCACTGTTGATTAGAGAAATACAAATTAAAATATTCTAGGATACCACCTCACACCTATCAGAAATAACAAATGCTAGGGTTAAACGTTACCTTTAACTTGGTTTAGTCCATCTAATAAATGACTTTTATAGTTTCATCAGGGTGTGGCCACTGTGCATGATACAGCCTCTTGGAGCCACAGGTGAGAGATGTGTGGAAGGTGGATTCTAAAGGTGAATGAGCAGCCCTGAAAGGGATTTGACAAGCTCTCACACCAGAGGTGCTAGTCTTCCTTGATCTCAACCAACAATCATAATTATCTATCATGTCCTAGGTACTGAGGACATAAAGACAAAAAATGAATAATCCCTTTCTTTTTCTTTCTTTTCTTTCCCTTCTTCCTTTCTTACTTCTTGTCTTTTTTTGACATGGCTAATATGGAAATTTTTTTTTGTATTACTCTAACGTAACATAATACTTTTGTATTACTATTTGTAATAGGTTTTTACCTTCTCCATGGATGGGGAGAGAGAGGAGACTGAAGGAAAATTCAGAACTGAAAATAAAATAAAATTGATTTTTAAAAGTAATGAGTTACTTTCTATCAATTAAATAGAATTAATTTTTAAAATAATTTTAAAAATATTTTTCATATCTATGTCTACTGATACTTCAATTGAAGAAAGTTCATAATATACAGGTGTGTGGTTTCTGGATAGTCTTGGCTTATCTCCTTCCTTATTCTTGATTTATGTTTTCCAACACATTTCTCACTATTGTTAACTATTCCCACCTTTGCATTGAAATTACTAAGCATCAAGTCTTAAGTTGACTTAATTTGTAGGGACTTAGTGAATTTTTAACAGAATTTCCCTATCTGATCATTCTCTGCAATAGATGTTAGTGCCTAATCTGCAATTATTTTCTCACTGGTCTCATACTTATGAACTTTGAGATTTTAAATGACACAATGTTCATAGAAGTCAAGTCTGCAGGTATTTATTAAGTTTTTCATTATATATTGGAGTCTCAAGCAATGGCAATATGAACATAAGCAGAAAAAAACACAATCCTTGCTTTCAAGAGACACTTTAATAGGGTGGAGGGGGAAGATAACATATAAAAGAAAGTTAAAAGGGGGAGAGGAGAGAAGAAGGTAACTACATGGGAACATAAAAGAAAAATTCCAGAGTATGGACTGAAGCCTAAAAAGGAATGAAGACATAGCTGGCCTGAGGCTTTTCTTCAAATGAAGGTTCTGGGAGGAACCAGACAATCAGAGGAAGGGGCTGCAGAGAGAGAACTTTGTGAGAAGAGATAGACTAAATATTTAGGATGGCATGGTGGAGAAAGTCCAAAGAATCCGGAATGGAGCCTGGAGAGAACGTCCATTGTTCCCTTAGGTACATGATAAAACTCCAACAGGAGTTACAGGTAAGCCACCCTTACATTTAGATCAAACATCCTTCTTTCCTCTGGTTTCATTTGAAGAAGGAATATCAAGATTGATTCAATTCCTTCAGGAGAATATCAACATTTTGTTCACTGGATCAGAATCTTTTATTTAGTGGATTAATAGGTGCATTAAAGTTTGTAGATAGTCTAATAACTATATGATCCTTGGGACTTTCTGCCCCCCTTTGCTGCCACCCTTCCACTTTCACCGCAGAAACAGAATAATGTTGCACAAGGCTGAGCACCATTTTATAGTTTTCTTTGTTTTTAGGTTATCATGGTTGAAGAATTCCTTACTAAAAGACTAAAAGACTAGTCTACAAGTGCTGATCCTCTCACATATACTCTTCAACTTCCTATTAAATTCCTGTGTATCCATCTATAAAATAAGGGAATTGGAACCCAATGATCTTCTACTTCTAAATCTATTATCCTAAGATTCCATGATTTTCTTCTTTGAGTTATTAACTCCCTTAAAACTGGTACCCTGTTTTATTTCTTTAGAACAAGACATCAATCCATAAACTTTACATGGCACTCAAATCATAATTAAAGGAGTTAATTTTAAGTAATGCTTGTCTATATTGGGAGAGGGAGAGAAATCCATAGCGTGTTGGCAGTGTGGTTTAATGATTGAGCTTTTGTTTCACCCAAAATCTGTAGCAGCCTTAAGACAGACAGAGCAGACAAGGAAGAACATTCTTTGAATTCTAGTCTCAGCAGATACTGGACTGTGAGCTCTCTCCTAGTCTTACATCCTTATATCTTTGGAGTTGCACGCTCCAACTTTTTCCCTTTCACACAAAGTCTTGGCTCTGTACTTCAAATAGAAAGAATACCAGCACAGATTACACAAATCCCTTCTAAGAAACTCAAATTACAGTATTTTTGCATTAAAAATGAAACAAAACAAAACAAACAAGTATTAAAAACCTCGTTCCAGGCTGTCTTTTCTCTGCAGCTCAGCCCAGCCCAGCTAACACCCTTCTAACTGAAGTATGAGGAGAGCTCTCCCAGAAACTCTCCTTTTATTCTGCTGGGTGTGTTCTTGGCTTTATGGAACCGAGCAGAATAATAGCTAGTCGCTACAGCCAAACCAGCTCCTCCAGGTTTGGGGAACTATAGAGCAGGGCTGAAGCTTTACAAAGTCCGAATGAGAATTTCCTGCTTGAGTTGCTTTTAGGAATTTCCCAGATTTGGTTTCACCCATTTCTAGTAGTTCCTGAAATTGCCGGGGGGAGGGAGGAGAGAGGGAAAAGAAAGGGGCAATGAAAATTTAGATTACTTGCTTTTATCTCCTGCCTTTCTATAACTCTTCTGAATTTGCATTTTTATATCCTTAGCCTTAATAAAAATCACCTGGTTTAGTAATTATAAGTATTTAAGTATTCAGTAGTCGCCGAGTAAAGAATCACACGTGCTAGATCGGATTTAATTTCTAGGAAGCAGATTGTCATCTGACCTTGTTAAATCATTTGTAAACTCTATAGTCTCCAATATTTCAAGAATTTGTGAGTTCATCAGCATAACACAATCTTTTAGAGGTTACAAAGAAAGAGAAGGGGGGAAAAGCATTTATAAAGTGCTGTCTATGTGTTTCGCACTGTGCTGTACTTTATAAATACGATCTCATTTGATCCTCACAACAACTCTGCTGGGTAGATGCTGTTATTATCCCCAATTTACATTTAAGAAAATTGAGACACCAAGGTTTGTTTTGTTTTTTTCCCTGTAAAGTGACTTGCCCAGAGTCACACAACTGTTAAGTGTCTGAGACTGAATTGTAGAACTCCCCTCTGTCTGTCTGACTCATGGCTTAACACTATTTGTTATGCCATTTAACTACCTTAAGATTGTAATCCTTTAGTAGGCACTATTTATGATTTACTCTTGAAGAAAAATCATCATCTGGTGATGAGAAACTCTATGTTACAGAGTATTTAATTTTGAGTTGATAAAGTATTCTTAAACAAACGCTGTCAGAAATCACTTTGATTTTTGATAAATTTGATAAATTGTCGACACAAATCAGGCAAAAGAATATGGGTATGTGTGAAGAGATCAGTGTAACTTTAAAAAAAAAAATCTATTCTATCCAAAATAAGAAGAACTTGAGTCTTGAAGACATTCTCTCTCAAACTCCCATCTTGTCATACCTTTTCCCTCAATAGTTGGAGGTTACTAATCTAGTTCATGAAAAATGTTTAGCTATTTCATATAGAAATAATTTTTAATGTAAACTGAGAAGATCCACAGGGAGGATAAAGTGATTTACTTGTTTATATATATATACATATATATATATATGTATATATATATATATATTTTTTTTTTGGCTTGGGGAAAAACAAAATCTTGTTTACCTTCTCTCCTCTTCCCTCTCCTTTCCCTCATAAAAGGTAAAAGCATAGCAAATATTTTCCTCCATTATCCTGTTTCCTCAGAAAGAAAGTAAAGGATGAAATGAGAGTGCATGATGGGGAAGATTTTCTGAGATGAAGAAGTGAGCAAAGTAATTCTTAGGAGACTGGTGAAAGAAAGAAACCTCTGCACTGCTTGTAAAATGAATAAGTCAGTATATTAGTGAATTTTAATCAAAGCAATAAAAGGAGATGAATTGCCAGTGGCTTGTTAAGAGTCTGAGAAATTTGGACATCCAAATCCCAAATAGAAGAATGTATTATGTTTTCCTGAAAGGCAAAAGGGAAACTAAAGCTGAGCTAAGCATTATATCCTGCACAATTTAACAGTCACTACTTCTAGGGTATTTTAGTATATATAGCACAAAGTTTAATAGGAAAGAATTTAACTTTTATCAAGATATTTGTATTTCTTTTAGTCTTACTCTATATTCCCTTTTTTTATACTAAAAGATTAGAAATTGTTTGATTTTTTAATATCATGCCAAAAGCTAGGGATATAAAAGATTGACGCCCCCCCAAAAAAAATTCTTCTCAAGGAATTCTCCTTTTAATGGGAAGACAATATGTAAAAACCATGTAAAAACAAGTTATACTTAATATAAATTTGAAATAATCAAGGAGAAAAGGCACTAGAATTAAGGAGAATGGAGAAAGTTGTTTGTTTTTGCTTTGGGGTTTTTTTGAAGGCTCAGTCATTTTAATTTATTCTGAAAGATTCAAAGATTTTGATGGACTTTTTATGTAGACTTTGGAGGAGGTCTTGGTATAGCACCGGCAGTTCTTAAACAGTGTGGAGTGTCTCATTTTTTCATGCCTCCTGAGATGGAATTCTATCTTGATGTGGATCACATAGAAATGTACAGTTATGCCTTCTACATCACAGGGATGAGGGGCACTACAGCCCTGTGATCTGAAGAATCTGTGTAAAATTTTTTGGTCCTCCCTTCATACCAGAGAAGAAGTTTGAATTATTTTTATGGGGGGTTTACAGTACCTTATTGTAAAATTTGGGCATATTAAGGGCATTAAAAGATAAAATTTGTTGACATTATACAATATCATATATATTTTATGAATTATTGATTTTTAAAATTTTTTTCTGTGTCCTCTTCTGGTCTTCACATATTATCTGAGGCTTCTGCAAAACTCCCTGCAAATTCCCATTTAATTTCTTATGCCAACCTGCAGTATATCAAAACCACAATGGGGAAAGTCGCAATGTGGAAGGTTTAGCTGAATTTCCCCCACCTCGGGCAGCAGATGGGATTCAAAGATCCAGGCCTTGAATATGTCCCTTAAGGCCTCAGCTTTTACTGAGTTAAAGATGAGAAACTTTTTGATTTTCTTGTCCTTGGATATACAGTGGGGCAGTGGCTGGGCTGCACTTACTTGTCAGTGGCCTTTCTTGGTGTGCCCATTCTTTATTTAGTATGTTAGCTGGGATTTGAAGGATATAAGGGAAACCGAAGATGAATGGATTCAGCATTCCAAATGTGAGAGTCAGTGAAATGACTGCAGTTGGGGAGACGGAGTATCTTGCTCTAGAAGGAGCAATGAAGGTAGTGTCACTGTGATAGTGGTGGTAGTGGTGGTGGGTATAAAGACTGGAAAGGCAATGGGAACAGGTTATGAAGGACTTTGAATTCTAACTAGAGAATTTCATATTTGATCCTGGAGGTGATAGGGAGCCACTGATGTTTATTGGGTAGGGGAGTGACACACTGTACTTTAGGAAAAATACTTTGACAAGGGAATGGAGGATGAGCTGAAATGCGGGACAGACTTGTGGTGGGCAAAACAACCAGTAAGTTATTACTGTAGTCTAGATTTGAAGTTATAGGGTCCTGGAGAGATGGGGACACAAGTGAAGATAAAATAGTTGGGTCTTGATAACAGTTTGGATAAACAGATGAGAGTTAAGGGTTACACTTAGGTTGGGAGCCTGGGTGACTGAGATGATGGTGGTGCTTTGAACAGGAATAAGTTACTTTGGAAGGGGGGAGTATTTAGGGGAAATAATGAGTTCAGTTTTAGAGATGTTGAGTTTAAGATTATGGGACTTAGAATTGGAAATGGAGATGTAAACCCACAGGTAAGGGCTAGATTTGAGAATCTTTAGCATAGTGAGGGTAATTGAATCCATGGGAGTTGGTAAGATTACCAAAGGAAATAATATAGAGCGAGAAGAGAAAAGGGCACAATGCAAAAATCCTGTGAGACACCACAGTTAGAGGGTGAGATGAAGATCCATCAAAAGAGAGTGAGAGGGAGCATTCAGATAGGTTGGAGAACCGGGACAGAGTAGTATCATGAAAGCCTAGAGCAGAGAGAGTATCAGGAGAAGGTGACTGGGAGACAGTATAACAAAAGCTGCAGAGAGGGCAAGAAAGACTGAGACATTTTTAATTGCCATTAGGTTTGACAATTAAGAAACAGTAAGTAACTTTAGAGAGAGTAATCATGTCAGACTGTAGAAAATTAAGAAGACAATGAGAGAAAAGGAAGTGGAGAAATCTATTGTAGATGGCCTTCTCAAGGAGCCCAATCCTTTCTGTATCGCGGCAGCTGGATGATACAATGGATAGAGAGCTGGGTCTGGAGTCAGGAAGACCTGAATTCACATGTAGTCTTAGGCTTTGACTTGCCTCTGTCTGCCTCAGCTTTCTCATTTATAAAAATAAGTATAATAATAGCACCTACTTTCCAAGGCAGTTGTGAGGATCACATGAGATAATATTTGTAAGATGCTTTGCAAAAATTTAAGAGCTATATAAATGCTAACTACTATTATTATTGCATAGATTAAAAATACAATTACTTTCTTAGCAGCCTGTGTACTCTGAGTAAGACAACAGATGTGGTCGAATGAATCATTAAATCACAAGAGTAATCACAGTTGGGAGGGACCTTGGAGATTATTTAATTTAATTTCTAGAACATTGTTAGGAAGATCTCACCTTCCTGGTTAGATTGTAACCTTGGTGTGGGGAGGGAGAAAAGTACAGAACTAAAAGTCAGGACACCTGGGTTCTGGTCCTGGTTCTCTCCTTATCTAGCTGCCTGGCTTCAGGTAACTTGTTTAATCTTTCTAGATTTCAGTTGGGTTTATTTTTTTCTCATTTGTCAAGTGAGAGGTTTGGGCCAGAGGACATTGCCAAGCTCTCAGGAGGGTCCTGCGGCTTCTGACAAAACACCTTCAAAAAAGGACATTGAGAAGCTGAAGACCATCTGAATAATGGAGACCCGGCTGGTAAAAGGCCTTGAGAATGTGTCTTAGGAAGATTATCTAAAGAAAATGGGGGTTTGTAGCCTTTAAGAAGGGAAGACTTGAAGGAACTTGTTAGCTGTCTTCGAATATTTGAAGTGTGATCACATGTAAGAGGGATCCAAGGGGGTCTGCAGAATAAGAAGCACTAGATGAAGGCTGCAAAATTTTGTAACCGCTAAAATTATCCCTGGCTAGAAAAGGCTGCCTCAAATGTTAGGAGTTTCCCCTCACAAGTGGTCTTCAAGGAGGATGCTTACTCCTTAGGGAAGCCATAAAGCATTCTGGCTCAGGTAGGGATTGGATCAGATGCCCTACTTGCAATTCTGCAAACAGAGAACAGCTCAGAAGGGTGGTTGCAGCTTCTGGTCTTGGAACAAAGAGTCATCGGGACTCCAAAACCTTCTATATTAGTTGCTGCAAACTTCAAGACAGCTGGTATAGTGCACTGATAGAGCACCCCATACCTAGAGTCTTTCTAGCTGTATGGCACTGGACAAGTCACTTAAATCTCTTTTTTCCCTCAATTGTAAAAAAAAAAAAAGTATATATAATAGTAGCTACCTCACAGGGTTGTTATGAGAATTAGAGGAAATAATATTTATAAAGCACTTAGCACATACTTGGCACATAGTAGTCACTTAATAAATGCTTGTTCCTTTTTCCTTTCCTACCCCTCCTCCCACTATGGTGCACAAGGCTTCTCCTAGGAACCCACTCATCAGAGGAGAACACAGATGTACCCAGAAAGCCACTCGGGAGCACCACACCCCCTGAGCCACATTGCTCTGCCAAGAAGAGATGTCACACAGCTCTCTGGCTCTCTTCGACTCTCTCGTGCCAATATACACAGCTCTGCCTCTGCAGTGTAATTTGCCAGCCTAAATAAATACCAGCCCAGACACCTGGGCTCTCCCTGCTTTTGTCTGGTGCCCTCGCTGAAGCTATTGGTAATAGCTGCCTCCTTATGGGGGTATAATAGATTGGAATTTGAGGGGATCTTAGAGCCATAAGGTTCAGCCCCTTTATTTGACAAATGAGTAAATTGAGGCCAAGAGATTTTTTGCAGCTTGCCCAAGCCTCCAGAGGCAGGATATAACAGAAACGAGATAATATTTGCAAAACTCCAAAGCCAACCTATTTTCACTCTGCCAGACTCGCTCCAGTGAGAGACCCTGGCTTTCTCTTTGTGGGAATAGCAACTGTGAAACTTCTAGCTCCAAAGTTTTAGATTCTATAACTTGCTGCTGTTATAGTATTTCCTAGAATGTAGATTCCAGGAAGACGAGAGCCTTTTCTTATTTAATCTTAATATCTTACCTCGTGCTGTGCTTTTATTCTTAGTGGGTCTTTAATATTCACTGAATCTTGAATTGACTGAATGAATGGATGAATTCTTGCCCCTACCCCACTCTTGGGGTATGTATAAATATCCTCATTCCCAAAAATCTGCCAAATTTTAGATGGCTATAGAGGTTAGGGCAGCTAAGTGGCTAAATGGAAAGAATGACAGACCTGGGTCAGGAAGACTCATCTTTGTGAATTTAAGACACTTATTCTCTGTGTGATCCCAGGTAAGTCACTTAACCTTGTTTGCCTCAGTTTCCTCATTTGTAAAATGAGCTGGAGAAGGAATTGGCAAATCACTCTAATATCTTTGCCAAGAAAACCCCAAATGGGGTCATGAAAATTGGACATGACTGAACAACAAAAGAACTATTATATATAATTTTTGATTATACATTTTCTCAGGCTGTCTCCTATGATCTCAGGTTATGCAGAGTTGTCTTTAAATCCTGTGGTCCATAGGACGCTCCAAATTAATCACAACTAAATAATCCAGAAAATAATTCTTTTACCTAGATAGCTTTTGATCTTGCCACTTTAGAAGTCTAGAATAATCTCAGGTCATGATTGAAAGTATTTGGATTTATGTTGTATGTTTTTCAATCATTTCAGTCATGCTTTATCCTTCATGACCTCATTTGGCTTTTCTTGGCAAAGACACTGGAGTGGTTTGCCATTTCCTTTTGCAGATCATTTTACATGTGAGGAAACTGAGGCAGACAGGTTAAGGGACTTTCCCAGGTCACACAGTTAATGTGTCTGAGGTTGGATTTAAATTCATGTCCTCATGATTCTAGGCCTAGCACTCTATCAACTGTGTCAGCTAGCTATCTAGAGATGATTGGTAGCTTGGTATATACACACATGTATTTATATGTATACATAATGCGCATACAATACATATGCGTGCATGCATACATGTGAATATTTATGTGTATGTATATGTATTTATACATTAGTACATATTACAAAGAGTATTAGACCAGGAAATTTTGGAATCACAAGACATGTTTTGATCTAGATTCTAGTTCTGAATTTTATTAGCTGTGTGTCCCTGGTCAAATTACTTAATCTCTCAAAGCTTGAGTTTCCTTATATATAGGGATGTTAATAATATTTATGCTGTGAGTTTACTGGTATAGAGAAATCATGTCTTTACCAATGCATCCAAGATATTCTATAATGCTCAATGCTCAATCCACTGTCCTGGGACAGTGGAAGGTTAAATAACTTGCTCAGAGACACTCAGATAATCTGTGTCAGAGATAGCACTGGAATCCAGGTCTTCCTGATCCTGAGACTGGTTCTCTGTGTACAATTCCAGTTGTTCTCAAGTATGGCCCAACGACCCCTTGGAGTCTCCAAGACCTTTCCAGGGAGTCCTCAAGATCAAAATTCTTTTCATAATAATACTAAGACATTACTTGTCTACAAAATACTCCTCCTTTTGGAATTACATAGCTGTTTAAGGATGGATTTTCCTCATATACTTCAATCAAAACAACATATCTCAACAGACTGAATGAAGAAGTAGAAATGAGAATCCAACTGTCTTCTGTTAAGCCATATATTAAAGAGATTTTCAAAAACACATTAAACAATGCTACTCTTCTAATTTTTTAAATTTAGAAAATATAAGTTTTTATAAAATGTTATTTATGTTATTATATAATGATAATTATTGTAATTTGAATTAATACATATTTTAAATAAACAGTTTTTAATATGGTAAATTATGGTAATTTATTGACCATGGTAAAGTATATTGACCATATTAAAAAAAGAGGTTGGGGGGGATATTCATAATTTTTTAAAATGTAAAGAGTTTCTGTAAAAAAATTTAAGAGCCACTTACTTCACCATATTTCACAGCTTCATCTTACATGGGACAAAACATTTGCACTAACTTGCCTCCGAGGAGAGTTGTGAGGAACTACTTGGTAACTTTAAAGTATACACACACACACACACACACACACACACACACACACACACATATATATATGTATAAATATATATGCATATATAGAGATGGTAGATAAATATAGATATAGCTAGATATACACACATATAGATACGTATATACATATATTAAATATAACATACATATTTTTGTTGTTGTTCAGTCATTTCAATTGTATCCAATTTTTGTGCAACTAATTTGATCTTTTCTTGCCAAATATATTGGAGGGGTTTGCCATTTCTTTCTCTAGTTCATTTTACAGATGAGGAAACTGAGGTAAACAGGGTAAAGTGACTTGCCCAGGGTCACACAGTTGGTAAGTGTCTGAGGCCAGTTTTGAATTCAGGAGGAAGAGTCAGCTTGATTTCAGGCTCAGCACTCCATCTATCCAGCTGTTCTTAATAGAAATACACACATACACATGTATATACATATATATGTATGTATATATGTATATATACACATATATGAAAGGTATCATATGTGTACATATAAAATATGTTTATATAATCATAATTTACAAATACACATAATTAACATGTATGCAAATCCACCTACAAAAAGAGATTTATTTATGTATACATATATGTAAAATATGTGAACTATGATTAACCCACCGAAACCTGTGAGGCAGGTAGAACAGGTGGGGCCCTGCCCTCTAACTTTATAGACACTAGCCCTGACCTGCACGGATGCAGAAGCCATAGCCTAAAGTTGAAGAATTCTGAGAGCAATGGATGTCATTGGATGAGTGCAAGTTAGCTCAGCCCCGACAGGTATTAGAGCTGACCTGGCTCAGCACTGCTCTCTTGTGGTGACTCAGCCTCTTTTTCTTGGTATATTTTATTGCCTTTCATCCCTCATTGCTGACCCAGAGCCAGAGCTACGTTTCTTGGTGATGATTGCTTTGTTTTGTTGGTGTACCCTCATCTGATGCTTAGAACTTTGCTCTGACTCTCAGAATTAGATAAATCAAACCACAAAATAAATAAGAAAGAAGTCAAAGAGGTAAATAGAATACTAGAAAAGTTTGATATGATAGATCTTTGGCGAAAGCTAAATGGAGACAGAAAGGAATATACTTTCTTCTCAGCAGTTCATGGAACCTATACAAAAATTGATCATATACTAGGGCATAAAAACCTCAAAAACAAATGCAGTAAGGCAGAAATAGTAAATGCATCCTTTTCAGACCATAATGCAATCAAAATAACATTTAATAAAAAGCCAGGGGAAAATAGACCAAAAAATAATTGGAAACTAAATAATCTTATACTAAAGAATGATTGGGTAAAACAGCAAATCATAGACATAATTAATAACTTCACCCAAGAAAATGACAATAATGAGACATCATACCAAAATGTGTGGGATACAGCCAAAGCAGTAATAAGGGGAAGTTTTATATCTCTACAGGCCTACTTGCATAAAATAGAGAGAGGGCCAACGAATTGGGCTTACAACTAAAATTGCTAGAAAAGGAACAAATTAAAAACCCCCAGACAAACACAAAACTTGAAATTCAAAAAATAAAAGGTGAGATTAATAAAATTGAAAGTAAAAAAACTATTGAATTAATTAATAAAACTAAGAGTTGGTTTTATGAAAAAACCAACAAAATAGACAAACCCTTAGTAAACCTGATTAAAAAAAGGAAAGAGAAAAAGCAAATTGATAGTCTTGAAAATGAAAAGGGTAAACTCACCACTAATGAAGAGGAAATTAGAACAATAGTTAGGAGCTACTTTGCTCAACTTTATGCCGATAAATTCGATAACTTAAATGAAATGGAAGAATACCTTCAAAAATATAGCTTGCCCAGATTAACAGAGGAAGAAGTAAGTAGTCTAAATAGTCCCATCTCAGAAAAAGAAATAGACCAAGCTATTAACCAACTTCCTAAGAAAAACTCCCCAGGACCAGATGGATTTACAGGTGAATTCTACCAAACATTTAAAGAACAACTAACTCCAATGCTATGTAAACTATTCGAAAAAATAGGGATTGAAGGAGTCCTACCAAATTCCTTCTATGACACAGACATGGTACTGATACCTAAACCAGGTAGATCGAAAACTGAGAAAGAAAACTATAGACCAATTTCCTTAATGAATATTGATGCTAAAATCTTAAATAAGATATTAGCAAATAGACTTCAGAAAATCATCCCCAGGATAATACACTATGACCAAGTGGGATTTATACCAGGAATGCAGGGCTGGTTTAATATTAGGAAAACTATTAGTATAATTGACCATATTAATAATCAAATTAATAAAAACCATATGATCATCTCAATAGATGCAGAAAAGGCATTTGATAAAATCCAACATCCATTCCTACTAAAAACGCTTGAGAGTATAGGAATAAATGGACTATTCCTTAAAATAATAAGGAGCATATATTTAAAACCTTCAGTAAACATCATATGTAATGGTGATAAACTAGAACCTTTCCCTGTAAGATCAGGAGTGAAACAAGGTTGCCCACTATCACCATTACTATTCAATATAGTACTAGAAACTCTAGCCTTGGCAATAAGAGCCGAGAAAGAGATCCAAGGAATTAGAGTAGGAAATGAAGAAATCAAATTGTCACTTTTTGCAGATGACATGATGGTATACTTAGAGAACCCCAAAGACTCTGCTAAAAAGCTATTAGAAATAATTCAGAATTTTAGCAAAGTCGCAGGATACAAAATAAATCCACATAAATCCTCAGGATTTTTATACATTACCAACACAATCCAACAGCAAGAGATACAAAGAGAAATTCCATTCAAAATAACAGTCGATAGTATAAAATATTTGGGAATATATCTACCAAAGGAGAGTCAGGAATTATATGAGCAAAATTACAAAACACTTGCCACAAAAATAAAGTCAGATTTAAATAATTGGAAAGACATTCAGTGCTCTTGGATAGGCCGAGCGAATATAATAAAGATGACAATACTCCCCAAACTAATCTATTTATTTAGTGCTATACCAATCAGACTCCCAAGAAACTATTTTAATGACCTAGAAAAAATAACAACAAAATTCATATGGAAGAATAAAAGGTCGAGAATTGCAAGGGAACTAATGAAAAAAAAGTCAGAGGAAGGTGGTCTAAGTGTACCTGATTTAAAGCTATATTACAAAGCAACAGTCACCAAAACCATTTGGTATTGGCTAAGAAATAGACTAGTTGATCAGTGGCATAGGTTAGGTTCACAGGGCAAGATAGTGAATAAAAATAGCAATCTAATCTTTGACAAACCCAAAGATCCCAAATTTTGGGATAAGAATTCATTATTTGACAAAAACTGCTGGGAAAACTGGAAATTAGTAGGGCAGAAACTAGGCATGGACCCACATTTAACACCACATACTAAGATTAGATCAAAATGGGTCCAAGATTTAGGCATAAAGAACGAAATCATAAATAAATTGGAGAAACATGGGATGGTTTACCTCTCAGACTTGTGGAGGAGGAAGGAGTTTGTGTCCAAGGGAGAACTAGAGACCATTATTGATCACAAAATAGAACATTTTGATTACACCAAATTAAAAAGTTTCTGCACAAACAAAACTAATGCAAACAAGATTAGAAGGGAAGTAACAAATTGGGAAAAAATTTTTACAGTTAAAGGTTCTGATAAAGGCCTCATCTCCAAAATATACAGAGAATTGACTTTAATTTATAAGAAATCAAGCCATTCTCCAATTGATAAATAGTCAAAGGATATGAACAGACAATTTTCAGATGACGAAATTAAAACTATTTCCACTCATATGAAAGAGTGTTCCAAATCACTATTGATCAGAGAAATGCAAATTAAGACAACTCTGAGGTATCATTACACACCTGTCAGATTGGCTAAGATGACAGGAACAAATAACAATGAATGTTGGAGGGGCTGTGGGAAAACTGGGACACTGATGCATTGTTGGTGGAGTTGTGAAAGAATCCAACCATTCTGGAGAGCAATCTGGAATTATGCCCAAAAAAGTTATCAAAATGTGCATACCCTTTGACCCAGCCATACTGCTACTGGGCTTATACCCCAAGGAACTACTAAAGAAGGGAAAGGGTCCTGTATGTGCCAAAATGTTTGTGGCAGCCCTTTTCATAGTGGCTAGAAGCTGGAAGTTGAATGGATGTCCATCAATTGGAGAATGGTTGGGTAAACTATGGTATATGAATGTTATGGAATATTATTGTTCTATAAGAAATGACCAACAGGAGAAATACAGAGAGGCTTGGAGAGACTTACATCAACTGATGCTGAGTGAAACGAGCAGAACCAGAAGATCATTATACACTTCAACAATGATACTGTACGAGGATGTATGCTGATGGAAGTGGATTTCTTCAACATAGAGAAGAGCTAATCCAATTCCAATTGATTAATGATGGACAGAACCAGCTACATCCAGAAAAGGAACACTGGGAAATGAATGTAAACTGTTATTTTTACCTTCTGAATCTAATTCTTCCTGTGCACAAAAAATTCGGTTCTACACACATATATTGTATCTAGAATATACTGTAATATATTTAACATATATAAGACTGATTGCCATCAGGGAGAGGGGGTTGGGGGAGGAAGGGAAAAAATCTGAATAGAAGTAAGTGCAAGGGATAATGTTGTAAAAAATTACCCATGCATATGTACTGTCAAAAAAATGTTATAATTATAAAATAAAATAAAAATTTAAAAAAAAAAAAAAAAAGAACTTTGCTCTGGTGAGAACAGGTGCTAAGTAACTTCTGTCTGACTGAAAACTTGGTGACTTCTGTTTTCTTGCCCTCTTGGAGAAGATAAATTTATAGATTAAACATTTATTAATCACTTACTACTTGCTGAACCACTGAGCTCGCAAATAAAAGCAAAAAAGATGGTCTTTGCCCATTCTAATGAGGGGGACCCCACATAATGGGTAGCTGGAAGGAAGTCTGAAGGAAGAGTGAGCTGAGCTGGAAGTGACATCCTTGAAAGTGGTTTGGACCACTCACAAAATGGTGATCTGGGCTAGGAACTCATCAGTCCTGAGAGCAGGTTTCAGGGTAGAATTATTCTCTTTTCCCCCTGTAGGATTCTATAAACTTCAATATTGAGTAAGCCGTGGAGAATGAGGGAGAGAATCAGATTTAGAGATAGCATGAATCTCAGTCTGTATCAGCATGAGAGCAATACCTAAATGGTGAAAAGATATTATTCTTAAAAGAGATACTGTCACCTTCAGTTATGTTAGATTAAAAATAATAAGTTCAGTAGTGAGAACCCATAGCAAGCATGAAGGGAAAAATCCAATGATGTAAATGGTTGATTTTGACATGTTTTCACTCCTGGACTTTCCCCAATGTCAACATTTTTGTCATTTTCTATATTTGGAATTCTTTTATAGCTCGCCTTTTCCCATTCAGACTGGGGCTATAAAGACTTGTAAGACTGTAAGGAATGGAAGAAATAATTTTCAAAAATAAACATCTCCTCAGAATAAACTAAAATGCATTACTAATGAAAGGCCGAGTTTTTAAAAGTAGGTTGTATTAATTCCTGCTTCCCAAAGCAAACTTTGGCAAGATAATGGAGCATAATTTATAGAGTATTGACCAGGGTAACTTTGGATGGCTTGAGGACTTTTTTGTTTAATGTGGAATAATTTGACACACTTCAGGGCCAAATTCTTTTCATTTAGCTTAATTGTCATTCAGATGACTGGAAAACAGCATGTTACTAATTTCAATTTACTTTGCTTTGATATAGTCAAAATTCATGCAATAGGGAAAAAAAAGAGTTGGACTATGATCTGACAACTTGTTTTTTAAAGCTTCATCTACTGCTATAATTGATTAAGCTTTTGGACTTAATTACAAATGAAAGATACAGCTGACTTTCCTTCCCGCCTTCTACTCTCCAAAGGCAAACATGAAATACTGCACAGGAATCTTAATCGATAATATGATCACTCAGGGCATCCCAAAACAAATGCTAGTACAGCCAATTTATGTATTTCTAATGGTAGTATACAAGAGGAATTCAGGAAATAGTTCCAAATAAATAAACTTCATTCATGTGTTAGGGTAGTTTGGTGCAAAGTGATTTGCTTAAATCTCACTATGAAATTATTAATTACCCTTTACTTAAATATTAAATAAATTAGAATTAATTAATAGTTGTACAGACTTAAGTTTCTGCCAGGTTGCCTCCCAAAAAAACTTGTCACAGCTGAGACTATTGGAAACACATAGAATATTAGAATTTAGAATTGAAACAAAACTTATAAACATATTGTTGCTATTCAGTTGTTTAGGTTGTGTCTGAATCTTTGTGACCCCATTTAGGGTTTTCTTGACAAAGATACAGAATTGATTTGTCATTTCCTTCTCCAACTTATTTTATATATGAGGAAACTGAGGCAAACAGAGTTAAGAGACTTGCTCAGGGCCACACAGATAGTTAAGTGTCTGAGACTAGATTTTGAACTCAGGTCTTCCTATCTCCAGGCCCACCACTCTATTCACTGTGTCATCTAGTTGTCCCACCACAAAAATATAGATCCACCCTCTAATTTTATATATATAGGAATCAAGATCTAGAGAGATGAGGTGAGTTGTCCAGTGTGGTAGGATTTTCCCCCAAACTCTTAAAAAAATCACCATATTTCTTTTTTTTTTTAATTAATTATATAATTATAATTTTTTTGACAATACATATGAATGGGTAATTTTTTTTTACAGCATTATCCCTTGTACCCACTTCTTTTCTGAATTTTCCCCTCCCTCCCTCTCCCCTCTCCCCTAGATGACAGACAATCCCATACATGTTCAATGAAAAAATCACCATATTTCTGACATGACTCTAGACACTTTCTGAAGATGGGCAACAGAATATAAAAGAAAAGTATTAATCCAAAGAGAAAATTATTTTTGGTAAGTGCCTCCTTCCTCTAACTCCAAACTCTCTTCTACCACTACTATGTCCTGAGTTATTACAAGATTACTATTCTTCTTTACCATTAAACCAACAGCAGGTTTGAGCTGTCATGTACTATTGATGTAAATGCAATGTAAAAGGTATAATTGTATAATTCTACTATTTTAAGTTCCAACTTCCCAGTCAGTGCTGGCCAACAACACCTCAATTGTAAATCTATTTTACTTTCTTGAGATGTTTCCTTCAATTGTCTTCTCTTAACTCTATCCCCAAACCCATATACTCGGATTAGCAAATGCCTAGAGATAAAACTATTTGAAAAGGCAAACTAAACATTTAAAATAAAGAAAGGTACATATATAGAAGCTGCTAGGTGTACATATGAGAGAGAGGGCTGAGCCTGAGTGGGGAAGATCTAGTTCTATGACCCCAGGTAAGTCACTAACCTTAGTTTCCTCAACAGTAAATCTAGGGATAATAGTACTCTACCTCACAGAATCATTTTGAGCATCAAATGTGATAATATTTGTAAAGTATTAGAACAAGGTCTGGCACATGGTAGGTGCTTAATCAATATTTTCTTTCTTCCAATTATGTTACAATTATGTTTAACCTATACATCCCAGGGTCTCATCCCTTCTCCTTTGATAGACCAAATTGAATCATGGTTTCTAGAAATATTAGCTAAGCTCTGGAATTTCATTCTAGATGCTTACTCCCATTGTAAACTCCATCTTTCTTTCTCTCTTACGTATTCTCATAATATGGAAGTTCTTCCTTGTTTCTGCAGTCTCCAAAGATCCCCACACTTGTCTTTAGGTTTTCTTTTATTGACTACAGGAGCAAGGGAAAGGATTGCCTAAGACTTTTTGAAACTACTCAATGCATTTGGCAAGGATCCTTTGCTCACTATATATATATATGTATATTATGAATGAATACAAAAACATTATTAAATGCTTGCTGTGTGTCAGACACTGTGCTGAACTTTAAGGATATAAATACTATAGAAGGAAGCTAGTCAGTCCCTGCCCTTAAGGAACATGCATTTTAATAAGGGAAGAGAATAGGAGAATGATGATGATTGAAGAGGAAGGACAGGGAAGTCATAGGGAATGATGATGTTTTAAAAAATTAACTTTAAGAATTCCCTACTGAAATGTAAATCTCCATGGAAGATTAAGTTTTTTCTACCTACATTTTACTAAGGAATAGTTTAATAGGTGGTAAATGGTAGCTTTCTGGGAATTGGACTCAGTTAGATGAAGTAACAGTTGGGAGAAAGGAAGGAAGGAAGGAAGGAAGGAAGGAAGGAAGGAAGGAAGGAAGGAAGGAAGGAAGGAAGGAAGGAAGGAAGGAAGGAAGGAAGGAAGGAAGGAAGGAAGGAAGGAAGGAAGGAAGGAAGGAAGGAAGGAAGGAAGGAAGGAAAGAAGGAAGGAAGGAAGGAAGGGAGGGAGGGAAGGAATTTGGGATTACTGTCAAGGAGTAAAGGAGGAGAATCTGTAAGAGCAAGTAAGAGAATGACAAGGACAAATTTCACCCAGTTCACAATTTTACTTAGGGCCAGCCTGTGGGATATATGGGGTGTTCAGGGAGGATTAGTCTCTCTGGTGTGAAGGTTGCCAATCCATTTTTAGTGTCTCTCACTTACTTTTGGTCCACCTATCACTCAACTCTCAACTGTGGTTTAAAGAAGCTGTAGCATGCACAGTGACCACACTTCAGTAAAACTCTCTCTGCCAGCAGGCAAAGGTTGAGGGTAACCAAAAGCATCAAAACTATTGGTGAATTAGGAGGATGTCTACCTCAAGCATTGGAAGACTTTCCCTGTTGGAATGGATGGATGAGAACCATTTGTTCCAAAGGCCATTAAGGTAGCCAAAGAAGGAGTACTTAAAGCTTGGTCTGACATCAAGGCAGCAAGGTCATCCACTGCATCTCTAGTAGTATTGATTATCATCCTGCCACCGGATACTGGACACTGGATACTGATGACTCTGAAAGAGAGATTAAGGCTCTTTGTGAATTTCTGTCTCAATTAAATTCAATTCAAATGAAAAAGACATCACCCATCATCTAGTATTTTACCCCAATATCTTAAAGTCAGTGGTCCTCTTTGAAGATGAAACACAAACAATTTAGAGTCTAGTTCCCTTTTTTCCCCTTTCTTCCAGCTTCTTCAAAGTAGATATATTTATTAGGAAACAGTGAGGGAGGGGAAAGCCATCACAGAGAGATGGGATAGCATAGCATGGAAGAAGTATTGGGTGTCTAGACAAATGACACAAATTCCCCTGCTTCCAAACGGTGCCAGTCCTAGAACAGGAATACTCACCCAAGAGATTCCTTCCTCTCCATCCAAGAAGTCAGGCAGTCATGAAATAAGTGCTATATTATAAGGGGCATAGCTTAAGAAGGACAAATGGTGGATGAAAAGAATAAGCTCATGCATTCTCTGTGTTCATTATATTTTGTCTTGCTTTTCTTTAGAGTGTGGATGACATATGACCTTCTTCACAGGCCTGCTGAGAAGAACACTTAATTATGTTGGTAAAAACACTTTGAAAACGTTAAGTGCTATGTAAATGCTAAATAATAATAACCTCATGATGATGTTGAAAGGCTTAATTAGTAAATGTTTACCAGGAACTTTGATCTAATGAAAGGTGTGACTTTGCTGCTATTATTGTAATCATTATTATTTGTGTTTTAATTTATTGGTTAGCAATTGAGTGTCAGGTCTGTTTGTAGAGTTTCAATCATTATTCTTCCCTCTGGGGAGTATTCTAATCATTATGCAGGGAACCTTTCTTAAACCTGGGCCCAAATTCACTTTGCACGTTTTTTTCTTACTCCATTCTTCATAGTCACTAGGATTACCTAATATAATTCTCTCCTTGAGGGTGTCTCCCTTGAAATACTTGGAATTGGGTAGAGCTTTCACCTTCTTCACTTCTGGGGACATAAACATTGTAAAACCAACACAGTCCCTCCTCTGCCTAGAGAAGGAACTTATAAGGTGAGTGGTGAGAGAATATTTGGGTAGTCTGGAGGGAATGGTGACTACTTATTATCTTTAAATTTTCTTTTGAAATGTAAATATTTCTGGGGAGATTGATACATTGGACATACTAGAATTATGTAAAGAAAGGAAATAAGTATTTTAATAGTGTCTATTGAATGAATGAAGCACTTCTTAACTGATTTCTAAGTATTAGCACTATGCTATGTATTGAGACAAATAGAAAAGTCAGATAATTCCTATTCTCAGTAAGTTCACAGTCAAATAGAGGAGCCTACCTTTGGAAAGTTTCTGAAGGAAGTCAAATGGAAGGTCCCTTGGTTCATAGAATGTTGCAGAAAATGGCAATAACATCTTTAATCTCATTTAAACTGATAAAATTCTATCTTTTTTTTTTTTTTTTAACAATTGAACTATTTGACATGCCAAAGATTTTGGTTGCAAGAATTTTCTTTCCTGGATCTTTCTTCAGTGGCTGGGGCTGCAGGAACTGTCAAAGCATCTGTCAGGCTGTATTTTCCCAGAGTGATGCTTGAGGACTCTGGGATGAAGGCATTTTTGTGCTCACTATTCTTAGATTCAGTGTCCTAGACTGACAACAATAGCACCCAAATCACCTCAGTAAGTTTTACTATTGAATCCGTTATAGTCTTAATTTCTTTTGAAATTAGGGCACATTTTTCAAAGTAAAAATAGCCACTTCCATTTTCCATTTTGAAATTTTATGATCGACAGGTTTGTTGATTTGGTATGGGTTTTTTATATTTTCCCCTATTGGGAACTTTGTTGGTACAACACAGGTGGAGAAATAAGAGGATTTTATTCAATTTCATTTAAATTTTCTCTCTAAGATGGCCCTAATTGATCCAAATTTCTCAGTAGATTTCCATTTTTTTTAACTAATCATATTAATATATATTTTATATGCAATAAAACACAAAGTGCTTTTGTCATAACCATGCATAAAAACTATTGTTCTCGTTTTGTAGTTGAGGAAACTGAGGCACAGAGAGATGACTTAATTTGCCCAAGATGACATAGCTTGTTGTTCAGTAATTTTAGCTGGGTCTGGTTCATTTTAATTCTTTGCTAAGAAAGCCCCAAATGGCACAACTAAGAGTAAAATCAACTGAAAAAAAATGAATAATGAAGTTATTAACAGGAACAACTATGTGATGCAGTGGATGAAGTTCTCATCCTGGAGTCAGGAATACTCATCTTCCTGAGTTCAAATCTGACCTCAGACACTGACAAGCTGTGTGACTCTGGGCAAGGCACTTAAATCCATTTGCCTCAGTTTTCTCATCTGTAAAATGATCTGGTGAAGGAAATGACAAATCATTCCAGTATCTTTGCCAAGAAAACCCTAAAGGGACTCATGAAAAGTTAGACATGGTTAAGAATTACTGAACATAGTCATTAATGGCTCGATATCAGCTTAAAAGGAGGTCCATGGTGGAGTGTTGCAGGCATCTATGTCTGATTTTGTCCTGTTTAATATCCATGTTACTAATTTGGACAAAGAAACGGATGACAGATTTATCATATTTGTAGATGATACAAAGTTGGGAGGGATAGATCCATGTTGTGTGAAAGAATCAGAATCTAAAATATCTTAAAGGGCTAGAATGATTGATTAAAAACCACAAAATAAAATATAATGGAAATAAATAGAAAATCCCACATGGCTTCAAAAATGAAGCTTATCCGTATAAGATGGAAAAGATGTGATTAAATTAGTATTTGAAAATGATTTGAGATTTGGGCATAAAGGGGATACCATAAGCAAATTAGAAGAGCAAGGAATAATTTATCTATCAGATCTTTGGAGAAGGGAGGAATTTATAACCAAAGAAGAACTAGACTGTTAGGGTTATATTTTCCTCTCCCTAACTAATGCTAATCTGTCCTTATTCCTAGGCCTATCAGAGAAAATCTGGTAAATATAATAATCTCACCTCTATTTTGAGCTCTTCAGAATCCTCTGGCTACTATCTCATAGAAAGTAGTTGAAGCATAACAGAGCACCCAAGAGTTTCACAACTCTACTCTCGGGTCTGGCCACAAATTGACCCATAGTATATTCTACCTTCTCTTCTGAATGAGGAACTGTTATGTCTTCCTGGATATTAATTTTAATACTTAATAATATCTCAGGGCTTAGCATTCTAAATATTGTGCCCCACATTGGGCGCCATTTGTAACATGTCCTCCTGGCAGTTACAATTACTAGTCTGCCCTAGGCCCAACAGAGTACCTTTGACCACTGACCTTTGCAGTGTCAACTCTACCTGGCTCGCCTCCTCTGAGGCCTTCAAAGGTCTCTGGCCATGATCTCTTGAATCAAGAACAGCCATGTGTAATCTTAAAAGCCTTTATTATACCTACTCACATAATGCCCTGACTTGTCAGTTCCCTAGTGAACACCTGGTCTGAAGACCCAGGTGTTCACTACCAAACTCCTTACCTCTCAGCTATCCATCAGCTTGACTTGGCCACCCCAGGCTAGGGAGCCAGGTTAAAGAGAGTGACTGCTGTCTGCAGTGGGCTTATAAAGGGCCTGTGAGGTCACACACACAGCCAACCAGTGAAAGAGTCGTCACCCATTACGAAGCAATGTCAATATGGACAGGATCCCACCCACAGGGCAGTCCTATATCCACAGAGAATACTTCAGGGCCTCAATCTCCTGTTGCACTGTGGCGCCGCCCATTTAAAAGGCCCTTACAATTCCCTTCTCTTGTTTTGCGGGAACTGCATCCATACACTAGACAACACTATGAAATGTAAAATGGACAACTTTGATTACATTAAATTAAAAAAGGTTTTGCACAAACAAAATCAACAGAAACAAGATTTAAAAGGGAAGTATAAAGCTGGGAAAATATTTTTTACAGCCAGTATTTATGATAAAGATGTAATTTCTAATATTAAGAACTGTGTTAAATTTATAAGAATATAAGTCATTCCTCAACTGATAAATGGTCAAGGGATATGAATAGACAATTTTCAGATGACAAAAATAAAGCCATTGATAGTCATATGAAAAAATGCTCTAAATCATTATTGATTAGAGAAATGCAAATAAAAACAATTCTGAGGTACCACTTCACACCTCTCAGATTGGCTAAGATAGGAAAAGATAATGATAAATGTTAGAGGGAATGTGGGGAAAACTGGGACACTAATACATTGTTGGTGGAGTTGTGAAATGATCCAACCATTCTGGAGAGCAATTTGGAGCTATGTCCAAAGGGCTATCAAACTGTACCTATCCTTTGACCCAGCAGTGTCACTATGGGTCTGTATCCCTAGGAAATTATAAAGAAGGGGTAAGGACCCATATGTGCAAAAATGTTTGTAGCAGCTATTTTTGCGGTAGCAAAGAATTGAAAAATGAGTAGATGCAATCAATTGGAGAAAGGTTGAATAAGTTATGGTATATGAAAGTAGTGGAATATTATTGTTCTATAAAAATGATGAAAAAGCTGGTTTTATTTTTTTATTAATTTTATAATTATAATTTTTACAGTACATATGCATAAGTAATTTTTTTACAACATTATCCCTTGTATTCATTTTTCCAAATTTTCCCCTTCTTCCCTCTACTCCCTCCCATAGATGACAGGCAATCCCATACATATTAAATGGTTACAGTATAACCTAGATACAATATATGTGTGTAAAACCAAATTTCTTGTTGCATGGTAAGAATTGGATTCTGAAGGTATAAGTAACCTGGGTAGAAAGACAATAGTGCAAACAGTTTACATTCAATTCCCAGTGTTCCTTCTCTGGGTATAGCTGTTTCTGTCCATAATTGATCAACTGGAAGTGAATTAGATCTTAAAAGCTGGTTTTTAAAAGGCCTGGAAAGATTTACATAAAATGTTGCTGAGTGAAAGAAGCAGTACCGGGAGTGCACTGGACATAGTAACAGCAAGAATGTTCAATGATCAACTATGAAAGACCTGGTTCTTCTCAGTGGTTCAGTGATCCAAGGCAATGTATAGAAAAACACCATCTGCATTGAGAAAAAGAACTATGGAGATTGAATGCAAATCAATGCATTGCTTCACTTCTTTTTTCTGTGTTTTTTTTTTCCTTTTTCTCTCCCATGGTTTTTCCCTTTTGTTCTGATTTTTCTCTCCCAACATGATACATAAAAGAAATGCATATTTAAAAAGAAAATGATTCAAAGTGTTAGAGGTCTTATCTTAATATGTCAATGATGCAAAAAGACCAATCCAAACTTAGGTTTCATTAAGAGATATCATGTCTGGACAGGAGGTCATGCTTTTGTTATACTTTGCTTTTTTAGGTCCCATTTGGAGTCCTGCGTTCAGTTGTGGGCACCACATCTTAGTAAGGACATTTACAAATCAGTACCCAGAACACAGTGATCAGGGGAAGGAGCTTGAGGAAATGCCATATGAAATTGGTTGAAAACTGTAGATTATGGGATCACAGGTTGAGAAATAGAAGGGATCTCAGGAACCTCTGAGTCTAATTTCACTGATTTTTATTGATCAAGGTTGTTGTTGTCCAGTTATTTCAGTCATGTTTGGCCTTTTGTGACCCCATTTGGGGTTTTCTTGGCAAAGATACTAGAATGATTTGCTCATTTTTCAGGTGAAGGAACTGAGGAAAACAGGGTTAAGTGTCTTATGCAAGGTCATCCAGCTAGATAGTGTTTGAGACTGAATTTGAACCCAGGAATCTTCCTGATGTTGAGCCCAGTTCTCTATCTATGCACAGCACCACCTAATTGCCCACAAGATGAAGTGGTTTGTCCAAGTGGCAAATCTGGGATTCAAATCTAAGTCTTTTTACTCCAAATCCAGCATTCTTTCCACTACATCAAGTCACTTCTTATGTTGAGGCTGGAGAAGAGATTAGATAGGGAGAATATGCTAGCTGTCTGCATTCATTTGAAAAGTTGTCATATGGAAAAGGGATTAGATTTGCTCTGCTTGGCCCACAGGGCAGACAGGGAAGCAAGAGGTGAATATGTCAGGAGGTAGATTTAAGCTTGAGGCAAAAGAAAAACTCCTAACTATGAGAACTAATGGGATGCCTTAGAAGGTAATGGATTTCCTCTCCCTGGAGGTCTACAAATGAGGGTTGAATCAGGTGTGAAGTAGATGGGATGTTTATGTGATAACTTGTCTCTGACTTCTCTTCCAGGGAGTGCTGAGATTCTGTGAAATCTTCAAAAAGTGAACAGAGAGATACTACTGGGCATCCGCCTTCTTCGTTTTTTTTTCTAATTGTGAGTTGTCATTTGCTGTTTTTCACTCCTTCAGTTTGCATCATCTAAAGACTTGCTGAGGGTGCCAGATGCCATTTCAAGGTTTGAAACCAACTCCAGATTTGCTGATTGCATCACTCTAGTTTTAATGTCTCACTGGCTCCTGTTCCAGCCACTAATTAATTTTCCAAGTATAATTACTGATTTTTATGGTTCTCAACATCAATGATCCTGGAAGCTTTGGCAACTTTTTTTTTTTTTAATTTTCCTTTGTTAGATACTGTGCTCAGTTCTACCAAAGCTATGAAAATGTGCTAATTTTTTTCAAACTAATATTATTTGGAAAAGTTTAGAAACAAATTTTGAGGAAAATAAAATCAAATCCCAGTTTTCAGAATTCCCATTAGAAGCAGATTTGAATCATTTCAGTGATATTAAAATTGAGGTAAGGTAACCATGGCAAAAGAGCCCTGTAGATTTCTATTACCATTTAATTTAATTCAACTCAACAAATAGTTTTTAGGTATACTACTATGTGCAAAATGTTGTGCTAAGTGCTGAGGTGAGCAAATTAAAAGAATAAGCAAATTGCTTTTAAAGAGTTTATACTATATTATTTACCTATATTAATAGATCACTGAATAGTTTTATTTTTTACTAGACACACCTTCCTACAGATTTGGAAAGATATTTTTTTCTGAGTCTAATGATAGAGGCAAAAAAAAAAAGAAAAAAGAAAAAAAAGCCTTTTTTGGACTATCACTTTAGTTAAAGTAACCAGTTTCTTGTTTAGTTTTCAGGAAGATAATACAATGTCAGAAAATCTTGTTTAGAATACCAGTACTGCTACTTAATAGCTATGGGCCTCAGTTTCCTTATCTATACATTGAGATAATTGGACTAAGCAATCTCTCCAATCCCTTTTACCAAGAAATTCTAAGTTCTTTTTCTAAAAGCATTTACCATCTTCCTGTGAGAAGATGAACTATTTGGGGCATTTCAGAGAGTTCAATTCAACAAACATTTATCTTCATGCACAAATCACTATGATAGGCATACTGAGATCAGTAAGATAAGGTCTCTGTCCTAAAGGCTTACTGCTTAGTACAAGGTAAGAGACAGGATGGTGAATTCTTCCTTTACATTTTAATCTCCCAGGGGCAGGGAAAGACTCTCTTCTCTTTCTTTTGACATAGTTTTGTGTCATTGTAAGAGCACTGCATTCATAGTACAAATACATGGGTTTTAGGCCTGATTCCACCAGTTATTAGCTATATAGTCTTGGGTAAATTATTTTAAAAGTCTGAGTCTCTTTGTTTATAAAGTAGGGATATTGATGTTCCAATTCAAAACTCAGAATTGTTGTGACATGATGAATGCGACATGTTTCACAACTATAAAGTGGAATATAAATGTTAGTTATTACCTTCTTTTCCCCTCAGCAAACATCTAATACAGTAATTTGCACACAATAGATATTCATTACTTGGAAGTTCCTATCCTCCAATCAATCTACATAAAATTTAAGAGAGTTGTTTGGGGACTTAGAGATTAACTGACTTTCCTAGGATCATACTGATAGTATAAATCAGAGACAGGACTGAATTCAGATGTTATGTGACTCTGTGACCAGTTCTTTAACAACCAAGTGATGCTCCTTTAAGAGGCAACTCTCTATGGCTGTAAATTGTAGAGCAAATGTATAGTCATATTTGACTTTTCATGATATCATTTGGGGTTTTCTTGGCAAAGATGCTGGAGTGGTTTGCCATTTCCTTCAGCAGCTCATTTTACAAACTGAAGCAATTAGTATTAAGTGAGTTGCCCAGGGTCATAGCTAATAAATGTCTAAAGGTCAAATTTGAACTCAGGAAGTTCAGTCTGACTCCAGACCTGGCTCTCTATGCATTGTTGCACTGTTATTGTTATTTGTTCTTCATTCTCAAAAAGGATCATGATTTGGGGTAATGATGTCATGAGTTACAAGTGAATTGGATTTAAGTGAGGCAGGGCTGTGCAAAGTCTTAGGTTTCACTTTCTCCTCCAGAGCCATCTGGGTCCAACGGGAAGATATATATCAGGAAGATCAGAGATCTTCCTACCACCTAGCTGCAGAGCTACCAACATTGGTAGAGGAAGTTTCCTCAAAAGGACTTCTTTTTTTAAAAAAAAAAATTTTATTTTAATTAATTCATTTTTAATAATAGCTTTTTATTTTTTAAATATGCGCAAAGATAGTTTTCAACATTTATCTTTGGAAAACCTTGTGTTCCAATTTTTTCTCCCTCCCATCCCCTTATCCTTTCCCTAGATAGCAAGCAATCCAAAATATGTTAAACACATGCAATTCTTCTATACATATTTCCATTGTTATCATGCTGCACAAGAAAAATCATATCAAAAAAGGAAAAAATGAGAAAGAAAACAGTCATGTGACCTTGGGGAAATCCCTTAATCCTATCTGCTTCAATTTCTTCATCTGTAAAATGAGTCTCAAATAGTAATACACATAATATTATATGTAATGTATATAAATATATTATATAAAATGCATTATTTTAATATATAATGAATATTTTACACATAATAAAAATAATATAATAATATATAATAAATATAGGGCATAATAATAGCACCTCACTCCCCTAGTTGTTATGAGGATCAAATGGATTAATATTTGTAAAGCATCTAGCACATTGCCTGGAAAGTAGTAAATGCTATATGAACTCCCACTATTGTTATCATGATTCATCTATTTTGTTCTCTTATATGGTTGGTTAGACTTATCCCACGCACTGTTCTGGCTTTCTATGAGGAAGCTTTTTAACGTTTGGGAGTTTTATGCAATTAGTACTTTATCTACAATAGGAAAATTTGTGGAACCTTTCATCAAGAGGGAATATGGGATCTGAGCAGGATGTCTTCTGTGATACTGCTAAACACCATAGGTAAGCATATGTTTCTGTTTTACAAGACTTATTGAACAAAATCTTCTTTTCTGTTGCATCTGTCATTAGTCTTATGTGATGTTGACATAAATAAAGGACACACTTTGAGAAAATCTCTGGAAGTTTGGTTTGTCAGTTGCTTTTTAAAAATCAACAAAGACAAAAAATTCTCAGATGGAGTCTTCTATTCTCCATATCTCTTGGACAATTCTATCACAATAGTACGGTTGTAGCATGTATTAGAAAATCATCTGCAAAAAGCTGTCTTTTTTTTTATGTTTTCATCAAGGATATTTCTCAAGGATATTGTCACAAAGATTTTATAGAAATGGATTGATAGCTATTTATGTCTTCTAGCTTTTTTTTTTTTTTTTTTGGTAAAAGTACTTTCTATGATCTTTTTCATTTTTTTGGAAATCTCTTTCCTGAGTACTCCTTCCCCCCTTACAGTCTCTTCCTTATATGATTTCCTTAGTTCCCATGGATTCTATGATCATTTTTGTACTTGACTCTCATCTCTATATATCCAGCCCTCATCATCCCAAACTTCAACTCTATATCACTAACTGCCTGTTAGACATTTTTATTAAGATAGCCTATTAGCATCTCAAACTTAAAATACCCAGAATGAAATGCATCACCTTTTCCCTTAAGCCCCACTTCCTCCAATTAAATTTTGTTTTATTTAATTAACAATTATTCTCTCTCCTTCCCACTTTTCTCTATCATTGAATTTAAAAAATAAATATCCTCAACCAATATACAGTCAAGAAAAGCAAATTCCCATTTTGGCTTTGTCCATCCGCGTGTGTATCTCATTCTATGTCCTTCCCTCATCCAAGTTTCTCTGTTTCTAAAGAGCCCATTGCCCCTCTTTTTCCCTCAGTTTCAGAACATTAAATCATCCTTCCTGTCTTCCTCTCAGCCATTAAGTCTTGTCAATGCTACCTCTGTAGTATCTCTCTTATCCATACCTTTCTCTCCACAGAGATGCCTCGTTTAGGCTCTGTTACCTCTTGGTTGGCCCATTACAAGAATCTCCAAGTGGGCCTCCATATTTCTAGTCTCTTACCTCTCCAGTTCATTTTTCACATTCTGCCAAAATTTCCTGAAGTTCAAATTTGAACCTGTTGTACCCCTACTCATAAAACTTCAGTGGCTTCCTGGTATACCTAAGGTAAAATGCAAAATCCTTTGCTTGACATTTAAAGGCTCTTGCAATCTGGCTCCAGGCTACCTATCAAGGTTTTTTGCACATGACTCTCCTTTATGTACTTTACATTTTAGCCAGACTAGCCAACTTGATATTACAAAAGTGATTCCATCAACAATCTTCTTGCTGGCTAACTCACTGGGTGGAGTGCTGTACTTGAAGTAAAGGAGATCTGAATTTGAATCCTGCCTCATCCACTTCCTAGTTGTGGGATTCAGGGCTAGTCATGTAGTCTCAGTTGCTTCATCTATTAAATGGGGAGAATAGTAGTACCTATGTGGTCCTAGTGCTGTGAGGATCCAATGAGATAATAGTTGTTAAATTACTACATAAATGCTAATTGTTAATTACATGGGCTCTCTCTCATGTGTCTCTCAGAATCCTTAATTTTCTTCAAGATCTACCTTCCTTCATGAAACCTTTCCTGAATGTTCTCTCTCTCCCTCCAAATAATCTGGAGTTTACTTATCTGGGTAAATCTTTTTTCCCTCAGTAGAAGGTGAGCTCCTTAAAAGTAGGGACTTTTTTTTTCCTTTTGTATCCCCAGCATCTAGCTCAGCACTTTGCACATTGTTGTTCAGTCTCTCAGTCATGTCTGATTCTTTGTGATCCAGTGGACCAATTGTCTATGGGTTTGTTTGTTTTTTTTTTTTTTTTGGCAAGGATTCTATAATGGTTTGCCATTTTCTTTGCTAATTTTATGCTGGCAGGGATTAAGTGACTCTCTCAGAGTGTCTGAGATTTTAACTTTGGTTTTTCTCACTCCAGATTAGTGCCCTGTCCACTGTGCCATCTACTATTCCACCTTGCACATAGTAAATACTTAATAAGTGCTTACTGAATAAAATTATTAAACATTGAAAATTCAAATTTTAGTGTCTTTAAAATTGTGTCCCCTTTATTTTGGATTTTTTTTTATCTTTTGGAAATAATTTTCCCTCATTGTTCTCCATGATATTTTGAAAATGAGCTTTTTACCAGATGCTAAAGGTTGTGAGTGATTGATAATCATGGACACAGGCAGCTGGGAGTCATGGTGGTGACTGTCTGGGAGGAGAACAGAACAGGCAAGAAACTTGTTAGAACTGAGGATAGTGACAAGTGAGCAACAAAACACCAATGGGAGAACAGGGTTAGAGACAACTGCATGAAGTAGAGTGCTTGAGAAAATGTCATTATCAGCATTCAATGCACTCTCAAAGGATGACCATCAACCCTTCCTTATAGAGTCACATAGTTTATGAGGCATTAGCCATAGAACAGCTATCTAAGAGGAAAGGACCCAGCCAGAATATGCATTCTAGTGCATGGACATGCATGCAGCCAAAAACACTCTCCTGTCCTTTCTGGTGTTTTCCAGTACCCTCAGAGTCCTCTCTGGTGCTCCAGATTTCTCCCCACAAAAGGAATCCTCCTCTTCTTCCAAAAGACCAACTTCTTTCAGGGACATACATCATTTATTTAAGTGACTTAATTGTTCTTAACGTCTGTTGTTCAGTCATGTCTGACTCTTCATGATCTCATTTAGGATTTTCTTGGCAAAGAGGCTGGAGTGGTTTACCATTTCCTTCTCCAGATTATTTTACAGATGAGGAAACTGAGGCAAAGAGGCTTTAAAAAGACTTGCCTACTAGCTGTGTGACCCTGGGCAGGTCACTTAACCCCAAATGCCTCAGGGGAAAAAAAAGACTTGCCTAGAGTCACAAAGCTAGTAACTGAGGCTAGCTCTGAACACAGAAAGATGAAGCTTTCTGTTTCCAGGGTTACCTAGTAGTCTGACTGTTCTTAATGAGCCCCTTTCCTCTTCCCTTTCCTTCCCCCACTAAGGGGTAATGTCAGTCATATTACTGAAATGTAAAGATTTGTGTCCTTTTCTCAGTTCAGACTTTAAACTGCTATTGCTGTTCTGTTCTTTCTCTTGGAAAGATTGAGTGTTTGCTTCCTGGGACAATTTCTAATTCAGCTATTTTTAATTAGTTAAATTCTCTTAGAAGTGGTAATAAGCTTGATCTTTACTTTTGTTCATTTCCCACTTGTTCAGAGTTGAACAGGTAAGGCTGGAGCTGCTGTAATTTTCCACTATGTCATCTCATCTTTACTTTTCTTCTCTGGCATCTGTCTTGGCCTTTGCTCCAACCAGTTGATGATATAATTGCTTGCATAGAAGTGATTCTGAAATCTTTGTTCATTTGTAATCAGTCACTTTTGCCCTTTGAAGTATACTGAATTTCATTTCTTATGATGTCATACAGATTTTTCTGACTAAATGCAACCAAAGTTCGTATTTTCTTTTGTAATACAGAATGCTGGTGATGATGCTGGTCTTCTGGCTGTTCCATGAACAAGACCTCCATATCTCAGTTCCCGGCACACTCTCCAGCTGTCCTCCATGCCTGAAATGCTCTCCCTCCTCTGCTCCAGTTATTGACCTCCCTGCCTTCCTTTAAGTCCTGTCTAAAGTTTCATCTTTTACAGGAAGCCGTCTCTAACTCCATTTAAATCCAATGCATTCCTTCTGCCCTCAAGAAGTTTGCAATCTAATGTAGGAGATAACCTGCATATATATGATATATATAAAATATAATTTACATATATACATATATTTCTATTCACAAATATACACATGCACACATTTTTCTAATATACACATATATAATATATATGCAGATATATATACATGTATATATGTTCACATACAATTCGCACACACATACATACGTTTGTTTGCAGATTATCTCCCATATTAGATTGAAGCTCCTTGAGGACAGAGTCTGTCTTTTAGCTCTTTTTGTATCTTTAATGCTTAGCAGGGTGCCTGGCACATTTTGACAATAAATATTGATTGATTGATAAGTGTGGGTGCTGAGTAAGGAGAATGCCTTCATTTACCAATAAGCTGCTGCTCACTTCCCCATATATATGACCTTGGAGGAAGACCCAGATGTGTATTGGTGGCTGTTTTTCAGTAATGTCTGACTCTTTGTGAGCCCTTTAGATTTTCCTTGGCAGAGATAATGAAGTGGTTTGTTATTTACTTCTCCAAATCATTTCAGAGATGAGAAAACTGAGGCAAACAGGGTTAAGTGACTTGCCCAGAGTCACACAGCAAATAAGAGCCTTGCTAAAGGATTCCAAATAAGAACTCCTCTCTCCTTTGTGGTGATTAGGTTTCTCCTTTCTAGTATGGGTGATTTTGATTCAGTGTAAGTAAGAAAATTCTCTTTGCTTGCTATCTCCTGTTTATCCCCTTCAGCTGGTGATGGGATATCAGAATGGAATAAGCAAAAAAGATTTGTGATTTCCCAGGGAAGAAATCATTACTCTGCTGCTTCCCATCCTGGACCTCATGTTAGGTGTGGGATGTATCCTCCACTGGCCTTCCTCTCCCTTCCATTTGTCTTTGCCATGGAGTATACCACACCACAAGAGTTTTTGGCTTCTGATTTCTTTATGTGATTATAAGAAAAACAAGAGCAAAGCAAAGAGGAGGAAGGGGAGGGGACTGTATATGGAGAGTGCTGTCAGCTGTACCAGGGAACTGGCTGCTCTAATTCCTTTCCCTTAGTTGTCTGTCAGAGTCATGGCTTCCTTCTTCATTTCAGAGTCCTCATAAAGGACTCTGTTTTAAAGGGCAGTTACTCACTAAGCCTGGTCCAATCTATACCACACCTGCTGGTCATAGTCTCTCTCTGCCCAGAATCAAATGCATTGTTAATAACAGCATTGGCTGTATCTGCAGTCACAGTCACAACTACAGAGGCAGACACAACTACCTCCCTGAGTATTTGTATGGAAGCCCAGAGGAGCACAGATCAGTGGCAGGCTAAATATCCAATTCTGGAAAAAGCCCATATGGTACCAAGATGGAAAATGAAACTCTAAACACTCCAACTTTTGTCTTGGCTTCTCCTTCCTCCAGAATTTCCCTTTAACAGTACCAGATACTCCCAATCCATGATGTCAGTGGTTGGCGGATTTGGAGAAAGCTCTCCATCTCTCTATCCATGCAGTGTTGATGCAGGGTTATATTTATGATCTTCTTTCTTTCTTTTGCCATATATTGAAATGTTTATGTATGCTGGTGATTGTTAAATTGATATCAAAAGAAAAATTTAAAGGGGCTTGTGGCTTCTAAGGAATCTATAAACCTTTATCTGCTTTTATTTCATGATTCAAAACCACATTTTGCAACATATTTTTCAACATCTACTCCCAAGCCAACATTGTAATAAAGTTATTCTTTTGTTGTTGTTCAGTCATTTTAGTCATGTTTAACCTTTTGTGATCCCATTTGGAGTTTTCTTGGCAAAGACTTTGGAGCAGTTTGCCATTTCCTTCTTCAGCTCATTTTACAAATTAAAAAAAAGTGATTTGGCCAAGATCACACAGATAGAAAGTTTTTGGGGTCAGACTGGAACTCAAAAAGATGAGTCTTCCTGAATCTGAGCTAAATGCTCTAACCACTAAGCCACTTAGCCACATTGAAATATTGGCCCAACAAAATAAAAATCTATAAGTTTTCAAGATTTGTCAAGTTTTTATAGACTCTATCTTTTTATTCTCTGTAGTAAACATTGGTGTATGAATGACTTCTCTCCTCTTAGTAGCCTTTTTGTTTATGTTCATTGTAAGTATAAATTTGAAGAGGAAGGGACTAAGTGTCCCAAGAAATGATGTTTCTTGTTGCCTTTGGCCTATTGGTAAAACCAACTCCTTCATTTCCCTCTCTGAGGAGAACCTGACAGCCACCTTTTAATTTAGCTATATTTTGTTGATGTCTTCTGGTTTATTTATACCAAAAATATCAAAAGGGATGTGGTTCAATTTCTCCAACAACATGTGAGTCTGTGGGTCTTTAGGTGAAGCTGACAAGTTGAAAACATAGAGAATTATGTAATGCTTAACACCCTAACCCTCCTTTTCACTGCTATTAATGAAGAAATGAGAAGAGGCCATAAATAACTTAGGGCATTTACATTGTTTTCTGTTTCATTGGTTGCTATGACCAAAAAAAATAATCATTTTTGGGCTAATTTTTTGATGATGTGTCTCTTAGGAGTAAGCTGCACTGCTCCTCAGAGAGGAGGCATTTAGTCAGGTTTATATATGAAGCCCTTTCCACTCCACCTCCAGTTTTGTAGATTATCTAAAGGCTAGTGGAGATTAAATGATCTGTGGGTGAGGCATAAGACAATTTGATTTAGTGTGGTGCTAGTCAGAGTCTAAAACATGAAACTTTAGATTTTGCCATATGAGTATATCCAGGATTCACATATGCCAGTAAGCTGTGTTTTTTTGAGGATTAGTAACTATAAAGGACTTAATAAGGTTCAGGGTGATAGAGTGGAAAGAGAGCTGGCTTTAGAGGCAGGAAAGCCAGAAGTAAGACTATAAATTGGGAATTTCCTCATTGGGAGTTGCCTAGAACAATAAAATCACAGATAGATCTAGTTAAAAAAAAAAAAAAAAAGCAGGGCTTAGTAACAGCAAGCAAGAACCAATGGATAGAAACTTGCCCTTGAAGACAAGAAGACCTAGATTTGATTCCTGTCTCTGACACATACTGAATCTAGGACTTTGGTCAACTTGTTTTATTTCTCAATGCCTTGTCTGTTCTCTAAGACTCTAAGCAGCAGGATAGTTGCCAATTAGCCATTTCTTCATCAGAAATTTCTTATATCAGTGAATTCACAGGTATAGCTCACAGAACTTGATGTCTGAACTATTCCCTTGACACTTAATTATAATATTAGCTCCCGATAGCTATTATGAACCTCGACACAATTGTATTATTGTCCAGAATTGGTATATAAGCTTTTCATTTCTCTCCTCATTCTAAAACTAGTATTTATTAAGGTTCTTGGAGACTGACCATATTACTGTGCTCTCCACAACTTATTTTCCAGGTATCCCTTTCATTCTCTTTGACTTATGACTAGTGAGCCAGAGTAATTTTTGTCCTCTTCAGAAGAAAGGGCAACAATAAATTGAACCAGAGGCTGAGTAGAGTGAGAGAAAAGTTTTCAGGGAGTTGTCAGTGATACTCCCATGAGACATCCAAGAGTCTCTCCTCTTTGAGACTCAACATACTGGTTTAACCTCTTGAATGCCTCAAGGCATCATACCACACTACAGATTTTCAGCTGTGACAGGTGCTGAATCTATAGTAGGTGTGTCCCTACTGTCTTCCTGGCACTCCCTTGCTTACTCTTCATTGATGTGTCTCTGTATTTGTCTACAACTAAAGAAGGCTTAGAAAAATGTTTTATTGGAGAAGCAGTATTTGAAACAGGAGGAAATGATAATATTTAGCATATATATTAGAATTTGTAAAGCAACTTACATATATTATTTCATTTAATCCACTCAACGTCCTTGTGAAATATATGCTATTATTATTCCCATTTTACAGATGATTGAAATCAAGGCAAAATAAAGATAAGGTTCTGCTGCAGGATTTGAACTCAGAACTTTCTGATTATAAATCCAGGTCTGGTACAGTTTCAAAGCATGTTCGAAAAATTGTGAAGTATACCATACAAATGTTAGACAGAAATACAAAAATTAAAAGAGATGCAAATAGTGTTTTTAAAATGATTTCAGAATGTAAATGTACTGAATGGGAAGGAAGAAGGGAAGGCAATTGACCAAATTCAGATTAAAGAGAAAAGTATCAAGTTGTATTCACTACACCAGTTAGTGCTGTAGGCGTTTGTTGCTGTGTTCATTTACAACTCTCCCCATCCTTTGCAGATGAGAACAGCCCTGGTGGATCTATTTCAAGTGGAATGTTACACTATAAGGAAAACAACCATTCCCTCCCCAACCAGAAAGGGATTCCTTGGTGTTCAGAAAGCAGTATAAGGCATTGCTCTCAGAGAAGTGCTGAGAGATTAAGGAAGCCCTCTCCTTGGAGACTGGCAATCAGTCAATCAACCAGCCCTTATCAAATACTTACTATATACCAGGCAAGGGACTAAGTGCTTGGGATATCAAGAAAGGCAAAAACAGCATCCCTGTCTTCAAGAACCTAATTCTAATGGGAAGGCAATGTGCAATAATACAAGATATATTCAGTAAAATGGAAGATAATATTCCAGTGAGGGCATTGAATGGGAAGATGAGGGAAAGGTAATTTTTGAGTTGAATCTAAAACTGAGAGATAGATTTTAGAGAGAAAGAGAGAAGGCACTCTAGCATGGGGGATAGCAAGTGAAAAGACAATGGGATTAGAAGAAAATACATGATTGATAGCAAGTATTTGCTATAGTGCTTCTCCCAGACAGCACAGAAAGCTAGAATAAAAAAGAGGGGCAGCATGCTACGAATGGAAAGAGCAGTAGATTGGGACAGTAGATGGTAAAGATTTTCCAGATAATTGAAGGAAATATGACATTTCAGTTAAACATTAGTGGGGAACTTATTTTCTTTAAGTTCAGAGACCATACTTACCCCACCTCCTGAGATTAAGGACTCAATTTAGAGGAAGTGTCCTCTCTGAGGAGTGGGGATGATTGGAAAAAGATTGGTTAACACTCCTGCCAGAATGGTTTCAGAGAAATCTGGGAAGACTTTTATGCAGAGTGAAGTGAAAAGAACCAGGAGAACTAGAAGAACTGTAATGATGATCATCTATGAAAGAATTGGCTACTTTGATCAAGACAACGATCTAAGACAATTCCAAAGGACTTATGAAAAATATTACCTCCAGAAAAAGAACTGAATTCCTAGTACAAATTAAAGCATATATTTTTCTTGCTTTTTTTTTTGTCTGTGTACCTAGTATGGCAATATGTTTTGTATGTATAATTGATGATTGCTTACCTTCTCAATGGGTTGGGGGATGGGCAAGAGGGAGGAAAGGAATTTACCGCAAAATGTAAAAAGAATATGAAAAATCAGTAAATAATAAATGAAAAAAGGAGGGAAGAAATAATAGATGAGTAGTTGGGACAGCAATAATAACTCACATTTATACAACTCTTTAAGAATTGCAAAGCATTTTACATAAGTTCTCTCATTTGAGAGAATGAAAGAACCTTCAAAATAACCGGGTCTGAAAGTTTTAAGTGACTTATCTAGGAACATACCACTAGCAGATGCCAGAGGTCAGACATAAAGTTTGAATTTTCTGATTTCTGAGTTCAGCACAGTTTCTACCATGCAATGATATCTCTCTTAAACCAGATATATTTGTTGGGGAGGTACAGCAAGTATTTGTAGATGTCAAATGAAAGGTAGTAAAAATGAACACATAAAAAATTGGGTCTAGCCACAGTATAGTGGAGAAAAATCTAAAGATTTAAGATTTAAAGGCAGAGGAATAGGGTCCAAATCATAGTTTCTCTACTTATTAGTTAGACTTTATTTCTAAAGGCCTCAAGGTCTGGAGAGTTTTCCCTGTAGAATAAGGAATTTGGACTAAATCATCTTTAAAGTCTTTTCTAACTCTAAATTATTTAACCTTACACTGGTCCCTCATCAGTGTAGAAGTCATCTTAGATTCTCAAAAATTATATGCAGTTGCTGCTATTGGGATTATATCCTAAGGAAATACTAAAGAGCGGAAAGGGACCTGTATGTGCCAGAATGTTTGTGGCAGCTCTTTTTGTTGTAGCTAGAAACTGGAAGATGAATGGATGTCCATCAATTGGAGAATGGTTGGGTAAATTATGGTATATGAAGGTTATGGAATATTATTGCTCTGTAAGAAATGACCAGCAGGAGGAATACAGAGAGGCTTGGAGAGACTTACATCAACTGATGCTGAGTGAAATGAGCAGAACCAGAAGATCGCTGTATACTTCAATGCTGTATGAAGATGTATTCTGATGGAAGTGACTATCTTCAATATAAAGAAGATCCAACTTTCACTTCCAGTTGATCAATGATGGACAGAAATAACTACACCCAGAGAAGGAACACTGGGAAGTGAATGTAAATTGTTAGCACTACTGTCTATCTACCCAGGTTACTTATACCTTCGGAAGCTAATACTTAATGTGCAACAAGAAAATGGTATTTACACACATATATTGTATCTAGGTTATATTGTAACACATGTAAAATGTATGGGATTACCTGTCATTGGGGGGAGGGAGTGGAGGGAGGGGGGATAATTTGGAAAAATGAATACAAGGAATAATATTATAAATAAATTTTAAAAATTATATGCAGAACATAAAATCAGGTAAGTCTTAAACTAAATTGGAAGGACTTCTAGTATGAGACCAGACCCATACTATATATTTATAATTAAAAATCAGTCAAAGTGAACATAGAGATGTTCATTCCTAAAAAGCTACATCTGAATTTCTGGCCACAGAAATTTTTAATTGTCCTGAAAAATCAGTGGAGATAGTTGCTATCTTCATTTTTTTAAATTGATTCCCTTGATATTCTTGACCTTTTGTTCTTCCAAATGAATTTTGTTATTCTTTTTTTTGGGGGGGGGGAGTTTTATTGGTATGACACTGAATAAGTAAATTAGAATTATCATTTTGATTATGTTGGCTTGGCTTGCCCATGAGCAACTAATCTTTTCCCAATTGTTAAGCCTGATTTTATTTGTGTGAAAAATGTTTTGTAATTATGTTCATATAGTTTCTGGGTTTTTCTTAGCAAGAAAACTTTGAGAAATATTTTATATTGCTTACAGTTATTTTAAATGACATTTGACTTTTTATCTCTTATTGCTAGATTTTGTTTGTGATATATAGAAATACTGATCATTCATATGGGTTATTTTTTAGAATTTTCCAAGTATACCATATCATCTACAAAGAGTAGTTTCTTCATTATCTACACAAAATCCTTTAATTTCTTTTTTCTTCTTTTATTGCTTGCTATACCTAGCATTTCTAGTAAATTACCGGATAATAGTGGTGATAATGAATATCATTGCTTCACCATTGATTTTGTTGGGAAAACTTCAAGTTTTCCTCCATTACATAAAATGCTTGTTCATAGTTTTAGATAGATACTGTTTATCATTTTAAGAAAAATTCCATGTTCCTATGCTTTATATTGTTTTTAATAGAAATAAGGATTATATTTTGTCACATTTTCTACATCTCTTGATATAATCATATGATTATTGTTATTTTTATTATTGATATGATCAATTGATATGGTTTCTAATATCGAACCAACCTCGCATTCCTGGTATAAGTCCCGCATGGTCATAATGTATGATTTTGTAATCTCCTTGCTCGAATTTATTTTAAATTTTTGCATCAATATTCATTAAGGAAATTGGTCTTTCTCTATTTTTGTCCTCCCTGCTTTGGGTCTCAAAAATGTGTGTCATAAAAAGAATTTGGTAGGACTCTTATTTACCTTTTTTTTTTTAAATAGTTTCTATAGTATTGGGATTAATTGTTCCTTAAATGTTTAGTAGAATTCTGTTGTAAGTCTATCTGGGCCTAGAGATTTTTTCCTTAGGGAACTTATTTATGGCATATTTAATTTCTTTTCCCTCCTTTATTAATCTGGGCAGCTTTAACTTTGCAAATGTTTATCTATTTCACTTCATAATGTCAGATTTATTGACATATAATTGGGAAAAATAGTTTCTAATAATTTCCTCTTCTCTGATGGTGGATTCACCTTTTTCATTTGGTGCATATATATTTAGTATTGATGTTACTTCATTGTCTATGGTTCCTTTTTTAGCAAATGTAGATTCCCTGCTTATTCTTTTTAAGTAGGTCTATTTTTGCTTTTGCTTTGTCTGAGATCATGATCACTACCCTTGCCTTTTTTTTTTTAACTTTAGCTGAAGCACAATAAATTATCTTCCAATTCCTTAACTTTATGTGTGACACTATGTTTCAATTGTATTTCTTGTAAACAACATATTGTGGGTTCCTGACTTTTAATACATTCTGTTATCTACTTCTCTTTTATGAATGAATTCATTCCATTCACTTCACAATTATGATTATTAATTGTATTTCCTTCTATCCTGTTTTCTTCTTTTTATCCTTCTCTTTCAGTTTTTATCTGTTCCTCTTTTAAATCTGTTTTTCTTTTAATTACCGGCTTCTTTTATCTGTCCTTTCTTTAATCCCTTTTCTCCTTCCCCTCTTCTCTGTTGGGTAAGATACATTTCTATTACCAATTGAGTATGTGTGTCCAAGCATCCTGATTGATATCTTGCCAGATGGCTCCAAAAGAGAGAGTGAAGCTGGTGATTGCACAGCCCTGCCTCACTTAAATCCAATTCATTTGCAAGTCAAGACATCACCTTCCTGATGTCATTAATCCTTTTTTAAAAATGAAAGAGAAACAATAAACAACTAGATAGATAGATTTATATATTTTTTTCCTTTGAACAAATTTAGTGAGATTCAAGAATTGTCTGTCCCTCAATTGTAATGCACAAGGTCCTCTCCAACAATGAGATGAACCAAATCAGCTCCAATAGAGCAGTAATGAACTGAACCAGGTACACCAGTGAAAGGACTCTGGGAGTTGACTATGAACCACTACATAGAATTCCCAATCCCTCTATTTTTGTCTGCCTGCATTTTTGATTTCCTTCACAGGATAATTGTACACTATTTCAAAGTCTGATTCTTTTAGTACAGCAAAATAACTGTTTGGACACGTATACATATTTTGTATTTAACTTATACTTTAACATATTTAACATGTATTGGTCAACCTGCAATCTGGGGGAAGGGGGAAGGGGAAGGAGGGGAAAAATTGAAACAAAAGGCTTTGCAATTGTCAATGCTGGAAAATTACCTATGCATAAAATTTTTGTAAAAATTAATTTAATTAATAAGAATAAATAAAATTTCCAGTTCCTAGGAAAGTTAATTTTACATAACAGTAGTCACTTAATAAATACTAATTTATTTGAAAAAAAATTTTTTTTCCTCCACTTGTAAAAGTTTTTTTTACATGTCTTTTTTATATGAGATATTTCCCCCTATTCTTCCTTTCCTTTCCTCCTTTCTCTGAGGACATCCTTCTTTTTTACTTGTCCATTTTACATCATCCAAATATAATTTATTCACCTTGTCTCTTTCTGCTCTCTTTTTATGTAGAATCCTTCTTACTGCCTTAATAATAATAAAGTTCTTAGAAGAACTATATCATCTTCCATTTTGAAAATTAAGGACTTTCAACTTATTTAGTTACTTATAATTTCTCTTTTGTGTTTATCTTTTTATGCTTCTTTTTTTGAATTTTGTATTTGAATGACAAATTTTATATTAAACTATGGTCTTTTCATTAAGAATGCTTGAATTCCTATTTCATTAAATATCCATTTTTCCCCTTGAAGAATTATACTCAGTTTTACTGGGTAGGTTATTCTTAGTTGTAATCATAGTTGTAATCATTGCCTTCAGGAATGTCATATACTAAGTTTTCAGTTCCTTTAACATGGTATCTGCTAAACCTGGCATAATTCTGATTATAGCTGTATTTGAATGGTTTCTTTTTGTTCTGCTTGAAGTATTGTTCTCCTTGACCTGAAAGTTCTAGAAATTGGCTACAATATTCCTCAGAGTTTTCATTTTGGAATTTCTTTTAGGTGGTAATCAATTTATTATTTCAATTTCTATTTTGCCCTCTGTTTCTAGGATAGTGAAACAGTCTAGTCTCCCTTTATAATTTCTTGAAATATGATGTCTAGGCTCTTTTTTCATCATGGCTTTTAGGTAAGCCAATAATTCTTATATTATCTCTCCTTGATTTCTTTTCCAGGTAAGTTGTTTTTCTAATGAGAAATTTCACATTTTCTTCTATTTTTTCCTTCTTTGGACTTGTTTTTGTTAATGTCTTGATGTCCTTTTAGAGTCATTAGCTTACATTGCCCAATTCTAATTTTTAAGGAATTATTTTCTTTAGTGATGTTTTTCCATTTGGCCAATTTTGCTTTTTAAAGTGTGATTTTCTCCAATACTTTTCTGCACCCTTTACCAAGCTGATAATTGTTTTTTAATAATTTTCTTTCTTTGCTTTCATTTCCCTCTATCATCCTTATTTGATTTTGAAAATAATTTTTTTAACTCTTCCAAGAATTCATGTAGGATAATGTGTCCAATTCACATTTTTTCCTTTGAGGTTTTTTGTGTGTTTGGATTTCACTGTCTTCTGAGTTTGTGTCTTGATTTTCCCTATTGCCATAGGGGAGTTCTACTCTCAATTTTTTTTTTTTTTTTTTTTTTTGCTATTTGCTCATTTTTCTACCCAATTTTTAAATTTTGAACTTCATGTTAAAACTGGGTGTGTTCATGGTGTGTATGTGTGTGGGGAAGGGCATTATCTCAAGCTTTAAGTTTTTTTCATACTGCTGTTTTCAGAACTAGTTTTGAGGATTTAGATATTGATTTGTGAGGGGTGGGTAACCTGAGGAGAAGTATATTCACTGATCATATGGAAATGACTGTACATGTATGATCCATATCACATTGCTGGTCTTTTTTTAAGGTGGGGTGGTAGCAAGGAGGGAGGAACAGAACTAAAAATTCAAAATTTTAAAAAATTAATGTTAAAATTTTTGTTCACCTATAATTCAGAAAAAAATAAAGCAAAAACAAAATGTTAAAAAAAAAAAAAACCAAAACAATAGAAAAGCATTGAATAATAGAGCTTGAATCTCCTTAAAAATTATCCAATGCCTTCATTTCACATATGATTAATTTGGAACCTAGAGAAGTGAGATTACTTGCTCAAGTTGGCCACTAATTTGAAGCAGAGCTGATATGGAAACTCAGGTTTCCTAACTTCCAAACCAAAGCAAAGCTGGAAGATGGGAATTGAGCAGACTGATATTTTCCCACTTTTTTTCCATTTAGTATTGATTCCAAATTACATTCTGGTCCTATTTCTCCAGATGCTAAATGGAGAAAGTGAAAACTGAGTGGGGTTTCATATACCAAAGTCAATGCTTGAAGTGGCCCTCTGGGGGGAAAAGGGAAAACAGATTGGTGTCTTTGCACTACCATTTCCAAGTAGCAAGTTTATTGAAGAGGAAACATTCTGCCTTTGGACGTCATCCATTAGCTCAACTGGTGGGAATGTGAGACATTGGAAGAATGATTCCAATTCCTTACTGTTACCTTATGTGACCCTGGATTCTTCAGATTAGGATTGTATCTTTTATGATATGAGTGATCAGGACAATCAACCATTATGGATTTAAGCAGTCATTGTAAGAAGCTCATCAACGTTTCCAAAGGACAGTACCAGACAAGCTGAGTTTAAATTCAAACAAATGAATCATAGATTAGACAAAGAGAAAATCTGATTGTAAACATCATTGTACTTTCCAATTGGCCCCTAAGAGTATGGTTGCAGGGTCTTATTTCTTGAGGACTTTTAATTGCAACTGTTCCTTAGAAACTGGGGGGTTGGACAAAATGAATCTTCAAGATTCTTTTTATAGATAGAAATAAATGATTCTGTGGGAGTTTTTTACTCTGTAATTTCACAAACAAAAAGGAGCATAAAAGTGGTTAGGGTCTCACGTCTGATACACAACTGACTATGTGACACAGCCATTTATATAGTCATTTAGTATTAAAGTTAGAGAGATGACTAACCTCTGGCAGGGAAAGCTCCACACCAGAATCTTCCTGAGCCAATGAAATAACGGGTCTTATCCTTATCCCAATGTCACAAACGAAAAGATTGTGATTTCAATCAATCTATCAAGAAACATTTCTTAAACTCCCATCATGTGCCAGGTACTGTGTCTGGTGCTGAAGTTGCAATGCCAAAAATTAAACTCTCCCTCCTCTCAAAGAGTTCACATTCTATCAGGGAAAACTTTCCTGAAATAAATACCTACATAGGAATAGTATTTGGCACATAATAAATTGGCCTTCGAAAGATCCCTGTGGATTGCTAAGGAACATTAAAAACTGAAAATCACAGGGATAGACTACTTGGAAAGGTTGTGGGGACTTCTTTGGAGACTTAAAAAATGTGGAATGCTTAACAAATTTTCAGAAGAGCCACATTAAATTTTTGCATATTGTTTCAATTTTAGTAATTTATGCTGCCAAATCAAGAACTTTTAGAGACTTTTAAGGAACAGATAACGGCTATCTTTCTGGGGCAGCTTGAAGATATAAATCCACAGAAAATTGTTTCTTTCCTGAGTATGGAGGGCTAGTCAGACTGTGCTGGAAAGTGAGCATAGGATTTCAGAGTGAGGAGTATGAGAATACGAAAGGAATCATTTATCCTTTTGTGTTCCTAGGCACCCAGTGATCCCCAAAGAAGATGTGGCTCTGGGTGAGGAATAGAAAGGTCAAGACTCCAGTCTGAAAGTCCACAGTGAATGCAGTTCTGCTTAAGTCTCCTCTGTTCTCTCTTTCCCCTCTGGAATCCACATCTGTGCTCTGAAAATCAGGGTGAAGAAGACCAGTCACCATAGAGATAAATGAGATATATATGTTCTCCTCATCTCCAGGAATTTTTCTGGGGTCCCTTCCCTGACACAAAGAGAATCCACGTTTCTTAGAACTCTAAGAGAATCAGATGTTGAGAGAGGAAGAAGTTTTAAGTCTTTTCTACTTTAGCTTGTGTTCTTGCTGGATGAATTAGATGTACATATGCTTCTGTTTTGGTTTGCATTGTTACATATATACACACATATATGTGTATATATATATATATATATATATACACATACACATAAATATATGTGTGTGTAAAATATGTGGATAGACACATAAATATGTGTGAAATATGTGAATACACACACAAATACACATATATATGTACATAAACATATTGGAAGGGGGCCATTACATTGGTGTTTGATTCAAGGTATATATGATTGCTATGAGTTTTGGAACAAAAGCATTATGAAGCTTTTATTGTAACAAAATATCTTCAACAAAAGGTAAAGATAATTCAGAAGGCAGCTTTACGTTTTACATCTTAATTAATGCAAATAATGAATTTTCCTTAAGGGACTATATTATTTGTATTCACACTGTAGATTTCCATTGGGCTGGAATCAATTACCTTATTTTTTTTAATACATATAACTTCAAATAATGCAAAATTGAATATATGAGACTACTTTAGAGGACTTACTATTTTTACTACTTAGGATCTAGTTATATTTTCTCCCTCTTTATTTTTTTAACTAGTTGTCTTTCTTCAAAGTTTATTATTCTGCTCACATACTTATTTTCTTTTTAGTTATATTAGTGGTTCAGTTCTTAATATTTTTTTATTTCTTTCGTTCTCCCCTCCAATACTCCTCAGAAAAGTATTAAGTAGATAGACTTTGGCTTTGTAAAATCAATGTGCCAAGTCATTAATATCTGAAAATTTGTCAACCTTTAGCTTGATTAGAATCCTCCAAAATGTCTGTTAATACTCAAATGGGTGCCTATGAAACATTTCATAGGACCAAAAGATGATAAAGATATATAAACACTTCTTTGAGTGCTTATATAGCTATAATAGGACCTATACTTATAATTGCTTATAAGCTTATAGCTTATAGCCATTCTCAAAAGGTATTAACAGATGTGTTATCTGCTAACACATGCCCCATTAATCATTGTCAAAAACTTTTTGGGTCTGCAGAGTTGTGTGTGTGTATATATATATACCACATGTGAATTATGGTACCAAAAGAATTAAAAAAAAAAAAAGAAAGAAAATCTATTTAGAGTAGAAAAGATCATAGAGGTCATTGAGTTAAACTTATTTTTCAAATGAGAAAATGGAAGCTCATTGCCTCCTGTATGGAATGAGTTGCTAAATTTTATTGTGCTTCCTTTACAACCTCTGTCCCAGCTGTTACATTTTTTCCGCTCACTCAGCTATCACCCTCATCTTCATCCTCCTGGGGTTAAATGTGAGGCAGTCACTCACAGAAGATCCTAATGCTGATTAGTAATGGGTACTTGAGCCTACTCCATTTCTCCAGCCTGAGCCTGCTTGACCCTTCTTAGGCAGCCTTACTCAGCTCCTGGAGATCCAGCTTCCCAATGTAGCAGCCATTACAGATATGAACCAACATCCTTGGCTCATGTCTGACCCACTGACCTTCCTCTGGGTTCTCCCATCTGTAATCTGTCCTCCATATAATTTCCGAATTGATATACTTAAAGCATCACTTTGGTCAGGTCATGCTGCTTTAGAACTAGCATTCTTGGATATTATAATTCTGGATGGGGAAAAATACATCTTTATTTTTCCTAACCTCCAACTGAAATTTGAAACAGCTAGATGGCACAGTGGCTGAAATGCTGGACCTGAAATCAGAAAGACTCATCTTTCTGAGTTCAAATGTGGCCTCAGACATAGCTGTGTGACTTATGTCACTTAATCCTATTTGCCTCAGTTTATTCATCTGTAAAACAAGCTTGAGAAAGAAATGGCAAACCACCTAAGAATTGTTGCCAAGAAAACCCTAAATGGGACCATGAAGAGTCAGACATGACGGAGCAACAAAACTTGAAATTTAACAGTTCCTTCAATTTTGAATGAGGGAACAAACATTTTTCTGAAAAGGAGTCTGTGGACCTCACCAGACTGACAAAAGCTTCTATGAGTCACAAAAAGTTTAAGAATCTCTGCTCTAAAGATTTTCTATGGCCTGTAGGACAAAGTATAAATTGCTTTGTTAGACATTTAAAGACATTCACCATCTGACTCCTTTCTAGACATTCCACATTATTCCCCTTCATGCACTCTTTTGTTGTTGCTGTTCAGTTGTTTCCAATTCTTTGTGGCCCCATCTGGGGTTTTGTTGGCAAAGACACCGGAGTGGTTTGCTATTTCCTTTTCCAGCTTATTTTACAGATGGGGAAACTGAGGCAAACAAGGTTTGCCAGGAGTTACACAGTGATTAAGTATTTGAGGCTGGATTCAAATTCAGAACTTTTTGACTCCAAGCCCTGCACTCTTTTCACTGAACCACCTAGTTGCCCCATGCATTTTACATTCTGTTTATTTGATATCCCCCTGTACATGATAACTTTTGTCTCTCTGTAATTTTGGATAGGATTTTCCCCATTCTTGACATATTTTCTCCTCAGTTCTCCCTCTTAAAATCTCTAGCTTTAGTCAAAGCTTGTCTTCTGTACCATCTGTTATACATACCTACATAGTCCCTTCCAATTACTTCATATTTGTATTTTATATATTTGTACTCATTTATCTGTTATATATTGTTATCTTTCAGTAGATTGTAAACTCCATGAAGGCAAAAACTGTTTTCACTTTTGTCTTTATATTTCTAGTACCTACCTCGGTGCATGTGGCTTACATGCACTGGGTACATGATATTGTCTTAATAATTGATTGTTGAACTGAATTGAATTGTTCAAAGCCATCCAATCTGCACACAGCATGGGCTGAGTATGTTGCTGCACCACTCCATGATACGTCACTACCTATGCTGACATCACAGAGGAAAAATCTGCTTTATAAGGATGAAACTCCTAAGGTTATTTCTTTTTAGATCACAGAGAGGAGACTTCTTCATTTGGGGACCAAAAATACAAAGCCTTTGCATCTTTATTTGGCTGCTATATTACAGGCTAGGTTTTTTTTTTTTAAACACAGGACAGTTTCTTGTTCAGAACTGAGTTTTTCTTTGTTGTCCTATGGGTTTCTCAAGCTTGAGTATGAATGTGTTTCTTTTCTTCATTCATTAAATGGCCCATAAAGCACAGTGAGCATTATCCTACAGGTGCGGAAAGAAAATGAAAAGTCTGGGTTTCTCTTTTTGCAGAGTGAGGCAAAAGGATAATCAAGGCCTTGAGGAATGCACAGGTGACTATGGCAGCAGCCATTTAAAGAGAAGAATAGACATATGGTTCTCTTTGGCACAGTATACAAAAGTAATTAAAAATGTTTTAACATGCAGAACACCCCCAAACTGTAAAATATATTCTGGTGGAAGTAACATTTGCTGCCTGTAAGAGTGACATAATCTCATTAATCTACAGCAGGGACTAATTGTATGGAATCCAACCAGTTGGCTGGACATATGTTGTAAGCTGGATTGCCCATTTGCTAGATCAGATCATAGTGAAGATGTCACGTTTTACTTTGGGCACCAAATCCAAAACTAGAAGTGCTTAATATTTTTCAAGCTCTCTTTTGAAAACTATAGGTTCTTCCAAGCCAAAATTCAACTTTTCAAACTCTGAGAAAGAAACTTGTAAAGAAAGCCCATAACATGACTCTTTCCAACAATGAGATGATTCATGCCAGTTCCAATGACCTTGTGATAGAGAGCCATCTACACCCAGAGAGAGGAGTGTGGGAACTGAATGAAGATCACAACATAACATTCTCACTCTATTTGATATTGTTCGCTTGCACTCTGTTTTCTTACTCATTTTCTTTCCTTTTTGATCTGATTTTCTTGTGCAGCAAGAGAATTGTATAAATATGCTTACACATATTGTATTTAACATATATTTTAACATGTATAACATGTATTGTTTGCATCTAGTGGAGGAGGTGGGGGGAACAAGGGGAAAATCTGAAACACAAGGCTATGCAAGAGTCAATATTGAAAAATTATCTGTGCATATAATTTGAAAATAAAAAACTTTAAAAAAAGAAAAAGAAAGAAAGCCCATAGAGGAAAGGGACAAAAAAACTGGAGATGATAATGATCCATAAGTTTGACCTCTGCTGATCAGAGAGAAGCTGAGTACTTTTTGGCAATCCTTGACAGACTTGTCAAGTCTTATGAATCTCAGATATATGCTAGCTTTATTTATTAATTGGTTCTATATTTTATTTATTTTGAATGAAATCCTGTGTCATCAAGTCTCTGGGTATAATACATTTGCTTTCATATTTTAATGGGTCCATAAGTTCATTTATGTGATAACTTCATCAATGCAGATTTTTATCCTTCCAAGTCTGCTGTGAGAATCATGTCCTTATCCTTTCGTAAATCCTCAAAGAAGATTTACTCAATGACCTAGAGGTATATTTAAAAGATAGGTACCTGATTTCCTCTGAATATTAAATTATGTAGATCATTGAAATGTAGTGTTAGAGAATTGATATAGACACTTTCTTCCAAAGAATTCTTGAACTGCCTAAAGTTTTTAGGAGTACAGCCTGAAGAAAAACTCAGAATTTGAAGAGATTTTAGTCTAACTCTGGGCAGACTCAATAGATAGAGTTCCTGGTCTGTAGTCTGGAAGATGCATATCCCTAAGTTCAAATCTGGCCTCAGACACTTACCAGCTGTGTGACCCTGGTTAAGAGACTTAAATCCTTTTAAAAATCAAGATCATGAAATGATTATGACATAAAACCAAAAAGCATTGACAATGTTGGTTTTTTTTTTTAATTTAAAAAATGAGTTGGTTGGACAAGATAGCTTCTCAGGTCCCCATTCCATTTAAAATTTGTGATTTTTTGACATTTGCTTCATGTTTCAGAAACTCGTTCACACTTTTACATGAAGAACAAGGTTTATCATGATAAACAGCAAGGTGGAAGTGATGATCAGTGCTTATGTTTGTGTATCACTTTATACAAGCCTTTCACAGTGTAAAATCTGTCTATCCATCCTATGTTCCTTTTACCATATCATTTGGCTTCTTGTCAGCTCATGGTGTGTATGAGCAGTTAGGAGAACTATAGTTTAGTTAGTCCTTAACCTGCCTCTCATGATTTGTGTGATCTGAAAAAAGTAGTTTAGCTTCTCTGAGACTCAGTTTTCTCCCTCTTGGGTACAGAGGCTGGACTTGATAATCTTTAAGGTCCTTTCTAGTTCTGAAATTCCGTGATCCTCTGAGTAGCATTGGTGCAACGGACTTGTAGAGGTGCTACTGAATTGTATCCTGGTTGATAGAATAAGAAGTTTTTAGTTTCTCAGAAGCAAAGCTCTCTATTCTTCTTGACAAATGGCAGCTACACAGGAGGAGGACATATATGGTGGAGACAGAGTAGGAGGTCTCATATTTTGTTTTAAATTGTCCAACACTGCACCCCAGAGGTTACATACTCTTGTTAGTAGTGGGCTAGAAAGAAAGGGAAACATGATATGAAAGCAATGACTTGGAACTGTCACTTAGATTTGACAAGGGAAAGAATTCTTCTGCAAAAAGTTCTGATGTTTTCACAAGCTTTTACACATTTACTTGGTTTCTTTTGCAGGAGATTTTGCTAAGTTGGTGGATAGACTGGAGGAATCCGTTGATAAGGGTTTTAAAGGGTGGTTCAAATAGCATTGTACCGCCTGTTTGTAAGATTTGTAAAAGAATGACGGCTGCAGCAGGGTGCTGTAATTAAGATGATGCTAGTCCAAGTCTGTGCAGTGAGGTTTCCATTTAAAGATGTGCTGTCTCAACCTATGACCTAAATCTAAACCTCAGACAATAGCTGGTCCTGGCTTTGGAAAGACAGTGGGTATTTGATTTCACTAATCCCTCTTCTGGTGGCAGAGTCAAATTTATTGAACTGAAATCAGACCTATGAGACACATGACACTGAGACAGTAAATAGAATTTTCTCCAAGAAGAATTTTATGCATTTAATTCCCAGAGAGTTTTCAGTGTATAAAACAATAAACATAGAACATAGAACTTTTAAATACATGGTATTTAGTCTAAATAAACTATAATCTTGATTCTTCTAGATATGATGAAAATGAAACACAAATGCATCTTAAAATTATTATAATTGAAGAAGTATTTTGAAAAGGAAATTCTATTGGCGGGTATTCGGACATAAATGTACCCGTCATAACAAGAGATTGAGACTGGAATGGATGGAATGTATACTGATCTTGGAGTTAGAAAGTGTGGATTCAAGTTCCATTTCTGAAATTTGCTAACTGAGTAACCATAAGCAAATCTCTTAACCTCTGTAATAAGCCTTTGTTTTTCTAATCTTCAGAATGGGAATAATAACATGTGCACTACTTACCTCATAGGGTTATTGTGAAAAAAAAGTTTCATATATCTCAAAGAGCTGTATAAATGCCATGCTATTATTGTTGTTGTTGGACTAAAGCTGTGATTTCATTGACTTCGGAAACTCCCTTTTGCCAGATCAGCACCTGCTCTGCCACTTAAAGCTTTAGGGAGCTGCCTGGGGCACTGAGAGTTTAAGTAACTTGTTTATGATTACACAATTCATATGAATCAGAGGGAGGATTTGAATCCATATCTTCCTGAGGAAGAAGCCAAATCTTTCTCTCTATTACAGTAGCATTTCTCAAAAGTTTTGGTTTTAGGACTCTTTTATACTCTTAAAAATTGAAAACCCTAAAGAACTTTTTTAATGTAGGTTATATCTATGAATATTTATCAGATTAGAAATTAAAACTGATCATTTAAAATACTTGTTTATTAATTCATTAAAAATAAGAGTAATACTACATGTTAACATAAATAGCCAATTTTTCAAAAGGAAAAATAGTGAGTAGAATAATTTACATATTTTTGAAAATCTTTTAAATATCTAACTGAATAGAAGATAACTAGATTCTCATCTCTGCTTCTGCATTCACTCTCTTGCCATATGTTGTTTTGATTGAAATACATGAAGAAAATCTGGCCTCACACAGATATGTAACTGGAAAAGGCATGAGCATTTTAATAGGTAAATAATGTCTTAGTATTATTATGAAAATAGTTTTGACCTCAAGGACCCTTGAAAAAGCTTCAAGTATTCCATCTTATCTTTCATTGTTTTTACATTTAATTCTGATATTAGGTCCAGAATAATGTGAAACTTTTAGTGAAGCATTTCATGATAGATGCTGGATCCAAGATTTCATCTGTACAGTGACCTCTCAGGTGACAGAGCTTCCTCTAATAATGCAGGTCACCACCTTCTCTGCAACTTAAAAGTCTTGGAGAATTGCCTAATAGAGTGAGAAGTTAAGTCACTCAAGGGAAACACAGTATGTGTCTGAAGTGAGTCTTCCTGGCTTCAAGAACAGGTGTCTATTACACCACACCATTTCGCTTCAATTTGCTAAAACTAAGAAAATGGTTTATATGAAGGCAATATTTAAAAAAAAGAACTTTAAAGCTTTTTAAAACTGACTCTAAAAATCTACTCTCTTATGGAGGAAGAAAAATGTTATTAGTCTATTGTGCTTGGGAAGAAAACCCGTCATTCCAGAGGAAAAGTGTCAGGGACAGGAAGATTAATCAAGATTTCAGATCTAACTTCCCACACCCTTTGAGGTCATGAGGGATCTTTGCTGTCTTCTTTATATCTATGTTCTAGATGTCCTACTGGCAATAGTGGTTGATGGCTGCTTTTTCCCATTAAAGTTAATATTTTTACTGTTTGCCTTTAACTTTCTGTTCTGGCCTCTCTCCAGACTGAAGGCAGTCTTTGGCCACTCTGGGGACAGAAGAGATCTATGGGTGATTTCTTCCCAAATCTGGTGATTTTTTTCATCTCTGCTCTACTCTGACATGGCTTCTTGAGTCTGGTTCCCCGACCTTCATGACAACTATTCAAAACTAGTTTTGATTTCCCCTAAATGTTCCCAATCTTAGTTGTGGGAATGCTTCAGCTACCATCTAGACCAGGAAATCAAAAGAATGTAAATGAGATTACTCTATTGTAGTGATACTCACTATTTTTTTTTTTTTTTGGTTTGAAAAACTTGCTATTTGTGTTAGCACCTAATATGACTCTTATTTTTAATGAGTTTATCGACACATTTATTCACTACTCACTGTTTCTTCACTTAGCAGCTTTTCTTAGGGTCCTCTAGTGGTAAGATCTTATAAGGGTCCCCCAAATTTTGACCAAAGCTTTATCCATTTAGTTATTTGGTCTATCCAGAGATTTGAGGTATCAAGATATTAATCAAGTTATTTTAACCCCGTGGGTTAAAATAACTTGACTTAATATCTTGATACCTCAAATTAAAACAGCCCTCTTTCATGGCTGGTAAGGCAGATTTGAACTCACACCTTTTCATTCCAAATACATAGCATTATACAATGGATAGAATGCTGGACTGGAAACCAGAAAATCCTGGATTCAAATCCCATTTTTAACACTTACTAGCCGTGTGACCATTGGCAAGCCACTCTTTTTCTCTGAGGCTTTATTATTTTTAACAGATGAGAATGAAAGATTCAAAGTTATAAAAGGTTCCCACTTCACAGTTAGTGCTTTTGAAAGGTCAGTTATTAATCTAACCTGCATGTGAATTGCAGAAAGGGAAATAAATATCTGCTTCTTAGTTGTGGGAATGCTTCAGCTACCATCTAGACCAGGAAATCAAAAGAATGTAAATGAGATTACTCTATTGTAGTGATACTCACTATTTTTTTTTTTGGTTTGAAAAACTTGCTATTTGTGTTAGCACCTAATATGACTCTTATTTTTAATGAGTTTATCGACACATTTATTCACTACTCACTGTTTCTTCACTTAGCAGCTTTTCTTAGGGTCCTCTAGTGGTAAGATCTTATAAGGGTCCCCCAAATTTTGACCAAAGCTTTATCCATTTAGTTATTTGGTCTATCCAGAGATTTGAGGTATCAAGATATTAATCAAGTTATTTTAACCCCGTGGGTTAAAATAACTTGACTTAATATCTTGATACCTCAAATTAAAACAGCCCTCTTTCATGGCTGGTAAGGCAGATTTGAACTCACACCTTTTCATTCCAAATACATAGCATTATACAATGGATAGAATGCTGGACTGGAAACCAGAAAATCCTGGATTCAAATCCCATTTTTAACACTTACTAGCCGTGTGACCATTGGCAAGCCACTCTTTTTCTCTGAGGCTTTATTATTTTTAACAGATGAGAATGAAAGATTCAAAGTTATAAAAGGTTCCCACTTCACAGTTAGTGCTTTTGAAAGGTCAGTTATTAATCTAACCTGCATGTGAATTGCAGAAAGGGAAATAAATATCTGCTTCTACCAGCCTTGTCCTCTCCACTCCATCCCTTTCATCCTGTGCCTGTGTTGAGTTGTATTCTCTATGGGATTGCTATCTTTCCAAAGTCTATTTTGTTCCAGGTATCACTATGCAACCCAATCCCTAACTAGACCCAGCCTTGCATAATTGCTCTGTGAGCAGAAGGCTCTCCCAGGACTGCAATGGCAGGCTCTGCTGCTGCTATATTTGATTTCTGTAGGTCAACAAACAAATGTTTGAAATTAAATAAGCATGCTCGTCATGGCAAGTTTAGGTTGCTGGAATTAGCTTCTGTCTGTACCTTCTTGATTCTTCCAGCCCCACAGAGTAAGAAGGACTTATCCAAAAGCCCTTAGAGGAGCACAATTGTCTCTGAAGGTCATCGGGATTTAGTGAGTACCAGGATCAAGGACGAATTGCTTCTAAACTGGGGACAATGCTTGTTATTGCACTGATCTGCAATTTAATTCTTCTCTGTGCTTGTTGACTGATGATGCTGGGATTACTCTCCTGCCATCCTTGCTCCTGGTCCAGTGCTTTCCCACTACAGCATGATACCTGACAGAAGGAAGAATGGTACAGTGGAAAAAGCATGTAATAGGAAATAACAAGACCTGGGGGGTTTGAAACCAGGATTTACCATTTGTTATATGTGTGATTTTGAAGTCACTGACCTTCTCATCTGTAAAATGGGGATAATACTATTTACACTTTTTACCTGTCATGGTTGTTGTAAAAATAAGCAATATTTTGTGAAAAGATGTTTAAAAGTGCTTTATATAAATAAGTGATTTTTTTTTACCTTCACTTTGTGGCTCATGTTCAATCAACAAACATTTATTAAGTGCCTCCTAGATGCTGCAGATACAAATACAACAGTAGAATGGTCCCTGCCCTCAATGAGTTTATATTATTAGTGAGGAAATAAAAGGGATTCTGTAGGTAGAGATGATAGATAAAACTTCTTCATTTACCAGATGAAGGGAGGTGGGGAAAAGCATCAATTAAGAGCCAGGCACTGGGCTAAGTGATTTACAAATATTCTCTCACAACAACCCTGTGAGGAAAGTGATATTTATTATCTCCATTTAAAGATGAGGAAACTGAGACAGAAGTTTGAATGACTAGTCCAGGGTCCAAGGTCATAGTAAAAAACTCCAATCTTCCTGACTCTAGGCTACCCTGGACATTGAGATTCATCTCCTTTCCCACAGAGTTTAAGTCACACAGTAAGCTTTGGAACCTGTCTCCTTACTCCAAAGCCAGTGCTCTTTCTGCTATGTTACCTTGCCTCTCAGAAAGCCACCAATCAGTCCCATCTCCCTGGTATTGATATGGCTCTAGAGTGGAAGTCAAGTCCCATCTGCCACATTTCTGTAGAAGTTGCACTGGTCAGGCCCTTTGTTTTTCAAGGACTGCAGGCCATAGACTTTGTCCTGAGTCAACACTAGGCAAGGCTGAAAATAGGAGGGAACAAATAGGAATGTAGGTCTGCAGCTCTGGGAACCCTTCGTTGCACTATGCTAGACTGTGTAATTCAGAAGAAATGGAATATACATGATCTGAAGGTTGTTAGGAGGCAGATGACCCAATGGCAAGAAAACGCTCTGGACCCAGTCTCAGGAGACGTGGGTGTGAGACTTTACTCTACTCCCCATTATCTGTCTGAAGCTGGGCAAATCCCTGATGCTTCCTGAGTCATAGCTTCCTTTTCTTTGCAATGGGGGAGATAATACTTGTGCCCTTAGGATTTTTGTTTGGATCCAATGAGATATGTGAAAGCCCTTTGTTATCAGAAAGGACCTATGCACATATACTGCATATTACTACAGTAAAGTAATTATTACTGTTATTATATAGTGTTTCTGGAGTCATTTGGGTTTTTCAATGATATCAGGTTAATAAAATGAGACTTAATCTAGGTCATTTGGAAATGTATTAAACTTCTCTTCCACAATATCCATAGCCCAGATTGTTGTGCATGTCTCAAATATCTTTTAAAATATTACTAAATCAATCACTCAATAATGGCTTATTGAATGCAATAACACATTGGAGGAGGGGAAAAATTCCCTAATTATTGAGCATTTGGAAGAAATTATGGGGAAAATTGGTGGTTTGATTATGGAAAAACAAAAAGCCAGTTATACAGAAAATTGGATATCCAAAACACCAACTAAAGGAATAGATTGAGAAAAAATCTTTATGGGGAATATTTTTGCCAAAAATATGTCATCTAGAATTTATAAGGAACTCATAGGAATTTAGTAGAATAATGCCCATTCCCTAATGGACAGAAGGTTAAAATGTAAGAATAGGAAATTCTCAAAGAAGGAAACCCACATTGTTATTAACTATTTGAAAAATTGTTCAAACTTTCTAATAATAAGAGAAAATGAAATTAAAATGATTTTGAGGCACCATCTTACAATCACATCTGTCAAATTGGCAACGATAGTTAAAATGATAAAACTCAATTTCAGGGAGGTTGTGGGGAAACAGGTGAACTATGAATTGGTACAATGTTTCTGGAAAGCAATCTAGCAAAACAAGATAATAGTTACAAAAATGGAAACTTCTGACTCATGAGTTTACTACTATGCCTGTTTTCTAGGATTCTATTAAAAGAGAAAACTATCTATCTGTCTAGAAATAGTCATAACTGTGTTATTTGAAATAGTAAAACAGAAAACATCCTAAAAAAACAATCTACATGTTCAGTGATTCCGAAAAGCCTCATGCAATTGAAAGTGGAAAGAGATATATGAAGAATACAAAAGACTTATTTGAAATGTAGTATGTAGTGTGCATAATAAGCATAACATACAAAATGACTTTGACTATGTCAAAGGAGAACAACAATAGTAATAAAGCAACAAAATTTGAGAAAAATGCATGAAAGATCTCAGTAAAAGACATTGAAGCAAATGAGGCTTTTTCTTAATTTAGTAAAAGTGCATTTTTAAAAAGATTGCTAATAATTTAAAATTTACAGTTTTTTGAATAACCTTTTGGTTAGTTTACTTGAATGTTCCTATTAAGAGTTGCTAAGTTTAGAAAACTGCAAATATGATAAAGTTCACAGATTTTACAAATACAAAGAATAATAAAAATATGAAAAGATGTTTATGAAGTGTTGTTGGGTGAAGAAAAGAAGAAATAGAAGAAAATAAACATTGGCTATGATCAAACAAAATTACAACAATAACAAAATTTTATTAGTTCACAGAAAGGGGACATTGAGTAAAATAAGATTTTAATATTATTTTGCCAAAATTTACATTTTAAAATCAGAATATAAATAGATAGGAGTTTAAGATATTTGAGCTTGTATTCTTGCTTTTATTTATTTTATTATTGGCATTTGTTGATTTGTTTTTGATTTTATTATTTTTAGACAATGAAATTAATAAATTAATTACTTAGATCTTAAATTATTTAAATTTAAAATTTTATTTAAATTATTATCTTTAAGAATCCAGAGATGAAACATAGTTGAATTCCATTATAACTCCAAGAGATTATGAAGATTTTTTTGAGTTGAACTAGCATTTGATTGAAATTGGTTGGCAATCTCTTAGAATTTAGAAATGTCACTGAGATTTTTGAAGTAATGGAAGAAGTCCCATAAAAGTAGAGGGAAAATCAAGCCTAATTCTCTATTTGAATTGATTTTAAATAAATTAAAATATAATTTATGATTATAAAACAGGACAGAAGTAAATAAACTCCAGAAATAGAGAAAAAGGCAAAATGAGAAGGAGAGGCTCTTAAAGTTGAAAGGGACCCCAGAGGACATCTAGTCTAACCTGAGGAAGAACAAGAATACTCCAGACTGTTCTCTACATCTATTAGCAATTTGGCTGTCTTAGATGGGATGATCCACCAAGTTAGTGTTTGCATTTATATGACACTTTAAGGCTTGCAAAATTCAATTTTCTCATTTTATTATACAATCCTGAAGAGGTAGATACTCTTAGCTCTAGATAATGTTTTACAGATGAATAAACTGAGGCAGAAGAAGGTTTACTGACTTGTCCAGAGTCATAGAGCTAGTAAATATCTAAAGTTGGAATTGAACTGAGCTCTTCCTGGCTTGAGGTCCCAGCACTTTATCCATTGAAATCACATAGCTGCCTTGAATAATGTATTTCCACTTCATGGTTTGTGAGTAGTTAAATCCTTTGCTCTGTCTTATGTGGATAAAATATTTGCATTCAATTTATATTAACATAAAAGAAAAGTATTTGTAATTAAAAGTGAAGAATTTCAAGGAGGAACATAATAAAGTTAGCGCATTGTACAGAACTTTTCAAATCAATTTTCCATCATTGCCCTCTGGTGGCCAATCCTGGAAAACATATTTGCTTCGTTCAGAACTGAAGAGGTATCCAAAATGAGAAAATGTTGTGATTCTTTTCCTGTGGGATTTTCCTGCTGTTCCTTCTTGTAAATTAAAAGCACAATTTTCTTTTTAGAAAGTTCTGCAATCATAGGGGATAGGTTACTTTTACAATAAGTTTTAGTTAGTCCATTCTTTACGGTTTTGTTGTTATTGAAGAAAACATTTCAAAGACAAACATTTGCAGATCACCTTATGTTGAGAGTCACAAAAAAAATTAATTTTGAAGATTTATATTTGATTCTTTTTCCAGAGTGGTATTTTAGAAGATGTTTTCTTGAAACAAGCATGTCATTGATTGATAAGAATTTTTTTCCTCTTCATCTTGAAAGACTTCTAAATAGATTTTATTCTGTGATTATGGCCACTATGGCTCAGTCTAGTTATGGAGCCCTTTGGAAAATGACTGGAATCTTTTTTTTTTAGAATTTTTTTCCACAGTATATATGCATGAGTAATTTTTTTATAATATTATCCCTTGTATTCATTTTTCCAAATTATCCCCCCCTCCCTCTACTCCCTCCCCTTGATGACAGGCAATCCCATACATTTTACATGTGTTACAGTATAACCTAGATACAATATATGTGTGTAAATACCATTTTCTTGTTGCACATTAAGTATTAGATTCCGAAGGTATAAGTAACCTGGGTAGATAGACAGTAGTGCTAACAATTTACATTCACTTCCCAGTGTTCCTTCTCTGGGTGTAGTTATTTCTGTCCATCATTGATCAACTGGAAGTGAGTTGGATCTTTTTTATGCTGAATATATCCACTTCCATCAGAATACATCTTCATACAGCATTGAAGTGTACAGCGATCTTCGGGTTCTATTCATTTCACTCAGCATCAGTTGATGTAAGTCTCTCCAGGCCTCTCTGTATTTGTCCTGCTGATCATTTCTTACATAACAATAATATTCCATAATATTCATATACCATAATTTATCCAACCATTCTCCAATTGATGGACATCCATTCATCTTCAAGTTTCTAGCTACTACAAAAAGAGCTGCCACAAGCATTTTGGCACATATAGGAATGACCGGAATCTTAATGTTTATATCAATATCTGGATATTTAGAAATCTAAAAAATTAGTGGAAACAAAATTATAATCATTTTTTTCCTAAATCACATCAAAATAATGCTGATTTTGTTGCTTGATATTAAACATACATGATATTCTTTGGAAAGTTCAGTAACTCTTCATAATTGCTTTTATGTAAAAAACATAAAACATTGCCTTTGCTGTCTTTCATGATGCTTTAGGTGGAAGAATCAGTGACGCTGGAGTGTTTGTATAAATGGAGTAGAGTAATGTCAGTTCACACTTGGTTGATGGACCAGATCCCAGAAAATATTGATCTGTGTTAAGCCAGAGGGAGATCATCTGTGGAGTACAACTAAACAGAGATCTTGGCTCTGTTCTGCTTAACATTTTGTCAGTGATTACATAGGTAATCTGAAGATGACACAAACCTGAAAAGAATAGCTAATTCATGATTTGGGAGAAATAGAATCAAAAAGATCCTGACTAAGATGATGCTAAAGGCAAAGAGGTTAAATTTTATTATTAAGGAAAATGTAAATTCCTGTAAATGAGTTTAGGAAAACAACAACAATAGTAATAACAACTGAAACAACTGTGTAAGTACAAGGGGTGTAGATTAGAATTAGATTGCCAGATGTGATTAGAATGTCAGATTTGGAGTTCAAATGTGACTTTAGATATTTACTAGTTATGTGACTGGGCAATTAACACTATTTTCCTCAATTTCCTCAACTATAAAATTAACTGGAGAATGAAATGGCAAACCACTCTAGTCTCTTTGCTAAGAAAACCCCAAATGGGGTCCTGAAGAGTCAGATGTGGCTGAAATGACTGGACAACAATTATAGGGTAGGGAAGATATGACTAGAAAATAGTGCAGGTGAAAAAAAAATTTAATAGGCTGGAAGTTCAATAAATACTTCAGCAGTATATGGTAGAAAAAAAACAATATCAAACCCAAACCCAAACCCAAATCACAACATAGGCTATGTTAATGGCAATATGATTTAGGAAAAGGGAAATGATAGTTCTGTTGTTGTACCTGGTCAGATTTCTTCTGAAATAGCAAGTCCAGTTCTGAATTCGTCTTTTAGAAGGAAAGACAAACTAGTACATGGCCATGATTACATGGGTAAGCAAGATGCTTAAGGGATTGGAGACAAAGGTTGTAAGGATTGGGTAACAGCTCAGAAAAGAGAAGATTTAGTTGGAGACAAACAGGATAACAATCTTCAAATATTTGAAAGATTATTAAGTTGAAACATGTTTAGACTTATTCTGCTTTGCACCGGAGGGTATAATAGGAGCAAAAGATGGAAATTAGGGAAGCAAATTTCAATGAACACATGAAGAATTTCCTAATAACTGTTTGAAATGAAATGAGATACCTTAGGGAATAGGGAGCTCTCTTTTACTGAAGATCTTAGAGGCTGGTTGACTCCTTGCTGGTGATGTCACAGGGGTTCTGATTTGAGTGTTGGGTTTCTATGACCTTTAAATTTTCTTCCAGTTCTAAGATTGTTCCAGATACCAGTGATTCTTGAGGGTAGGTGGTTGTTGTTTTGTGTTGCTCTGCTTACCTGTAGATGCTCCAAGAAAAATCTAATGTATTTAGGGACCAGTTAATAGGTTGTCTTTCCTAAAAATGGGTAATAGGGATCTTCAGCTTCTGTATAATTAATCAAGGCATCAAATGTATATAATGTAAAGAACAGCCTATAGAAAATGTTTAGGAGACAATGGACTAAGAAAAGTTCCCAAACTGATACAAAAAATACACAGAATACTCAAATACTCCACCAACTCCACTTGCAAAGGAGCTAAACTCAGGACTTCTATCCAGATAACCTTATGATAAAATCTCTTTTTTCTCTCTATAATTTTATTCACTGAACTCTAGAATTTAGGGTTACCCATGAAATAACTCCCAAGCTGCCGATATTCGGAGAATAGCATTGTTCTAGTGTTAGACTCTAGGATCATGCTACAGATGAAATTTAAAAACCCTCCTTTTTCTTATAGGAAATGGGGTTTATGAACATTGCCTGTAAACTACTGTCCAAGCCATATGGAGTAGTGCACTCCCTTTTATTAATCATCTTCATTCCCTTGCTGGGGAGGTTATGGATATTCTGATTTGAGAAGGAGTAGGATGTTCATGAACTTTAAGGTCCTTTTCAAATCTAATTTCTGTGATTCTCTGAATATTCCAGGAAACTCTGAGGAAATTAGACACTTGAATGACTGATTTGCTTTGTTGTTGTTCAGTTGTTTTTCAGTCCTGTCTGACTATTCATGACCCTATTTGGAATTTTCTTGGCAGAGATACAGGAGTGATTTGCCATTTCCTTCTCTAGCTTATTTTTTCAAATGAGGAAATTGAGGTTAACAGAGTTAAGTGACCTGTCCAGGATGACACAGCTAGTGTCTCGAGGCCATATTTGAATTGAGAAAAATGAATTTTTCTGACTCCAGGCTTGGTGCTCTATCCACTGTACATCTAGCTGCTTGTTCTATTGTCTATTAATTCTCCTTCTCAGAGTTTAATAAATAAGAGCAGAGAGCTGATATATCAGCTTCTTTTTGTAGACCATATAGATAAGTGCACAAGGTCATCCTTAGGCATTTTAGCCATTTAACCATCATAAATTCTTTCATTCCTATCTGCAAAATCATTCTTATCTGCCTATTTTCTCTCCCAGACTATACAAGAAGGCCAGTGGCTTGTGTTCCCATTGAAGCAATTGGGGAACTTGGTCAGAGGCTTCCTTGAGTGACTCTTCCTTACACAGAGAATGATATTGGTCATTGAGATGAATTCTTTCATTCAAAAGGCTAAGTTCCTCAGTTTCCTGGGATTTTCAGACTCACAGAAAGGAAAAATCTAATTTGTCGCTGCTCTCCTTCCCCAATCAGGGTGTCTGAAAGCACTAGTGTCGTATAAAAAAAGTTTTAAGGTATGCACAGAACATCCCCCCTGTGTCAGGGCAGGTGCTTGAGGTTTTGCTTGGCTCTGAGGCTGGCTTGCTACCCATTACACCATATCACCTCTCTAGGTGACTCATTCATTCCTAGGTTTCTTAGATAATTCCCTTCACAAGCAGTAGTGATAAGAAAATGAGCGTCCCTTTGCCATGGAATAGTGCTGGCACTGTATCACGAAACTATCACTCACAGTCCTGCATGTCCCAAATCCTGCGCTCTCCTGGGCACTATCTTTCCAAAACACACTAGGAAAGAGCTCAGAAAAACTGCAATTCAGATATGCTGTATGAGACAAAAAGCTGATTAACACCTCCTCATCACTGCTCCTCTCCTGCTGGTATAATGACTTCGTAGGGAGGGAGTGCAATTCACCATCTTTCCCCTGTACATCTTTTCTCTCAGATCAGAGCTCAGTGGAGGCTTGCCAGCTCTCCACCTCCCTGGCGTTTGTCTGGATCATCATTCAAGTCGCTCTCTCCCGTATACACTTAACCCTTTCACTTCAAACCTAATTCCAAACCATCCTTTTCCAAATTTCCTCAATACACCCTGAACCAAACCAAACCAAACATAGCTTTCCTTGGATCTCTCTCTACTCTTTGTTCCCCAAGAAGAGTTACACTTTCTTTCTATTCCTGAAGGGAATTCCTAGACAAGAACTATTAGGATAATACCTCTAAATGTTTGGAATCTCATTTGGGATCTTCTTGGCAAAGACACTGGAGGAGCTTGCTTTTTCCTTCTCCAGCTTATTTTTTTTTAATTTGGAAACTGAGGCACACAGGATTAAATGACTTGCCCAGGGTCACATAACTAGTAAGTGTCTGAAGTCTTATCTGAACTCAGGATGACGACATGAATGGCAACTTCCAGCTTTTCTACTCTAAACTGTTCATTTTACATACAGTTGAAGAAACTGAGACTTGAGGAAGTTAAATGACTCACTAAATCCATATGAGTATTAAGTGTAAAAATCAGAATTTGAATCCAGGTCCTCTGACTCAGTCCTGAACAGTTACGTAGAGCTCTAGCATCCAAACAATCAACTTTTCTTCTTTCTTGAATAGCTTCATAAAAATAATCTTTCTCAGACATCATCCCCCTTTTGGGGAGAGGTTCATCTTCCTCAGATTTTCTTCGGAGAGAAGCAGGGTCAATTTGCTTCCACTGACTTCAAATAAGGAACTGCCTGAAAGTTGAGTTGCCTGCGCTAAAGTACTGATAGTACCTTCAATTTTTTCAGTTCCATACTATTTCTGTTGATATTCCTTCTTGTTCTCCTCACAAGTTAAATACTCCTGAGGACCAGCCCGGTTCATCTCTTAGTTTCTTGAAGAGTATCCTCAGTTTCAGATCTATCTTCCTTAGCTCCCCTAGGATCAGTTTTCCACCCACAAACAGTATTTGAGGTACTCTGCTCCTACAATGACTCTGGATTCCTGTTATTAGTGAGTTATCAGAAAGGGCTTCTCCAAGACCGTCCTGAGCAAGGACCAGGCTGTTTAGCATAATGGAAAATAATGCTGGTCACATCAATGGTTCAAGTGACACAGGCCCCACCAAGACGGCAAAACCCTCTTCTTCCCTTAAACACGAGCTTTAGGGCTACTTCCTGCTGCCCTTAAATAAAAAATGATCACCAGCATTTAAATAGACTTTAAGATCTATAAAGCTTTTTTTTATTATTATTTTACCTCATTTAATCCTTGCAACAACCCAAGTGGACCCAGAAGAGGTGGGTGCTATTATTAATTCCTAGTTATTATTATTCCCATTTTGTTGTAAGAAAACTGAAGCAAAGATAAGTGATTTGCCCAGCATCACACAGTTAAGTGTCAGGCTTCAAACTGAGGTTTTCCGGATTCTGAGGCAAATGCTCTGTTCATTGTGTGCTCTGAAGCTCAGGTGTGCAGCTGTTTCTCCTTTCTCAAATGGCCTATGACATCTTGGATGTCTGGCATTCTGCCTCCTAGAAGACATTTGAGAACTAATTCAAAAGACATGCTGCACTGCTCTATGCACTATTACTATTCTTTTTGAATCTCCAAAAAACAAACAAAATAGCAATGAAAGACCATCTTCCAACCACCCAAATAAACAATAACAAAAACTTAGAGTTAAACGTCAAGAGACGTGATTAATGGTAGAGAGGGAAGAAATTAGCAAAATGTGGAAAAATACAATTTTGTTCAAGCAATAAGCAAGCTACCCTGGATAAGAATCTTTTGGGGTGAGGAATTGGAATTTCTGATTAACTTCAGGACTGGAAGGAAGAAAACTTCGCAGGTGCTTGGTGAATGGGGACAGACATGTTATGGGTCAGAGTATTTGAAGTATTGTTAAGCAGAAGAGAAATTAGGCTTATTATCTCCAATTTGTCTCATCTGTAAGTTGTTTGTCCTTAGTTATTTGCACATTTTCTCCTCCGTTAAACTATAAGTTCAAGAACAGAGCTTATCACAGTGCAATGGTACACAGTAGGTGCTTCATAAATGCTTGTTAACTGAATGACTAACTGATGTCAGAGATAAAATTAAGTGTAATATGAGGAAATTAGAGAAAGGAAGAATCAAGCTTAATGAAACTAAAATAGATTCCTGAAAGTCAAATGAGACATCTTGGGAGAACTTAGTATCCTCCTTACTTGATGTATTCAGATAAAGATATTTTTTAATGGGCTTTAGAAAGGGAATTTTTGGTTAAGTCTGTGGAATAGCCAGAATGGCCTCTGAAATCCCTTTTAACTTCTAGAATTATGTAAAATCTTGATCTTTACTTTTTCTTCAGCAAGATATTTACTTTACGTATTAAGCTCCAAATAATAAGAGAGTAAGTCTCAGAGATATTAAATACTCCAGAAATGCAAATAATCAGAACACTCTTTAGTAATTGAGTTGTCTTATTTCAATGACTTGGGGGTTGCTGACCTTCACAAGCATAATTGGGCCTTGTTCCTGCTTTCAACTTGGGTTTTTATATTAATTGTTCTCCTTTGGGAAATAACATTAACTCCTTCGGGCCACTTACTTGGGTATTCTTACAAATATAATCACAGTAATCCAAGATGAGTTTATGTCCTCAAAAGTTAGCAGTGTATTCAAATTCCATAGAATCAATTCAATTGAGTCAATGAGCTAGGTGCTGGGCCTACAACAAAACAAAGAACAGTGCCTGTTCTTCAGGAGCTTTCATCCTTCTATTATATCCATATATATTATACTATATCCATGGAATTAAACCCTTTTTCCTTTAATGAAATATAAACACCTACAGTAATATCTTTATACTACTGTAGGTGTTTATATTTCATTATATTTCATTTAGGTCATTAGGAAAAACAGATACACCCTTAACATTCTTTTCCAGGACTTCATACTTTTTCTTTATTGTAATTTATTTTCCCCCTTTTTTTCTTCTTCCCTCCCCTCCCCTTTTACAATTCTTCAAAGATTACCTAAAAAGGAATTTCATAAGGGGTTCTTTTATTAATGTATGTATTTATTTAAAATGAAAAATAAGAGAAAAATAGAAAACAGAAAACAAAACAAAAAAAAATTGCCATGTGCCTAGCAGAATATCAGGGAGGATTCAAAATATGTAACCACAAATTTCCATTTCAAGAAAACATATATAATAATAGAAGACATTATATTAAAAATTGTTCATCTTTTTTGTATCCTTATATGTTTTCTTTTGTTCTCTGCTGTGTACTTTTTGTTTTATTCTTTTTTTTTCCTTTCCTCCACCCCTCCACTTTCCCTAAGCAGACTGCAGTTAAGCATGCACATATTTGTATACACACACACATATACCCATACATTCATACACATATATAATATGCATATACATACATACATATATATATAAAACAATATACATATCTAAACAATATTCATATGACATATAGGTTTTTCTCTTGATCAAATATTTTTAAAATTTGATTTTGTCTAAGATCAATGTTTATTATGCCTAATTTTTTCCCTAAGAGGGTTATTTTTAAGTCAGCATTTGGATCATTCCTTTTTGAGGGATCACTAAGGGGAAAATTGGAATAATAATCTTAGTCTGGCCTTTACCTGACATAGCCTAGGAGTTATTTCCCCATCTCTAGACAATATGCCTAAGGTGCAGAGAAGAATAAAAATGCTTAGGTTTCCAGAGATGATAGCCATCATCAAAATGGTGAATCATTTGTGATTTTATGAATGTGAGTACTTTTCTTTATAACAATATTGATTCCTCTGTGCTGGTTTATTCTGACTGTTTCTTGCCCATTTCCTTGCATAAGGAAACAAAAGAATGGTTTCTACTCTGACTCTCTTAAGCCCTTTTTAAGTGCCTCAAATTCATTAGATGTTACATTCACAGTGTAATTTCTAGCTGCTCTCCATAAACATTCTTAAACATTTCAAGTCTTCTCACATCCCTTCCATGACAACTTTTTTCCCTTTTCTTTCAATCTTCCATTTATTACCTCTCACCTTTCCCATTGCTCCTATATCTACCTCTTACTGTCCTCCTTTCACCTTCCTCTTCCTTTAATTTACCCTCTCAATCCTCTAATTTCTTCCTAGAATTAAGAATTAAAGGAATTCTTTCTTTCCTTCCCCCCTTTTTCCTTCTCTCTCCTATCTTCCAATATTTTCACCAGCTTTCTTCCCTTTCTCTGTTCCCCTCATTCTATTATTCATTGTTTCCATAATAGAAAAAGTAGGACCAAACTCTTACCTAGCAGATGACATATTCAAAAGATTTTCTGTGAAATTTGAACTAAATCTGACCCTGGTAAGGGTAATAGTTTAAATACATCTCTTCTGGGGCCTGACCCCTTCACCAATTTTTATATTGTACTAGAGAGTAAAACTGGTTTGGCAGGAGAGAAGTAAATATATAATTTATTGGATGATAATTTGTTTAATTTCCTCTCTGACTAAGAGAGCAAAATATGGTGAAAAGGAGGTTATACTTGCAATTTGTAGAGAATGGGTTCAAACATTACCTTCTATGCAACCATGGACAGGCCATTTGATCTCTCTGAGGTTCTTTTTCTCATTTGTAAAATAAGAATAATAATACCTCAAGCACAACTTCCCAAGGTTGTTGTAAGGATCAAATGAATTAGGGTACTTAAAGTTTTCTGTAAGTATCAACTATTATTATTTCTTAGTGATAATTTGTGTGTGAAGGATCAGAGGAAGAAAACCATTTTGTTTATAGCCTGAACTTTTCTAGAATCTTTGCTCAAATTTCGTGTGTGATTTGGGAAGACTTGTAGGAACTGATGAAGAATAAAATAAGAAGCAACAAGAGAATGCCATATAGTTATAGCAATATTGTAAAAATAATAACTTTGGAAAAATTAAAAATACTAATAATTACAATAGCCAAATATGATTACAAATACTGATGATGAAAAAATTATCATCTGTTTGTGAAAAAATTCTTATAGAAACCACAAAAACATATGCACATTTCATATTTAGGCATCTCTACATCCTTGTATAATATTTGTTCACACTTTTTTAAATGTTTTAATTAACAAGGTTTACTTTCATTTGATTTCAGTAGTTTTCCCAAGATAAAGAGGTGAGAACTGGATTTGTGTGCGAAGGATTTTCGTTCTCACTATGAATATAAATACTGTTTTCTTGATATGGAAACAGATGGTGTGGATTTTCTACATGGTCAAAATCACTATGTAGGGGACATTAGGTTTCTTTTTATAAGTTGGGCTGGGAAAAGTCAGGAATACAGTAAAACAAACATTTATTTAATGTCTTCTGTGTGTAAGTCATGGTGCTAGGGAGTGGGGGAAATATGGAATGAATTAGACATAGGCTATGTTCTCCTGGAGCTTACAGTTTAGTAGGGGGACACACAAGGAGTCTGATTTATTCCCTCTGCTCTACCCACATATTTAATAAATATTTTGCTGTTGAATCATTAATAGGAAGGATAATGCATATATACAAATGTCATATTAGTTCATCATTGGCATTTAAGTTGATCCCTGAAAGAAATTTGTGTCATTGACAGGTAGAAACGGTGGAGTTCGGTAGTGGGGATTATATTACAACATTAAAAAAGAAAAGGAGATGGGAAAGCACAGTGTATATCTAGGGATAGAAATTGCTCATTTTGCCTGAAGTGAAAATAGGATAAGTCTTGTCTGATTCTCTCAAGCTTTATGGTTATTCCTTTAGCTGTTCTATTTGAACTTCTTATAGGTGCTTTATAGACATTCGTGGAGTGCTCCTTTGGTATGCTTCTATTTTAATTTATATTAAGTTTATCTAGGAACATACACAATCATCTTTTCTATCTTATTATCTCTGCATCTCCTCCATGTCTAACAGAATAAATTAATCGTCATAAGTACAGACATCTACTGTTGAATGTTCATTGAATGAATAAGTGAATAGAAAAGGGCTGAGGACAAACTTTGGAGTGATCATTTTAAGGGGTCAGAAATAAGAGAATGAGAAGCCAGCAAATTACAAAGTGAGGAGTTCATAAAAAAATCAAAGAAAAAAAGCATATAGACAAGGAGCAGTTGTCGATGGTGTCAGATGCTACCAAGAGAGATGAAAACAAAGATAAGGCCATGAAGTATAATGATATCTGAGTCATTAGTGACCTTAGAGCTGTTTCAGCAAATTTTGGACTCTGTGATATGGATAGAATGGTTGAAAGAAAATGGACAGATTAGTTATAGACTGCTATTTTCAAGAATTTGGTGACAAAAAGGAATAGAGAGTTTAAGTAGTAGTTTGAGAAGGTAGATGGAAGGATTTTTGGGGGATGATAGAAATAAGGATACTTGTAGGAAGATAGAAAAGGATAAATGAGGAAAGGAAAGTTAATGATGCATGAGAGGGGATGAAGACTTGGGCAAAACCTAGAAGAAGAAATAGAAAAAGAAATTCCATTTAAAAGAACCGTATAAAACATGTAGAAATCTACCTAACAAAGCACAATCAGGTATTAGACCAATAAAACTACAAAACACTCCTTACAGAAATACAAATCTTAATTAGAAAAATATTAATTGCTTATAAGTAAGTGAAATTTAAAATAATTAAAATGAAAATCCGAACAATTTAGTTGGTGCTATGCTAGTCAAATTATTAAAGAATTGCTTTATAGGCTACAAAAATAATAAAAGTACTTTGGATTAACAAAAAGTCAAGGATTTCAAGGAAAATAATGTAAAAAAGTGGGAAGGAAGGAGGTCTAGCTGTACTATATCTCAAACTTTCCTACAAAGCAGTAATCATAAAAATCATTTGGTGTTGGTAAACAAAATAGAGAGGTTGATCAACGGAATAGATTAGGTCCACATACAGAAACAAATAAACATAGTAGATTAGCTATGGGCTCAAGACCTCAACATAGGGTAAAGACTTACTATTAGACAAAGATTGCTGGGAAATGAAAAGCAGTCTAGCCAAAATTAGATTTAGACTAGCATCTTTTATCGTATATCAAGATTAGCTCCAAATGGTTACATGACTTACATAGAAAGCATCATATCATAAACAAATAGAAGGTACAAGGAAAAATTAACTTTTAGATATATGAATAGAGGAAGCATTAATGATTAAGCAAATGATAGAAAGGAATATAGAATGTTAAAATTGACAATTTTGGTTTTTTGCACAAATGAAACAAATTCAGCTAAGATTAAATGGACAATAGTTAACTTGGAAAAAATATTTGCAGTGAATATTTTTAATGGAGATCTTATTTCCAAGATATATAATGAATGAATAGATTCAACTTGACAAGAATAAGAACCATTTTCCACTTAATAAATGACCAAAGGATATAAACAGGGGAAAGAAATCCAAACTATTAACAGTCACATGAAAAATACTTCAAATCATAGAAACAGAAATGCAAACTAAAGCATCTTAAGTTTGGCTTTACTACTTATCAGATTGTTAAAAGATACCAAAAAAGGGAAAATGACAAATTTTGAGAGACTGTAGGAAATTAGGCACATTAATGTGTTACTAGTAGAGTTGTGAATTAGTACAACTATTCTGGAAAGTAATTTGGAACTCTGTTTAAAAAATAACTTAAATTAGGGGGGGGCAGCTAGGTGGCACAGTGGATAGAGCACTAGCTCTGAATTCAGGAGGACCAGAGTTCAAATCTGGTCTCAGACACTTAACACTTCCTAGCTGTGTGACCCTGGGCAAGTCACTTAACCCCAGCCTCAGGGGGGGGAAAAAAAAAGAAAAGGAAAGGAAAAAATAACTTAAATTATGGTACTCTTCAATCCAGTATTACCTCCAAATAGCCCTATATCCTAAAGTGAGCAAAGAAAAAGGAAACATAAATAATATAACAGCTCTGTCTCTTGTCTCTCTCTGTTTCTCTCTTCCTTTCTTTTCCCTTTTTCTCTTTGCCTATTTCTGTGTATCTCTCTCTCTCTCTTTCTCTAAGTCTCTGTTTCTCTGTGTCTCTCTCTTTGTCTCTGTCTCTATGTCTGTTTCCTTCTGTGTGCCTCTCTCTTAGTTTTTGTCTCTGTCTGTCTCTCGGCAAAGAACTGGAAAATTAGTTACCCATCAACTAGGTAATGTGGAACAAATTATGTTACATGAATGGAGTAGAACACTATTGTATTATAAGAAAGGAAAGAAGGGACAGTTTCAAAGGAAACTGAGAAAACTCATATGAATAAATGTAGAGTGAAGTGAGCAGAAAGAAAAGAACAGTTTAACAATAACTATAACATGGTAAAAACAAACAACTTTAAAAGACTTAAGTACTCTGAACTTAAGTACTTCAGAGGACCAATGAAGAAGAATTATACCCACTTATTGATGGAAAATTGATGGACTTAAAATGCAGAATGAGAAATAGTGTTTTGGACATAGACAGCATGGGTATTTATTTTGCTTGATTGTATATTTCTTGCAAAGATTTTCTTTTTCAGTTGGGGTAAGGATGGCAGGAAGAGAAAATAAATGCTTATGAATTTAGATTTTTAAAAGGAGCTCAGACATTTCTTACAACTTATCTATTGAAGATAACTTTTACTCTTCAAATTTCTGAATGCAGGCTCAGAATCAGAGGTACTTCTTTTACCTGGAGAAGTTCCAACTGTTAATTGTACTCTTTTGAGAAACTATAGGAAGTAGGGAGTGGGTAAGATCTTAAAATCATAAATCCAGAGTTAAAACAGTCTCAGAGGTCATCCAGTCCAACCCCTTCATTTTTCAGAAGAGAAAACTAAGGCCCAAAGTGAATAAATGATTTTCCCAATGCTACAAGGGCAATTAAAACCAGAGTCAGGATTTAAACCCAGGTCACAGTTTTAGAACTAGTTGTCTTTTGTTTTGAAACTCTATAATAACAGCTATTCCTCATACAGTGCTTAAAAGTTTGCAAAGTGCTTTATGCATATTCTTTCATTTAATCCTCAGAGTAACCCTGTAAAGTAGGGTACTTTTATCATCATTTTACAAAAGAGGAAACCAAGATACAGAGAAATTAAATAGCTTTCCCAGAGTCTCAAAGCTTGTTAAATTCTAAGGCAGATTCCAAATCTAACCTACCTTGACTCTAAGTTTCATGTACGATTCCATATGCCATTCAGTGGTCTAAAATTATCTATTCCATATACATTTTAAGTAGAAAATAACCTGGGTCAGTCTCAGAAGCATGGATGGATGGATGGATCTCTATCAAACTTCCTTTGGATTTTTCTCTAAGCAGAAATGATTGAATTTAAATAATGAATATATTTGTTTCTGACAGACTTTTGCCCAATAAGCAGAAAAAAATCCAATATCTCTTCTACATATATATGATTTACATCTGCCTGGACAGGCTTTGCAGTCTCTTGTCAGGTTATTTTCTTGTTAAAATTTTATTAGTTTCTTTTTTGGTTGTTATTTCAAAAAAAGTTCACCTTTTCAATTCAATTCAACAGACATCTATTAAAAGATCTACTCTGTATAAGGCACTGCATTAGGTACTGAAGATGCAAAGACAAAAATGAAATGTTTCCTGCCCTCAAGGACTTTCTATTCTCCTGGGGAGGTATAATAGAATGCAGATAAGTAAATGCAACTTATACTGAGAAGAGAGAGAGCATTAATGAATGGATGCATTAAGGAAGGTTTCCAAATGAAGTGGGCACTTGAGCAGTTTTTAGAAATAGGAGAAAATATGAATTCTGAAAAATATACATGAGGGAAAAGGGCACAAGAAACAATCAGTGAAAATGGCTGAAGAGATGTAGAATGCCCTGTCCAGAGAGTAGCTAGTAAAACAATTTGGCTGGAATGTAAAATATGCAGAGTTGGATACAGAGGAGGAGTGTGAAAAATGCCAGAAAAGATAGGTTGGAAACAGATTGCGTAAAGCCTTAACACCAAACTGAGGAGTTTTTATTTTGTTCTAGAAGTACAGTGATTTTCTTTTACCATTTCTTCTCACTCCACAGCCATCATTAACTCAGTTCCTCTACATCTGAAGAGAATAGCTAGGAAGAATAATTTGTATAGAGTCAAATCATCCTGACTTTCAACAGGGATGAAACCAATCCCCAAGAGGGAAAAAGAGCTCTCTTTCCAGAGACTTTGAGAAGAATCAGCCTATACAGAGCAACAATTTGAGGAAGCATCTGGGTGGTCTGTAATTACTGGTATTCTTCCAGTGTTTAGAAATGGAATCCTTTTTCCTTAACAGTATTTGGAAGCAACAACAATAAAACAACTGGTAGCAGCAGCTAATTAGTAAAACAAAACAAAACAAATGAAATGGAATAAAACAAAGAAGGTAGAAGGAAGTGACTGATATCCATTTGATTCTTAAAGTATAAACTAAAAAGTGATGTTTTGAAGAGTGTCTGAATGTTCCAGAGTAAAAGCTGGGGTCTTTATTGTTCCAAAATAAATTGAATAAATTAATTTACATCTCATATTTTTCTGGGTGTTTTATATATAAAAGATATGAGAAAAAAATCAACTGAAAGAGCTCAGAATGTTCATGTGCCCATCAACAGTTTATTGTTCCTTGAAGGGAAAAAAAAAAGTATCTGGTTCTGATAGTCTGACAGATGACGATTTGTAACATGAGAAGAGCTTTCTCTAAAGGACTGGCTTCCAGAGTCATAGATCCCAAATGTGTTGGGGTTTTTTGGTTTTTTTCAGATTTTTAAGGGAGGAGGATTTTGTTTCCCCCAAAGCAAACCAACCAACTATCTTACTTTTGACAGGTAAAACTCAGCCCTATCAAAAAACAATATTCTGACTTGGTTCCTCTCCAGAGGTGTCAGTTCCTTGATGGTGGTTCCAAATTTGAGGCTGTTCTGTGCAAAGTCTGACACAGTGTATGGTTAATAACAATAATGGCGATAATAACAATAATGGTGGTAATAATATAAACAATACATTCTCTGAAGTCTAGAAAAAAGTGAGGCAATCATTTGAAAAGTGAGTCATTTTGATTCTTCCTTTAGTTCTAAGATTCCTGCATCCTATATTAACTGACTTTGAAATATTTTTGATTTACAAATGTATTACTGTCATAGGAAAATAGAATGTCACCCTTAGAAGGTACCTTAAAGATTTTCTAATTCTTGAATTTGATAGTGAAGACACTGGACTCTAGAACTAGAAGATTGGGATATCTGAGCCCTAATCCTAATACTGCCAATTTAGCCAAAATAAGCCACCTGTGACTTCAGGTTATTGTCAGCACTCTACTTGAAGCCCATTACCACCTAATTTATCGCAGTATTTTGAAGGCTGAATTGAATTGACTGAATAATGTCTCTCATTGTTCTGAAACTCTTTCATGGGTGTGTCTGGTCTTCAGAATAGGATTATAAACAATAGAAGTAATTATAGTGCTTGGAGTCCAGAGAGATTCAATGATAGAAATTCTCTCAACTACATTTCCCAGAAAGCTGTGTCAGCTCAGAGGGCAGCATGCTCTAATGGAATAAAAGTCCATCTATTGCAGGCAGTTCAAAAGAGCCTATAGGAGATTTTAGTCTTTTGAAGTTGGCAAAAGACAGCAGGTATGGGTTCAGCTGTGTGTATGTGGGAGAGGGGAGACAGGACAAAAAAAGCTTTTCCATACCAACCTGCCTTCCAGTTAGATCTCAGTCCTAGCACCCAAAACACCAGAAGAGTAGACACTGTGGGAAACCTTTACTTCCAAAATTCTTGCCAACTTCTCCTTCCTTCTCTTTCCTGGCTGGCCAGTGACCCCCTCAATTCCTATAACTTGTGCAAGGGAAGTAGAGCCCTTGCTCTTTTTCTAACCTCTCAAACCCATTCCCCCTCCCCAACACTTGTGGGGAGCTTTGTCTAGACCAAGGTTTCTTAAACTCTTTCTACTCATGACCTCTGTAGCCTGAGAAATTTTTACACCTCCTTGGGGATATAGGTATATAAAATCAATATGCAAATTAAACATTTACTAATAAGAAATCATAAAGGAATTTGCAATTTAAAACAATTTTTGTTATACATATAATTTTACAATTTATTAAAAGGAAATATGCATAATCATGAGGTGGATGTGCTTGTTTATTTTTTAAATAAAGAATTAAATTTTAGAGGAATATTTGACATCTTTTACTGTTACCAAAATTTTTTTTAATATCCACATTGCATTAGGTGACCCTATAGAGGATCACAACTCACACTTTAAGAAGCTTTGATCTGGACCTTGCTGAGGATACAGATGTAGCCTTAGAGAATCAGACTGACATGAATGAATAAATAAAAAAAAGCATTTAATAAGAAACATTTGCTATGTGTCAAATACTGTGTTGAATAATGAGGACACACATGAGAAAACAAAAAAACTATTCTTCTCTCCCACAAACCCCAGGAGTCCTGTTCTCAAGGAGCTCACATTATTATTAGAAGAAGAAACACATATAGGAAGGGTCAGATGCAGGGTAGATGGAAAAGTCTGGTGGGTCAGCAATAGAGTAGATGGCAAGTTCTAGGGAATGAAGCACAAGATGCCAGGGGAAATGGCAAAGTGTGGTAGACCTTAGGGCTCAATGAGAGCAGATGGTAAATCCCCATAGTCCCTGCAGTTGGCGACTCATCCAAGTGGAATGACTAATTCTGCTACATGGATGCTCTGCTTTGGTCCAGTATATAGATAGATGGCTGAGCCACAAGTGTTGGGGATGCTCTTGAGAGGTTAGAATAGAATAAAGGTATAAGGAATAGGTACAGGAATCGAGGGGTCACTGGCCAACCAGGAAAGAGAAGGATTGAGAAATTTGGCAAAAATTTTGGAAGTCAAGTTTTTGGGTGCTTTTGGTGCTAGGATTAAGAGCTATGTGGCAGGCAGGTTGGTGTGGGAAAGGCTTCCCTCTGGTGGCTGTTGTAGACAAAGACAGAAAGGATGGTGGATCTGAAAGATTTACAAAGAAAGATAGACAATATATAGATCTGGTCCAGACAGCCTGAATCTCTGGATGCAAGAAATCAGTGTTTGTTAGCTATTGCTCTGAAACTGGAAAAAAAAAGTGCTGAAATAGTAACAGCTACAGACGTTCATCTCTAACACCCTGCAATAAGTGAACAGATCTGTCTCTCTTTCCATATGACTGTACTGGACAGAGGGATTAATTTGGAAATAAATAAATTCCACGTTATTTTCCTTACATTCTGTCTTAATTAAATGCAATTTCTTTCTGACTTCAAGAATTATCTGGTACAGTCTACCACAGAGTCACTGGTGGGGATTCTGAGTTGTGGATTTGTAAAAATAGCACAATAACCTTGATAAGTAACAAGGGGTTCCAGAATTGTGTGGAGACCCTGTAGAGGGTCCAGGTTATACAGTCAAAGCAGGAAATGTGTCTTCTATTACATTTTTATCCTCTTAGCCTGAACATAATTCTAGGTACTCAATAAATATCCCTTGAAAAATAAAGAAATAACTATTAATTCATTTTTTTAAAAAATATCTCTTCCACATCCTTATGACCTCCTAGTGTAGAAACTAGATGCTGCTATTATTCTTCATCAAACAATTGAACTTAAAAGAGAGTATCTGAAAGGAAAGACTTAGAAATTCATCAACTCTTTATTCTGCTTCTTGTATCTCCTTGATTTTAGACCAATCCTTTTCACAGTTAATGGTACTTAGAAGATATTCAGAGTTTCCCAAAGTATTAGTGAAGTTTTAAGTTTTAATAGTTTATAGGGGTGAGATTAGACCTACTTTAAAACTTAGTGCAAGTTTTAAGTTATTAAAACTTAAAACTGCTATAAGACTTTGGGGACATCTTTTAAATTCACTTCAGAACAAGAGCCTCAAAGACTTCAGTCTAAATTAGCTTCAAGGAAGCATGGGATTTAAAGGTAGAAAAGCCCTGGGAGATCGTTTATCCTAAACCTTGCCATTTTACAGATGAGGAAACTCAGAGAGGTCACAAAGGTAGTTAATAACAGATCCATGATTTGAATATAGGTGAAGTATTAGGCTGGACAATTTTTCTAGCTACCTTTTAAAAAATCTGACCTCTACCTTATTAGCCTTCAATAGCTTTTAATTCTGTCTATGTTTAAGTGAAGACAGTAAAATAGTATTCTGAGGAAAAACCGAATAACCAGCTCATTCTACAAATGAGGAAGCTGAAAGAAACAGAGTTAAGTGACTTGGCCAGGAACATACAGCTTATAAGTATCTGATACCAGATTTGAATTCATGAAGAGGAGTCTTCCTGATTCTAGGCTGAGTTCTATCCATTGTGCCATCTACTTGCCCCCATGACCTAAAACAGGTGTTTTAAACCTGTATAAATGTCAATACTTTAAAAAATTGAGAGCTGTATTTTCACATAATTGGTTTCTTTTGTACTTCTATTTATTTTATATATTTCTAAATATTATTGTAAGAAAGTTATTTAACCTTTAGTTGACAACATTTCTTGAGATAATAGTTGACATTTACATAGTTTGCAAAGTTCTTTATATTTATTATACCATTTGCATTTCACAAGAGTCCTGTCCAGTAGACACTTTTTGAAAAGAGGAAACTAAAACTCAGATAGTAAAAGTGACTTCCCTATGGACAACAGGAAGTATTGGAGGTGGGATTCCATGTCAGGGTTTCATGAACCCAAGCATATTTTATCCATTCTATCACATTGTCCCACTGTTTGAAGGTATAACACACAAAAAGGACTAAAAAACCTTTTTTTGGAAATATAATTTTTGTGCATTTGTTGTACCATTTATTTGTTTATTCTTCATGGGCCAGTTCCACTAGCTGTGTTACTGAAGACAGGTCATTACATCTTTGAATTTTTGCAAAATTAAGTAAAGGAAGAGGATTATATGATCTCTAAAGTCTTTTCAGTTCTCCAACAAGCATTTATTAAGTATCTACTATATGTTAGGTCCCTGTGCTAATTGCCGGGCAAAAGACAGTCTCCCTTCTCAAGAAGATCACAATCTAATGAGGAGGAAACATACAAATAACTATGTTCAATGCTATTTTTCATTTTCTTTTTTAAAAAGTCATCTTCTTTTACAAATATGGAAATGTTTTACATGATTATATATGTATAAATTATAATGATTACTTACTATTTTAGGGAGGGAGAAGAAAGGAAAGAAGAACAAAATTTGGATCTTAGAACTTAACAACATGTTAAAATTTTGTTTAAAAATTGTAAAAAAAAATTATACATAAAAACTATGTACAAACTAGCTTTGGGAAAGGCTTCCTGTAGAAGGTGGGATTTTAGCTAAAACTTGAAGGAAGCCAGGAGATGGGGATGAGGAGACAGAGCATTCCACACATGAGGGGACAGCCAGTGAATATGATAGGTGTCTGGAGATAGAGTATCTCATCTCAAGAACAACAAGGAACCAATGTCATTGCATAGGGATAGGAGAAAGACTGGAAAGGTAGAAGGATTTAAGTTATGAAAAACTTTAATACCAAACAGGATTTTATATTGGATCTTGGAGGTGATAGGGAGCCACTGCAGTTTATTGAAGGGGGTAGAGGTGATAAAGTTAGACCTACTATTTTAGACAGCTGAGTAAGATGAGTGTAGATGATGAGAGGAGACAGATGAGTGTAAGATGGAGTGGGATGGGGGAGGAATTTGTGACAGGGAAACCAGCAGGCTATTGCTTATTGTCCAGGTGTGAGGTGATGGGGACCTATTCCAGGGATGTAACAACGTCAGAAGAGAGATGGGAATGTTGAAAGATATTATGAAAGCAAAATTGACAGACCTTCGCTCAATACTTTGTAGTGATATCTATTCCCTTTAGTTATAGGTATCCTATTAATATTGGAACCTTAGTAGTAAAATATTTAAATTGTGTTTGTGGTTCAGTGTAAAGAATACTATAATAGTGTTTTATTTTCTAAATATATTCAAAGATAGTTTTCAACATTCATCTTTGAAAACTCTTGTGTTCCAATTTTTTTTTTCCGCTCTCCATCCCTCCCCAGTGGAAAGAATACTAACTCAGGAGTCAGAGATTCTGGGTTCAAGAATTGACTGAGGCTTCCTTCTGTGATTTTGGTCAAGTCAAGTAATCTCCCTGAGCCTCAGTTTCCTTCTCTGTAAAATGAGGGGAGTTGGACTAGGTGGTCTCTGAAAGTCATTCTAGCTTTAGATCTACAATCCCAAAGTAAAATAAAACAGAAACAGTTAGTGGAACTTTAATTGACATAGAATTTAGTCTTTGGGAAAACAGCATCATGCTTAGTTTCTCTTTAAGAAGAAAGAAAGGATAAAAGAAAAGAATGGTGAACAATTAGGACCCCTTCATATCCCTGGCGTATGAATTAAACAACTGCCTTTTCTGAGCAAAGAATCTCATAGCTGAAAGGGACTTAAAACACATCTGGTCCTAACATTCCCAGTAAGATGTAAATCTCCAAATTATCCAAATATCCACTGGGTACTTGGAATTAATGGGTGGGATTTCTGGTCACAAGATTTTGTAGTTTGAACAGGAAAGTTTGAATTTGAAAGGAAGAAATGGGAGCAAGAAATATATCTAGGAAATGTTTCTGTCCTTATCATAGGATCACAGAGTTGTTAGGGGATTTAGCAATCCAAGACCCTCATTTAACAAATGAGGAAACTGAGATCTAGAACAGTTAACTGAATTGTTTGACACAGATAATTGGTTGGCAAAGCTAGTGTTTTTAAACCAGGTTCTCTGATTTTAAATTCATCAGTTTTTTCACTGTACCAACCTAATACCTTAAGATGAAAGGTACTGATGTCTTGTATAATATATAAAGAGAAACATCATATTAGAGAGCCAATCTTAGAGTTAAGAAGACTTAGAATCAAAACTTGTTTCTAACACATATTGTGGGACCCTGTACAAATTACTTAACCTTTTAGAGACCCTCAGGCAATGCACTAAAACTGTGACAACTAAATTTGGGGATCTGCATTAATGGAAAGTTTCCACACTAAGAGTTTCCCATGTTAATGAAATCGCAGGGATATCTTCCCCAAATAACTACAATATAGGTAGGTATGCACTATTAATGGAAAGGGGCTAGATTGATTATAAGAATATTGTTAAAGACCACTGTTAGGGTCCAAGCCTGGGGAATTCTGACAAGTATTTAGTTTAGTCTCTATTGGCAAAGTGGAAGATTGAGGCAATTATCCCTGTAATTCAGAAACAAGTAGTTGTTATTCTCCCTGAATTATGGGGGTAATTACCATCAATTTCCATTTTGTGTTATTGAAAGAAATCTGGTCTTCTCATGTCAGCATGTGGTTTGTGACTATGCTGGAGCAGCCTGCTGAGCCCTTTACCTTTTTGAAGTAAAACTTGGATTACTGAAACATTCACTGGCCCAAATGTGAGCTGATAAAATACTCTTGATCCTTTGAAATGGAACCTTGCCTTATTTCAATTAGTTTCTCTATTCTTTAAATGAGTAACATAGGAAAGAGAAGGAAGGAGCAGAGAAAGGTAACTCTATTTTGGGTAATTTTCATGTCTCAATCTGTTTCTCATTGATATAGGATAATTTTGTACAGTCCTGATTGGAAATATTTGTGTGGAAAATTAGACCTGCTCATATTCTCTACTTACATCCTGCATTTTAGAATGGGATATGGTGGATAAATAATGATGATGATAATAAGAATAATAACTAGCATTTATATAATGCTTTAAGGGATGCCAAGAGCTTTATAAATTTTATCTCTTTTGATTATCACAATAATCCTAAGAGTTAGGTGCTATTATTATATCCATTTAATAGATGAGGATACTGAGGCAAATAGAGGCCCAGGGTCACAGAGCTAGTACCTAAGGCCAGATTTGAACCCAGGAAGACTGTAATAGTGAAAGTGAAAAAGGAAATATAATAAAGTAGAAGACTATATAATTATATTGACCAGTCTTAATCCTAGAGAAAGAAATATCCTTCTCTTCCTTCATTGGAAAAGTATGGGAGAATGATTGTTTATCTTTGTTTGTAATTGTCGGACATGGTTTTGTAGTTGTTCGGTCTTAACTATTTTGATTTGTTATAAGGGGAGGCTTCAGGTGGAGAGAGGATGGAGTGCTTGGGAGAGATCTATTTGCAAATTTTATGTAAAAACAAAAACCATCAATATTTTTTTTCAGTATTCCTCTTCTCAATAAATAGCTTATCTTATTAAGAATAGAACTCGTTGGGTATAATCTTCTTTTCTGGGCAGGTGGGTTGAAAAACTCGTTGTTCCCTGAAACCAGTAACAAAGATATTTTCTGTTGTAGGCAGAAAAATTAACAGAAGAGCCCCAGGTGTTTGAAGACAACTGAATGCAGAACCAAAAAGGGGAGAGCTTCCAGTGAATAGATCATCTCTGCTGGGAGTCTTCTGTAAAGTCTGCTCTTCAAGGCAAAAGGGCATAGAGATAGATATACATTCTCTGAATATAGCAAACTCTGCCACATGACTGGGGCCTGGGGCCTTCGGGCTAGAAAAGGATTACCAGATATACTATATACATGATAAAGAAGTTTCAAAGAATGAGAATACAGTTTGATACAATTCACATTAAGATCAAAATAAACATAGACTCTAAAGCTAGAAGGACCTTAGGAATCATATTATCCAATTCTCCTATTTTACAGAAAGGAAAACTGAGTCCTGGAGAAGTTAAATAAGTGATCAAATGGAACTTGAACTGAGTCCTTTAGCCCTGAATCTACATTTCTGTTGACTGTACCACACTGTTCTTTCTTTGATATTTTAAGATACTGTAGGATCTTGTCATTATGAATATTGGTGATCAATCATGCAAGGATGATTTACAAGATATCATAGGATTCCGTCATTAAGAACACTGGCAATCATTATATAGTGGTTATATGGAAGTAAGGACTCTTAAGAGAGGGTTCGGAGTGATAAAATGTGAGGCAAGAGACCTTTATTTGCAACAATACATTTCTACCAATAATTTTACTGGGCACCATGAAGTTGATTTTGTAACAAAATCTTGCTTCAGGCTTAAAACCTAGAAGTCTGGATATGAGAGATTGGCTGATTTTGATAGTTATCAATATATATGATACATGATATTATCAATATATATATATATCAATTGATATTTTGATGATATCAATATACATTGATAACATCAATATACATCTCCTTCACCTGGAATGTAGACATTATGGTTTAATTCCGGGGATTTTACAAATCCTTTTTTTTTTTTTCAAATTTTACAAATCCAAATTTATTAATCCAAAGTAGGTTTATTCAGGTTTCTGTTCTGCTTCTTAGAAGCACTGATGGCCTTTTGGATCCTGATAACTTGTTTTCCAAAGCAAATAGAAGGATGATGATTTCAGTATAGTTGAGGGACTTCACATTATTTTAGCAATGAGAAGAAAGGGCAGTATTGGAGTGTGTATCCAAGACAAGTAATGCTTTGAAGAACATATTACCTTCTCTCTCTTTTTTTCTCTTTCTCTCTGATTCTGCTCTCCATTTTCTCTTCTCTTCCATCTTTTTCTTTTCTCTTTTGCCTTCTCCTCCTTTTCTTACTCCTTCTTTCCCTCTCCCATCTTTCCTTCCCCTCCTCTTTAATTTTCCTCCTCTTCTCTCTTCTCCTTCTTCCCCTTTCACTCTCCACCTCTTCCCACTTTTCCTCTATTCTATTTTTCTTTAAGAGACTGCTTCACATTTTACATCCTTTGCATCTAGCACAGTACCTGGCATTACCTTTTAATTGATTGCTTTTTCTCTATGTGTTGCTCTTTGTCTCTCTGTCTCTATATCCCCCTCTTTCCCTCTCTCCCTCCTGCTATATTTCTGATTGTTTCTTCCTTTTCTTTACTTCTCTTCTCTTGCATTTGGGCCCAGTTTTAATGAAGGCCAGGATGCTGGTAGGAAAGGGATGAGTAGCTTTGTTTAATGAACCCATTCCAATGTGCTGTCTAATTGCTCCTTTATTCCTATTGTCAGTGTTCTGAATAACAAAGTTATTGGTATTTCACTAATTTTTCATGCTTGACCAATTAATTGGTAAAGATGATGTCAGCTATAAAAAGGACCTTGGAGATAGACTGTGGGGAGATAGAATTGGGGTTCTTAAATTTTTCCTCCTTTTTCTGAGCAGTAATTATTTGTAGTAAATGAAAGTTCTGGGAACTGTTATTTCAAATGGATATTTAACTACTTCCTTCCCAGTGGCAAAACAAATGCTAGCGTTAAAGTACAGCCAGGATGAGGAGGAAATTTAAAGTGTAGAAAAGAATTGTTTTTTTTTTTTTTTGGTTTTTTGTTTTTGTTTTGTTTTTTTTTAATTTCTGGTTTGGGTCAGCACAATGATCTTTTAAAAAAATGTTGGTTTACAAAATGGAATGAGAAGACAGAGACATTTTGGTCATGTGTTGTGGCTTTGTTTGTTTGCTTGCTTTTTGAACCAGACTTATGATTTCCTTTGGAGAGGCAATATCCAGTAAGAAAACTTCTTTTACTGACCAAGCACTTGCTCTTTAAGGAAGTCTTAGAGTGTAAATCACCTAGGTCCTAAGAGGGGAAGAAAGTTGGCTAGAGTTATAAAATCCTTAGCTGTCTGAGTGGGGACTCTAAATCCAAGTCAGCTCCTCTCCACTATCTTCACACATTTCTCAAGCTTTTGTAACAAACTCTTATTTTACAGTAACATTAAACAGGTTTCTATTTTTGTTTTTCAAAAATTCAGTATAGAAATACTCTTGACAACAATAATCATAATAACTGAAATGTACATAATAAATAAATGTGATTATTACATGTAATATAGAATATATTTGAAAACCTGGAAGTATAGCTCCAAGTTATTTAAAGAATAAAAATGCTCACTTTGGGCTAAAAATGCTTATCATACGGGTGAACAAATATCTTCCAACCTAAAATGATAGCTATCAATTTCAACTAATTCTTCCTGGTCAAGCTCTCCCTTGAGTCACCATTCTAAGCACATCTCTCCTGTAAATGAGCAAGTAGCTAGTGATGTGGATTTTTTCTTTCTTCTTTTTTTCACAGGATGTATTATTACAGAGAATTGGAACCCTTTTGGCACTGCCTGGGGAGACTGCCCTGGGAGAATATCAGAGTTCAGCTGGTTTATTTCTCTGTCTTCCATCCCCTTTCTCACCTCTTGCCCTCATCACTAGAAAAGCACATAGGCTCGATGTCAAAGTACAAATGCTGTGGGGTGGAGGAAATGGAAGAGTATCTGGGGAGAGCAAGACAGACATCCTGGACCAAAAACGAGACTGTGCTCTGGGCTAAGCCTGTTTCTTCAGGACCCAGGGCACCGGGGGACCAGACTCTTGCATCAGTCACTAGGGTTCTTTCATCAGTTGCTTTCTCACAATGAGGTAGGAATAACCACCAAGAAAGCTGATGCAACAGGCTGGCTGGAAAGGGAGTTAATATTATCTCTGTGAAAGGGAGGAAAGAAGGGGGGAAAGGATAGGGAAAGACTTGATACTTTGAATTTTAAAATTTCAGGTGCCTTAATTGAATGCACTGAAGAGGGAATATTCAGTAGCTTAGTGAAAAAGTGATTATAGCTTTGTGCAATTTTAGCTATTCTTAAAATAAGTGAGGTAGAGAGAAAAATCACTGAATATTAGAGCTAGGAGTACATTCTCTAGAAATCCTCTACTCCATTTAACAGATGAGGAAACGGGATCAGAGAGGCTAAGGATCTTGTCTTGAAGTTGAAGAGTTAGCATATTTTTCTTGATTAGAAATAAAGACTTTCTGTGGAGAAGGCTTACCTATGTTCATCTACTTTGTGAATTGTATTTTTGAGTATGAATGTCAGGGTTCCTGTTTCCATGACGTTAACACAGACTCTTCTTTGTAAAAATGAGCCAGTGTGTATGAAATTGTTCCTTTTTAAAATCAAATTATATTCATTCTTAGCTCATGGGGTTGTTGTGAAGATCAAATGACATATTGTAGATAAGGCTCTTTTTAGGTCTGAAAATGACATAAGTGGCATTTATAATAATAATAAATAATGATAATGATGATGATAATGATGATAAATAGCCAGCTATATTTTCTATCATTTTCCCCCAATGTCAGAAAGAAATAATCTTAGGCCAAGTTACCATCCTGCCTTAATGTTCTGTGCACTATTGAAAAGGCAGATAAAATAAGATCTTTTTTAATCAAGTAAAAATATTGGAACGTAGACTCATTTACAGAATCACTGACAATTCAAGATTATTCTTGCAGCAGCGAGGATGAAGGGGATGGCATGTATCTTACCCTATTCTCATTTGGTTTTGATTTCTTTTGATAGATCTCTGTATTTTGAAAAATTTTCTTTCCACATAATTTGGAGATTATAAATATTTGATATGCGGTATCTATTAAAATCTTATTCTGAATTTTTTCCTGAAACAATATTACATCAGGGTAATTGTGGGCCACAGTTTGGTCAGTGATTTTGGTTCAATTCCGGCAGTTTGGTGGTTGAATTCTTCAGGGCATATTTGAGTTTTGTATTTGTAATATCTTGTCATCTGTCAGTCCATTAAAGATAGTGTGTTTTTGCTATAAAATTCTAGTCACAAGGGCAATTTTTACTAGGCATAGGTACAAAGTTTTACAGTATGCAGTGATGGGTTGCAATTTCAATTTTTTTATAATCCATATTGATCACTACATCTAGACTCCTTAATGATAGATATAACCTTTTTGTAATTTCTGGAGTCAGTGAAGTGGTCCTGAATTGCCATGATAAACCTCTTTATTTCAATAAAAAATTCACATGAATTATAGTTCAGAGTTTACTCTATGCTGAATTTTTGCAACACAAAATCTCAGGGCCTGTTTAGTATCAGAATAAAAATTTAACTTAAATGCTTGCTGTTTTAGCAGTGGGTGTCGTGGTTAAGGGTGAGCTGAGGGGGCTAAAGGAGCAAGGTTCAAACAGAGCAGCCGGGATGAACTCGGATAACCAAAGAATAAAGAGTAGAGAGCATTTAGGTGAGTCCAGTGCTGTGGATGGTGCTAGCATATAGGTGATAGAGCAGCTAATCTTCAGTAATATGATGTATTATTTTGGATTTAAGACCTCTGAAAAGTGGGTCAGCAGCTTTGATGGTCTGGGCCTCCCTTACATTTCTTTCTGTGTGGAGCTGGTTGTTGAGGCAATGAGCGGCTCTTGGGTGGTATGTTTATTTTCTCCAAGTATCTGAATGGAAATCTAAGATTGGACCCTTTGCTACTCATTCATTCTTTCACATAATAAACAGTTATAAAGCCTACCATCCAAAATATCATGCTAGATTATAAATACTCAAATGTATGTGTTCATATACACAAATATAAATATATAAAATGAATACATATAGCTATATAATAAAATATAATAATATTTAATATAAATATATAATATTCTCAGGAATGCAGGGCTGGTTTAATATTAGGAAAACTATTGGCATAATTGGCTTTATCAATAACCAAATTAACAAAAACCATATGATTATCTCAATAGATGAAGAAAAAAATTTGATAAAATCCAACACCCTCTGTCCTAAGACTCTCCCACCTCTCTGTCATGAGAGAAGAGATATTTCACTTAAACATAATAGAATTTGTGGAGGGAAAGAGCACTAATGATTTGCAGGATGAAGAAAGTTTTCCTGTAGGAAGAGACACTTTAGTTGAACCTTGAAAGAAGTCAAAGATTCTATTTGGAGTCTGGGCACAGGATAAATCAAAGCAAGCATCAGAGTAATGATGCTGTATGTTGGAGATTTAGTCTCCAGGTACAGATCTGATCCTATGGGATTGAGGTCAATTCTTCATCTCTAGAGAAAAGTCATTATATTGGGATGAATTGTTGTGTTTTATTTGCTTTGGTAGAGACAGAACAATTGAAATGCTTGCAAATAAAAGACCCAAGTTATTATTCTGAATCAGCACAAAAGATCATGTTGGCCTTTTTAGTCATGAAGATTTATTCACTACACAAACATTTTTTGAACTTTTGTTATAGGCAAAGAACTGTGAGAGCTACTATGAGGAATACAGAGTTATATAGGAGAAAAAATAAAGTAGAAGAGTACTAAATATTCTTTTTCTTCTAAGCTATTGGGCCACACAGAAATGAAAGGCTTTTCAGAACTGCCTCTACTCTGGAGCTTGCTCTCCTGATTGGTGAGTCCCTGGTCAGGATTACAACTTTAGGAGGGGGGACCCAGTCAAGCCCACTTCATTCCCAGCTCAATTACCTCTCTGGACTGTTTTGCTTCTTCACCTGTAGCTTTGCCTCACTCAGTACTTTCTTCCATTCCTTCCTTTCTTCATCTTCAGCTCCCTTTCATGTATTCTCTTTTCCTATTAGAATGCAAACTCTTTGAGAGTAGAAACTGTTTTTTGTTTGTTTGTTTGTTTATTTGTTTATATCCTTTACATTTAGCCTAGTGCCTGGCAAATAACAAGTTATTAATAAGTGCTTTCTTTCTTTCTCTCCCTCCCTCCCTCTCTGCCTGTCTGCTTCCCTCCTCTCTTTCTTTCTCTCCTTCTCTCTCCCTTTCTCCTTCACTCTGTCCTTCCCTCTCTCCCTTTCTGTTTCTCTGTCTTTCTCTGTCTCTATGTCTCTTTCTGTGTCTCTCTCTTTCTCTCTGTCTCTCTTTTGTCTTCTTCTGTCTGTCTGTCTCTTTCTAGATAAATGATACAGTGAGTAGAGCACTGGGTTTGGAATCAGGAAGACTTGTCTTCATAAATTAAAATATAGCGTCACACACTTACTAACTGTATGATCCTCCACAAGACACTTTACTCTGCTTCAGTTTCCTCATCTGTAAAATGAGCTGGAAAAGAAATGGCAAAGCATTCTAATGTCTTTGCCAAGAAAACCGCAAAGGGGGTTATGAAGAATCTGAAACAACTCAACAATATCCATCCATCGACCCATCTACCTATCCATCTTTCCATCTATCTCTCTATCTTAGATTTAACATATTTATGAAATAAATGGCCACTTCCCAGAAGCATCATGGAATAGTGAGGATAGATACATAGAATGCTGGTCTTGGAGCCAGGAAGACCTGGATTCAAAACTCTCCTCCAATACTTATTAGTTTTATGATGCTGGACAAATCAATTAACCTATCTGTGTCCCAGTTTCTTTATCTATAAATGTAAGGGGCTGGATTCAATAGACTCAAAGATTTTCTCTAGCATTAAACATGATCCTGTGACCCTCAGTTTCTAATTCATCTTACCTTAATTGCTATTTAAAAGCAATCAACTAAATATTTAAAACATATCACTAATATCTAGGGTACAAAGATTTGGAACAAGCAAATATGACAAATCTCCCTGAAAAGTCAGAATGAGTCCTAAGGGACTCTGACCTCAAGCTCAGCTTTAACTGGTTTAGCTTTTAGTTAGTTGGATAAAAGCTCTCAGGTTCCTCTGATGAACATGTTTCTCAAAAAAATTATCACAATAATTCCCTCTACAGTTTCTCCCTTAAATACTTTCCTTTCTGCATCTTTTTATGTATTCTAAGGACGGAAATTGGTAGATGCAGAAAAAAGTTGGCAAATACTGAAAATGATTGGGAATGAGTAGAACTTTTTTTTTCTTTCTTTTTCTATGAGAAGAGTGAATTTACTTATCCAAATGTTTAAATTCTAAAAGAACAAAACATTTCCAGATTTCTAGTTGCAAAGGAATTTGAATGAACAGAATCCTTATTCTAAGTTCACTAAATAATGATGAAAGATCAAATGATGATGTTAAAGGTAAAAGCACAAATTGAATTATGATTAAAATTGATTTTGAATTCTTTAGGAGTAGAGTAAAAATTAGGAGAAAGATACTATATAAAAAACAGTCCTTTCCATAATCTCGAGATACTGTCATCCTCCAATGGACTCTCCAAAGACCCTTTTCAATGATTCCAACTCCTAATTATTAACCATTCTAGTTAAGTGTGGTGAGCATTTATAAGCTCATCTTCTACCTCCCATTACAAAATCTTAAATATTTCGAGTCCAATATGAAATGCATCAAATGTATGTGTGGGATAACAACCCTTAATTCAAAATACTCAGAGATATCTCAAAGTGAAGAACAGAAGCTTTATTAAAACCTCGTGAGAAGCCGACAGTCCACTCACTGGAGTCTCAGAGAGAGGAGGGCCGTCTTCACAAAGGCTGAGAGATAATTTAAATGGTCAAAAAAATTACAGAAACTAATTGCCCACCCATCTCCTGTTAATCCTCCTAAAATCAAACTCTAGCAAACTCAATCTTTATTCCTTTATTTGTCTTTGGAATATAGGTGGGTTTTTGTGGCACTAGAGTCTTGGTTAATCAATATCTGTTTCAAAAGAAAGAGTCTGTTCTGCTTCTAAGATTAATAATTAAGTCAGAGGAATTAAAGGTTTCTAAAATAACTTGAGAGGACTTGGTTTTACCTCAGGCTTTTCTCACTCAACAAATAGAGATAGCTAGTTTGGAGACTTCTTGACTATCTCTGAGCCATTAAATAATTAGTCATGATTTTTTTCTAAGCAGTTAAGGAAAGATCCAGGAGGTTATCTCAGATATTTTTTCTGGAAGGCAAGTCTTTTCCTTGGTGCTGAGTCTTGAATTATCAAAGTGATTATTCTGAGTCCTCAGTTTCCTGTTTTGCTCATGTATGATACCAATTTCTATGGAAATGCATAGAGCAGAGGGAAGAGATGATGTTTGAGTTGGGCATGAAGGATTGGCAATAATGGAGGAAATAGGTCTATCTCTCCTTCCCTCCCTCCATCCTTCTATTTCTCTCTCTCTCTCTCTCTCTCTCTCTCTCTCTCTCTCTCTCTCTCTCTCTCTCTCTCTCTCTCTCTCTCTTTCTCTCTCTCTCTCTCTCTCTCTGAGGGGCAGAAGAAAATAGCATGATCAAAGATAGAAGATGGCCAAGTACTACGTGTTGGATAATGACTAAGGGATGAAAGGTCTTTGCTAGGGAGAAGCAATAGCTACGGCTGGAAAAGTAGTGTGGGACTATTTTGAGGAGGATCCTAAATACTAGATCAAGGCTACAGGAACTATGGGGGTGGGGAGGAACAGTATCAAAAATTTTTGTGCTGAGGAATGAATTAATCAAAGTTGTGCTAAAAGAATATTAATTAAATAGTGGTATGCATAAAAGATTGAAATGTGAGAGAAATTGGAGTCAGGTCAGACCAGTTAAAAGGTTTTTGAGGTGGGGAGGAGCCAAGATGGTGGAGAACAGAAAGCTCTCTGAACTTTTCCTGGCTTCCTCAGATCAACAGCTGAACAAGCTCTGAACAGGTTTTGGAGAGACAGAACCCACAAATATTTGAAGTGTAACTAATTTCCAGCAGAAGATATTTTGGAAGATCTTCCGGAAAGGTCTGTTTCAATTGGGTGGGTGGGAAGTTTGCAACCCAGAGCGGGAGCTCTTAGCCAAATGGCAGCAGTGTTGGCTACTCTGTCCTGGTTTAGAAGGCAATGGATCAGCAGACTAACTGTGAGAACTCCAACACAACTATGGAAGGCAAATAGTGAGTCCCTGAACCCTAGCATAACAAGACGGTCTTGATCATGTCCACCCAGCATAGTAAGGACATCAGGGCAACGTGAAGCTGCTGTTGCCTAAAGAGGAAGCTAAGACAATCTCCCCTTTGCTCTGTGAGCAAACCTCAACCTTAAAAAATGAGTAAAAAAGCAAAAAGAACTCTGACCATAGATAGCTTTTATGAAGACAGGAAAGACCTCAAACCCTGAGGACACTAAAGGCAAAAACATCTCCAGATAAAACCTCAAAGGGTGATATAAGTTGGTTTCCATCTCAAAAGTTCTTTTGGAAGAATTTAAAAAGGATCTTTTAAAAAATGTTTTAAATTTTTCTTTTTTTCTTTATTTTTAGCTTTTTTTATTTTTCAAAATATATGTATAGTTTTCATCATTCATCCTTTCAAAATCTTGTGTTCCAAATTTTTTCTTCCCCCCTTTCCTCCAACCCCTCCATTAGGCAGCAAGTAATCCAGTATATGTCAAACATGCAATTCTTCTATACATAGTTCTTCATTTATCATAGTACACAAGAAAAATAAGATCAAAAAGGAAAAAAAATGAGAAAGGAAACAAAAAAAAAAAAAACAAGCAAACAACACCAAAAAGGTACATGAGCACCTTAAAAAAAATCTAATGAAATTATAAACAGCAAATTTTCAGTGGCACGGTGACTAACTAACCTGCTATAACAATTGTCTCTGCTCTGTTTTGTTCACTACTGTTGAAATTCTATCATGTCAATATGTTTACTTCCATCAAAAATGAAGAATCTCTTACAGATGTTTATCAGAGCATGAAGCCTATACCTTTGGGCATGAGTCTTATCAATCAAAATGTGACGAGTGGATGGAAAACTATAGCTTCAAAAATCTTTTTCCAAATTCCAAAATTTGTTAGTTTTTTCTGCCAACGATAAATATCAAATCTAGAGATTCCATGGCAAAAAATAACAATAAATTCATGAAAGAAGGTTCTATTTCTTTCTTGAAAGGCACAGAAGTGACAAGATTCCCTCAGAATGATTTTTCACATTTGCCCTTTTGGGAGCCAAGATGGTAGAGTAAACACAGAATTGCTGTAAGTCTCACATGTTCATCTCTGATCAATCATAAAATACCACAATAAGACAGGTCCTAGAGCAGTGGAACCAGCAAGGAAATGGGGAGAAATAAACTATTAGCTCAAAAAACTTGGAGGATCAGCACAAGGGGTCTGTCTCACTCAAGTAAAAGGGGGCACAGTCCAGGACACAAAGCTAGCAGCAAGCCCTATTTCAACAAGCCAGGAGATCCTGGGTGGAGGAGCTGGTGAACTTCAGCACCCATGGATCTCAGTGAAGCACCAGGTAAACAGGTAGGGCTTGCAGTCACTGGCACAAGAATCTGGAAATAGCATTCCTTCCATCCTGGAAGCAGAGCTTAAATTTTAAAAAAAGGAAATATTTCATGGGAATACAACTGACCTGGAATGTTGATCCAAGAGAGACAATGTCAGATTCACTGAACTACTTGAAAGCTATAATCAAAAGGAGGACCTGGACAGCATCTTTCAAGAAATTATCAGAGAAAACTCTTTTGATGTCCTGGAACTAGAGGACAAAATAGGCATTAAAACAATACACTAATCACTGTAGGAAAAAGATTTCAAAATAAAACCTTCAAGGAACATTATAACCAAATTTTAGAACTATTAGGTCATGGAAAAATACTGCAAGTGGCCAGAAAGAAATAATTCAAATATCAGGGATTCACAATCAGTATTACATAGGATTTAGCAGCTACAACATTAAGGAATTGGAGGTAATGCAATGTTCCAGAAGACAAGGGAATTAAGACTACAACCAAGAATCACTTATCTTGTAAAATTAAGCATAGCACAGCAAGGAGAAAATGGTCATTCAGTGAAATAGAAGGATTTCAAGCTTTCATAAGGAGACCAGAACTAAACCAAAAATCTGACTTCTAATATCAAGATCTAAGAGAAGAACAAACAGTAAAAAAGGAACATAGAGGATTCAAAAGAGTTAAAGTGTTTACAATTGTACACAGGAAGTTATTATAATTCTAAAAAATTGTATCACTATAATTTTGGAAATGTTTATAGAAGAATTGTACATCTTTAACATATATTGGATTGCTTGCTATCTAGGGGAGAGAATGGGGGAAGGGAGGGAGAAAAAATTTGGAATACAAGATTTTGCAAGGGTGAATGTTGAAAACTATGTATGTGTTTTGAAAATAAAATAAAATAAAATTCAAAAAAACTTAATCACTAATAGGAGGAAAATACTTAAGGGGATATGGTCATAAATTTAAGGGAATAACATTAAAAATCAAGGGATGAGAAAGAGTTCTTTACTGGGTGAAGAATGAAGGAATAGGTAGAATGGTGTAAATTATTTCATATGGAGAGGCACAGAAGACCTAAAACAGTGGAGGGGAAGATAGGAGAGTGAGCGATGATCATTACTAGAACCTCACTCTTATCATTGCTGACTCAAAGAGGGAATAATATAGACAATCAGTTAAATATCAAAATCTATCTAACACAATAGAAAAAAGAAGTAGGGGAGGAGATTAATGAATGGGGGATAGGTGGGAACTGACAGAAAGGAAGGCAGATCAGGGAAATGGTAGACAGAAGCAACACACTGGTGAGGAGAGAAAGAGTAATAGGAGGGAGAGGACAAACAGAAGGAGGAACAGGAGGGAGGGAAATACACAAACAGTAATCATAGCTGTGAATGGGAATGGGATGACCTCTCCCATAAAACAGAAGTGGATAGCAGAGTGGATCAAAACCCAGAATCCTGTAAAATGCTATTTCTAAGAAACATACTTGAAGCAGAGAGACACTCACAGAGTAAAGGTATGGGGCTGGACCAGAATCAATTATGCTTTAGCTGAAGTGAAAAAAGCAGGAGTAGCAATCCTGATCTCAGACAGAATAAAAGCAAAAATAGACCTAATTAAAAGAGATAAGGAGGGAAGCTACATCTTGCTAAAAGGTGCCATAGACAATGAAGCAATATCAACATCAAACATATTTGCACCAAGTGGTGTAGCATCCAAATGACTAAAGGAGAAATTAAGTGAGCTGCAGAAAGAAATAGTAAAACTATACTAGTGGAAGACCTCAATTGTCTCTTAGAACTTGATAAACCCAGCCAGAAAATAAAAAAGAAGGAAATTAAGGAATTAAATAGAATATTAGATAACATACACAAGATAGAAGAGCAAGGAATAGTCAATCTGTCAGATCTATGGAAAAAGGGAAATTCATGTCTAAGGAATGTATAGAAAGCATTATAAAATACAAAATAGGTAATTTGGTTATATTAAATCAAAAAAATTTTGTACAAATTAAACCAATGCAACCATTTTGATCTGTCTTCTTATTTCACAATTGTGATTAATATACAAATATGTTTTACATGGTGTCACATCAAAATACTACATCAAAATGCTTAGCATTTTGAAGAAGGGAGGGGACGGAGAAAGGGGAAAAGGTTTGGAATTCATAATCTTATAAAAATGAGTACTGAAATTTTTTGACATGTAACTAGGGAAAAATAAAATACTATTTAAAAAAAATAACATGGGGGAAAAGAACTAAAACTAGACCAAGAATTCACAGGGAATGTTGATGTTAGAAGTTTTTTTGGGGAATAATTCTCAAATTATATGAAAATATAGAAAATAAAATTGGTAGGTAGAGCAAAATGTCTTAAAGACTTTCAACTAAGTATCACAATTTATATAAGTTCTTATAATTTTCTTTAATAAACACAATAATAAAATATCTTCGCTTGATAATTTCTGACTTTTAATATAAAATGAAACATCAAGTTTTTAAATTAATTATTCAAAACATAATATAAAGAGGATACTGATTAAAAGTGTTTGCTAATACCATAAGGGATATCCAACATGGAATCCAAATGGAAGGATTTCTCAAAGATGATGAGGTTCTTTTTATTTTCCTATCTGGATATAAGGTTGTCCTGATTGCATCAAGATCTAAATGATTACTAAATAAAGGCATACTGTGAAACAGTAAAAAATTCTGGTTAGGGAGTCAGAGGATCTGTGTCCACATTTTGGCTTTACCAATTAATTCCTGCCTATGTTTGGATAAATCACTTAACTTACTTGGGCCTTTGTTCTCCTATATCTTTCCAGCTCTATAGCTTTGATTTTATGGATTGGCTAATCTGTGACATGAATTTATATAGGCAATTTTTAGGTTAGTCCAAAAGTACCATTCCCTTCCCTTCCACAAATGAGTACAATGGAACATAAATAATATTAATAATGTGGTTTTCTAAGTTAATATGAACCCCAGAGGGATCCTTATATATGATTTAGTGGGTTATTCTTTTAATTTGAGTTTGACACTACTGCTCTAGGTCACTGTTAGACTCTAAGTTACAGAGAAGGTTTTTATTGTTGTTTTTTAGTCATGTCTGACTCTTGGTGATCCCATTTAGAGTTTTCTTCACAAAGATATTGAAATGGTTTGTCCCACTTCCTTCATCAGTTCATTTTACAGATGAGGAAACTGAGATATACTGGGTTAAGTGACTTGCTTAGGTTATAAGTTTCTGAGCATAGATTTGAACTCAGGAAGAGGAAACTTCTTGACTCCAGGCTGGGAACTCTATCCATTGTGCAATCTAGCTGCCCACAGAGAAGAAAGTTGGGTAGTTAGTTCCTCTATGAAAGATTTATGAAGAAGATGATGAACAGAAGCTTAGTATGCACAATTAGACATGCACAATGCTGGAATTTGTCTTTCTGGATTCTGCATACCTATTATAAGAGGTTTTCTTTCTTTTTCTTTTTTTTCCCTGTGGGGTGGAGGGAGAAAGTGATTAGCCACAGAATTGGAGAGAGAGAGAGAGAGAAAGAGAGAGAGAGAGAGAGAGAGAGAGAGAGAGAGAGAGAGAGAGAGAGAGAGAGAGAGAGACAGAGAGAGAGACAGAGAGAGAGACAGAGACAGAGAGAGACAGAGACAGAGAGACAGAAAGAGACAGAGAGAGAGAGACAGAGAGACAGAAAGAGACAGAGAGAGAGAGACAGAGAGACAGAAAGAGACAGAGACAGAGAGATAGAGACAGATACAGAGAGAGAGACAGAGAGACAGAAAGAGACAGAGAGAGAGAGAGACAGAGAGAGAGAGAGTATAAAATGTATAAAAAATGCATGCAAGAGAACAGAAGAAAGTCTAGAAGGAACAGAGACTAATAAAACAGCTTTAAAAGTTACGTGTTTACTTGTTACATCCTTAAAAGAAAAAGCTGTACACAAAATATTTGCAGTTTCATTTACAATCCTCTTTCTGTCCTAATTACATGGGAATACTTGGTTCTTGTTAACTTCAGAATAAAAAAAGAGAAAAAATTTTAAAATAGCACACAATAAGAAAGAAGTGATGCACTTTACACACATTATCTCATTTGATTCTTATAACAATTCTATGAAATAGCTATTATCTTCTTTCCACTTTCAGGTCAGAAAATTGCAGAAAACTCTCAAAGTTTACTTTTGGCTACATAGGTAACCGTTGAATCTAGCTCTTCCTGATGACAAACTCTGCATTCCATCACTATTCCAATCTGATTCTATAAGTGCTGAAATCAGAATATATAGCCATTTCTAGAATTCATTTTAAGGTATGTTGGCCAAATTTTGTTCCCAGGGAATCATAAATAAATTGCAAAACAACTAATAGTCAACTCTACAGATTACCTTGTCAGTAAAACAGCATCCATGCATACATTAAAACACACAGTATTTATCAGAATATAAATTTCTTGAAGTCAAGTACTGTTTTTGCTCACCCTCTGTCTATCCCCAGGGCTAAACATTTAATAAATACTCATTGCTTGCTTGCTTGCTTGATGTGAGAGACACCTAGATAGTATTTTATAGAACTGTGTAGTTTGCGGGAATTTTAGTTGCTATCTGGAAAAAATTCCTATCATTTCTTTTTTTCCTCCCTCTTTTTCCCCTCTTCCTTTCTCTTCTTTTCTTCCTTTTCTTTTCCTTAATTTTCTTGTAACTTTTGTCATTTCTTTTCCTTTCCTAATTTTAGTAATTGGCAAGAATATATTGCTTGAAGTCAAATTTGTAATTTTATTCTTAGAAGTTGAAGATCTAAAGGTAAAGCATTTCCCCTTAGGGTTCAACTAAGTGAAAATACGCTTCTGAAATAAGATTTGTTCTGCTAGCTTCCTAAAGACAATTCACTTTGTAATAATCCCTTGAACTAACATCAGAATCACTTTATGCCTGTTATTGGCTTTATCTTTATTGCTTAATATCTGTCAGGGGAATGAGCAATGTGCCACTTCATGATTTAAGGTCATATTTATGTTTCTATTATCAAAGCTAATAATTTGTCTAAAGCAAAGTGTTTCTCTCTGATAAAAATCATTAGAATCATTCTTCATCCCCCATCATGGGTAAATATAAATGTGTTTGACTTTTTCCCACAAGTATTTTTGAATTTCTTTAATATTGAATTATATAGCAGGGACATAGAGCACTATATTTTCTTTACCAGCACTTTAATGTGCAATCTATAATCAAAGTAGGCATAAGGCATGACTTAAGATAACAAATGATTATTTTTTTACAACAGAAGAGAATCATAGATAAGAATGGCTAGAAGGAAACTTTGAGATAATTTAGTTTCTCTTATTTTATTTTAAATTAATTTTATTGGAATATTTTAACATCCTCTTCATTTCAAAATATTCCTTTGCCCCATTCTCCATTAGAGAGACATCCATTGTAAAAAAGATATTTTAAAAAAAGGATGAAAAAAATCAATTCAGTAAAACCTACCAATGTATCCACTGCATCTTTCAGTACCTACACTATTCCAATATCAAAGTCTCTTATCTCTACAAAAAAATGGGGGAGTGGTACACTTTATTCACTCTTTTCTGGGATCAAAATTACTACTGTAATTATACAGAATTCATTTTTTTTGGCCTTTTCGATTACATTGTTGTAATCAATCAGTTAATTAATATTAATTAAGTGCTTTACCATATGCTGGGTACTGTGCCAGGAGTTGGAAATCCAAGGACAAAAACTGAAGTTATCTCTACTTGCAATGACTTTACATTCTAATTGTAGAGATAAATATATAAATATATATATATATATATAAAACTCACCATATACACACATATGCATATAACATAAATATAAAGTTAATAAAAATAAATATGCATGAAGAGATTAAATTTGAAAGGGAAAACACTAGCAATTGGGGGTACCAGGAAAGGCTTTGTGCAGAAGACAGTACCAGAACTGCATGTAAAGAGAAAGACTCTTTGCATTCTAGATGGCAGGACAGGACTGCCAGGGGAAAGGAACAGAGACAGGAGATTAGAGTGTCATATGTGAGGAAAAGAGATCAGTTTAACTGGATCACAGAGTAAGATGAAAAATAATGTCTGATGAAGCTGGAAAGATAGTTTGGGGTCAGATTTTACAGATTTTAAAAGCTAAACAAAACAGTTTATATTTTATCCTAGAGGCAATAGTAAGCTGCTAGAATTGGTTGAGTTAGGGAAGTTATTTGGTCAGATCTTCACTTAAATAAAGTTACTTTGACCTCAGAATGTAGGATAGTTTGAGGCAGGGGAACCAATTAGGATTCTATTGTAACCCAGAGGAAAAATGATGAGAGCCTTAACTAAGGCGATAGCTATATGATGGTAGAAGGTAGTCATTATACTTACTGGGTTTTTTGGTTCTGGTTTTTATTCTTCACTCTTCATGAATTTATGTAAGTCTTTGTAGGATTCTCCAAATTCGTCAGATTTGTGATTCCTCCCCCTCCCCTGAGGCTGGGGTTAAGTGACTTGCTCAGGGTCACACAGCTAGGAAGTGTTAAGTGTCTGAGACCACACTTGGTCCTCTTGAATTCAAGGCTGGTGCTCTATCCACTGCTCCACCTAGCTGCCCCCTTGTTTTTTTTAATAGTAAAGTGATGATATTCTATTATGTTCTTGTTCCATGATGTGTGGCCATTTCCCAATTGATATCACCTCTTTTCTTCTTGTTCTTTGCTAGGAAAAAAACAAGTCTTATGAAAATGTTGTTGTATTTGTTAAGACTTTTGGTAAGACATTTTTCTTCCCAATCTTTAATTTCCTTGCAGTAAATACACATACTTAGCAGAGGGATCTCTAGTCAAAAGGCATAGAAATTTTAGTCACATAATTAGCACAATTCCAAATTACTTTCCACAATATTTGGACCTAGTTCATAGTTCCACCAGTAGTGCATTAGTGTATTTCTCTTTCCACAATTTTCTCCCTATTTAGTATTATCTTTGCTAATTTGCTGAGTATAAAGTGAAACATCAAAATTCAATTGGAATTACTTTTATTATTAATTACTTAGAGCAATTATTCATAGATTTTTACTAATTTGGGATTCTTCTTCACAAGAAGGATAATTTGCTCATATTAAGCCAAGTCAAACATTTGTTAAAATACTACTATGCAAGCATTGAGGAGATAAAGAAAAGCAAAAAACATGGTCTTTGCCCCCAAAGAGCTTACTTTCTAATGTGAAGACAAGGTGCAAACAAGAAACTGACAGGATTAACTGGAGATTATTTTACTATAGAATTAAGAGCAACTGGGAAAGGTTCTTGTGGAAGTTGGGACTCTAGTTGAGTCTTTAAGAAAACCATGGAAGCCAGGAGATGAGGAAGAGGATCACGTAGGTAAATAAGACGGATAGTAGGTGAAATTGCATGGCTCTTAATATGTATCAGTTCCCTACATATCTTGAATAATCAGGGATATTTGATGCAAAGATATTGAACACGTTCTCTTCTTACCTAGACACATTGGGTTTATTCTTGCAAGAGTTTTTCCATTTCATGAAATTTTGATGAACAGGAAAGGAACAATTGTCAAACCTGCCAATACCTTTTTGTGATGGAGCTTTCCTAGCAACATCCTTCTTTCTAGGGTAGCTTTTCTTTTCTAATTCTCTCTTCCTCTTTATAGACAAAGCTTTCTTTTCAAGCCTGCTCTTGGCTGCATGGCAAATATCCAGAGGAAATGGGAAATAATGGCCATTTTCTGTTCCCCAAATCATATCTTGCCATTTTGCATTGGACTGGCTTGCATATGCTAGGAACACCTGGTCCTAAGGATGATTCTTTTTTTTCTCTCTCAAATAAACTTAGGTCTAATAAATGTGTAATTTCACACCCCAAGTCAATTTGCACTGGCAAATTTAGCTCTTCTCTCCTAGGTTTGGCCCTCCTCCTTCTAATCTCTTCTAATTCAAGTAAACAGAAATGACACTTATTTGATATCTCTCTGGTTTTAATATAGTTTCAATGCATAACAAGAGTCCCCAAAAATATTTCTTAAGGAAATAGTAATTCTAAATGAGACCATTCAGTTTGCAGCTGGGAAGAGACTTTTCTCTATTTCATATCCTCATTTTCTGTTGGGATGGGTAAGAGCTAGAATATATGAAGGTAGATACAAGGGGTTGAATCCCTCCTTCAGGAGAACCCCAAACTGGTTTCTTCATAGAAATCCATGGCTTACTGTCTGATGAACAGTAGCTGATTCTGGAATCTCTTTTCTCTGCATTGTCTGGTTGCCTAGATATCTCCTTGATTCCTCCTGACAACTTGAACACCAACTAGAAAAGTAAGTTCCTGCTGACATCCTAACTACAGCCACACTGCTGCCATTCTCCACCATTTTGGAAATCAAACTCCTCCTCTTTAGGGCATAGGGAGGGGACTTTTATCTCTCCCAAACCAATTAAACCTGAAGCTGGATAAGACCAAAAGTATCAGTGTACCCTCTATTTTCCAGACCTCCAGTCTTCCCTTGTTTCTTGGAGGAGTGCTATACATGTAGTCAAAATTATCTGTTTAACTTTTGGTGATTATCTCTATTCTTTAGTTAAGAATTCCCCTCTTAGCCTTATTTGCGATCTTATTGATAAATCTTAATGCTTTGTCTTATACCTGATTTCATTTTCTTTACAATTAAAAATAATTGATGACCTTTTATATTCAGAACTCATATCCACTTTTTGGTCCATTATAGTATATAGTCTAAGACTTTGTTCTCAATCATCTTCTAGTTTTCCTAGAAATCCTTTACAAATAGGGAAACTTTTCTTTTTTTTTCCTTTTTTTTTTTTGGCAATGCAATTGCCCAGGGTCACACAGCTGGTAAGTATTTAGGGTCTCAGGCTAGATTCGAACTCAGCCCCTTCTAACTCCACAATCAGTAAGCTATCCACTGCACCATCTAGCTGTCCCCCGAATTCCCTCATTTTAAAAAATTGGAGGCTGAGATAAAGAGGGAAGTGACTTTCTCATGGTTCTACTGCACAAAGTTGCAGTGAAAGATGGTCATTGGATCTTAGTCATTACACTTCATTTCTAAGTCTTTGTCATCATTACAATAGGGTAGTGGATTTGACCATTTAGTCAATAAAAATGTATTAGGTGCCTATCATATCCAGAGATGACAGACTTAGAACTAGATGAGACCTCGGAGCCTCTCTAGTCAAGTCCTCTGATTTTATAGATGAAGAAATTGAAGGTCAGAGAAATGATTTGCTCAAAATTATTCATATAATAAGTGGCAAGTTTGGGATCTAAGGTCAGGTCTTCTCTCTAAAAGGCACTGCTTCTTCCTTAGAAATTTACAGAGCTCTAACTAAGTCATTGATTCATAAATTTGTGGCTGTTCTCTACTAATAACCATTCGGCTTCTCTGCTGGCAACATTATATACATATTGTAGATGAGGAAATCAAAGTATCAATCGTTAAATAAAGTCCCCCTTTCCTGTATAACTAGTTAACAGCAGCAGTCAACCTAGAAACCTCTTGAACTCATGAATCCCAGCAGTGCTTTCAAAGCATTTTATGTAATGCTATAGACTAGTCATTTAGCCATTGGCGTGAACCAGCTGCATTCTGTTATTGTATTATTTGTTAGCACTGAATGATGTGATGTCAGGAGGAGGCTCAAAAGTATCTTTATCTTCTCAACAGGGAGCAGTAAAGTCAAGGAGGTTATGTAATACATCATCTCTTTCCTGGAAGCTCAACTTGTTTCAATGTCTTTCCTTTGGTCCTTGCAAAGTAAAGATTTTGATTCTTTTTATTTCTGTTTGTAATGTTCCTCTCCTCTCCCCACTGGTTGTAATTATAGTATAGTTCTTTTTCCTCTCCTTAGAAAGGAACATTTTGCCAATATGAGTGCTGTTCTATAAACAAGTTCCTTATCATGTACTTCAGGCAAAATAGCATATCATTGGGACCTGTGAAAATTTCTGTGGCGGAATAAGGCTGATTCTAGGCTTGTTAGTGAGGTTTCCAAAATGTAAACCACTCAAATTTATTCAGTCCACATTTTTCTGTGGCAATAATTTTCTATCCTACTTCTGTGATATCCTGTGGTGTCCTCACATAGCAAAACTTTCAGGAAATTCTGGATTCTTGAAACAAAATTCATTTCATTATATTTAATTTATCTATACAACTCTGGTAAGGTACTTAATCTCTCTATGCTCCAGTAAAGTCTCTAAAACAAGAAGTTATAGAGAAGTTGTCCATTTTATAATGGGAGTATCCTCTCCTCCCAACCCCACTTACCATAGGAACATATTAGCAAGTATAGTATAATTAAAATATAAAAGCTTCACAAAGGTGAGGGAATTAGTTATTAAGGGAAACTCCTAGCCCATTAAGAGACTTTCTTAGTAGCATTAAGAACCCTTAGATCACCTATCTAACCCTTTGTGAGAATAGAGTCAGAACAATAATGCCATGATAATGGAGTTAGAATTGGGTGCAGACATTTTTGGAAAGCAAGTTCCATTGCCCAAAGTCACTAAAAGACGCTAAACTTCAAAAGGATTAAAGAAAGAGGAAAAGGGGAGGTTTCTGGGAAGACTGCAGAGTAGGTTGCTAAATTTTGAGCTCTCCCTATTTCCTCCTCAAATAGAACAAATTTGTGCCTCAGGGCAAACCCAGACTAGTGGAAAAACCAAAAAGACCTGGGGCAGAACAGGGGTGCTCCTGATATAACTCCAGAAGATCAGTGGAAAGACCTCGGGCCAGGATTAACCCGTGTGAGATGCAAACACCTCGGGCTAGCTCAGCACAAACAGCCAGTGGGGACCCCTCGGGTTACTTGGCTGGAGCCCCCGCTGGAACCACATAGACTTTTGCCTCCAGGACTGTTTGTGGAGTCTGGGAATTCTGAGGGAGCTTCGGCTATGGGGAGCGCCAGGCCCAGGCGTGCTGCTAAGACCAGCTCTGGGTGAGAAGGAACCAGTACCTGGGGATTTGTTTTGCTTGATTGTGTGCTTGTTTGTCCTTCATTCTGCAAGAGGACCAATGAAATCAGGAGTATGATGTCTTGATTTACAAGTAAATTGGATTTAAGTGAGGCAGGGGCTATGCAAAGTCATCAATCTCACTTTTTTTGTTTTTTCCCAGAGTCATAAGAGTCCAGTGGCAAGATAACAGGCCATGGCCCAGACTCTATTCTTATGTCTTATGATGGAGATTTTTTTTTAAATTTTATATATATATATATATATATATATATTTATAATATTATCCCTTGTATTCATTTTTCCAAATTATCCCCCCCCTTCCTCTATTCCCTCCCCCCGATGACAGGTATATGATGGAGATTTTAAATTTTTTTAAGGAGTGAGAATTGAGTAGGAGGTGGAGGAAAAAGAGAGAAAGCAAAGGAATATGGGGTTAGCAATACCAAAAAAGAGTATCAAAAGGTTTTTAAAATGCATAGGAAAAAACAGAAGGATACCAGAGGGAAATACAGACAAGTGGGATAATTTTGGAGCCAACGTACTGAATTTATTATGTACTTAAAAATAAATATTCATAATGGAGAGTCATATTTGCCTATATAATCCTAATCCTTCCCTTCCTCCACCCCCTTCTTTGTATATAGGAATGTTGTTGCTTGTCAGTGTCTGTTAAATTTGGAATTACAAAAAATAAAGTTTAAAAATTTAAAATAAAAAAGGAAAGAAAATGGAAGTGAAATGAGAAGAATCAGGAAAACAACATATATTACCACAGCAGTGTGAATGAAAACATCAGAAACCATGTAAAGTGATCACTATGAAATGATAATGACTAATCCTGATATCTAAAAAGAGATTGAGAGGATACCTCCTTCTTCTTTGAAGAGTCTGGGAACTATGAATTGGAACACTGAACACAATGTCAGACTATAGGTATGTTGATTGGTTTTAATAAATGTTTTTTTTTTTTTTAAGGGATGACAGAGGAGGAAAAAGAATCTATGGAAAATGCACATTAATGAAAGCAAAAGTTATCAATAAACATTTAAAAATAAATAAAAAGGAGAAAGACATCTCTGACTGGAAATCTGATACATTTAAGTTTGTTAAATTTGTTTGGTTTTTAATTTGGCAACATGAATCCAATGAGTAGATCAATTATGCCAAAACAAAATAATTTTTCAAAAGCTTTTAGCTGTTATAATTATCATGAATAAACACATTCTCCCACAGCATTTGAAAGAAAAGTTCAAATATTTTAGATCTGACAAAGCAGTATATGTGGCAGCTGCTGCCATGTGAGAATCAGAGCAGAAAAGGTAGAGGAAAGGGCAGGTATTAAACATCATCATGGCAGAAACATCTTGAAATAGGTATTGCATTATCTGTGGAAAGGCATTAGGAAATTTTATCTATAAAATAAACTGGTAACAAAAAATGGAAAACTTACTTAAGATTGCCCATTCAAAGAGCAATATGAAATTCTAATTTTCTTGAACATGTAGAAGAGAATCTAGAAAACAAACCACACCAGAAATTCTAATATTCTGAATCATTCATTGAAAATGAAAATTAAAAGACTAAGGAAATATAAATAATTAAGACATCACAAAAATCAAAATCAAAATATTTTAACATAAATTTTAAAAAACTTAACCATAGAGACTGGAGAAATAAAAAAATAGATGAGGGAACTCCCAAATAAGGATGTGGAAAAATTTGGTCATCTATGAGGCTGCAAGAAGCCTAAGATAATGAAAAGTCAAGTTGGCTCATAAGAGGAATAGAGATTCTATATATCATTAATATAATAAACGGAGTAATTATATGAAAGGAGATGACTGGAATTCTAGCCTCTCTGCAAAACTGAAAAAATGGAAGGCTAGATTAAATAGATTATTATTGGTTCAAATGCTTCTTGGAGTACATGTATTACTACAAAGACACTCTACTAGTTTTTTTTTTCCTCTCAGACATAAACCTAATCCTCACTTTCTCAATAAAAGTTATTACATATTTAATATCAAAAAATAAAAACACTAAATACCCCTTCAAATATAAGCCAATAGCAATATGTACTTCATACAAAGAAATTCTATTTTGTACTATGTGGAGGAAGCCTATAAAATTTATAAAAAAGTAATATATTAGTTGAAGAGGAAAAGAGTTTCAGAGTTATGAAGAGCAACTAATTATCAATTTGGAAATTATTAAACAGGTTGCTCTAAGATTTATTTCATATATACATATATATAACCATATACATACACATATATAAACATATACATATATATGCAATACATATACTGCACTACCTTTGTTAAATATCATAAAGCCTTTGATTCAGTTGTGCATTCATGTATTATGAATTTGTTAAAAGGCTCAAGTTATAAATGAGAACACTAAAATGAAGTGCACACAGCCCCCTTTTTTTGGCTCTTTAATCCATTTCTCTAACAAAATAATATTAACAACAATTGGGAAAGTATAGCATTTTTCAGGGAGACAATTTAAATTATATCTAGACTAGCTTGTCTAATGCCATTATTTTGCAGAGGAAAAATGAGCTCCAAAGAAGTTAACTTGCCTTGCTCAGAGTCACATGAAAAATATGTGACTGAGAAATGATTTGAATCCAAGTCCTCAGACTAGTGCTTCTTTCTGCTATATCACATTATCTTTTTTTGACTATTAAATTAGTGTCAAACCAAAATATTTTATTCATCACTTGACATAAATGGATGATATTAAACTATATGACTCCACTGAAAAATACATTCAACTGCTCTTTTATCTCATGGAATCTTATTTTTCCTCAATAAAAATTTTTAAATACTATTTTATTTTTCCAAATACATGCGAAGATTGTTTCCAGCATTCATTTTTGAAAAATCTTCTGTTTCAAAAATTTCTCCCTTCCTCCATCCCTCTTCCACAAGCTAGCAAACAATCCTATATAGGTTAAACATGTGCCATTCTTCTAAACATATTTTCATGGAATCTTTCTTGAATTGTATCAAACAGTCACCAGGAAGCAGGTGAGATGGCATATTCCTGTTCACTGTGTAACTGGGAAGACTTAAGCTTATGGCTATCTTCAGAGATAAGTTCTGAATTGTGTAGACCAACGGAATTGGCCGTTCACACTAAATCCAGTATTAATCTGGTGAGAGCTCCCAAGATGGGGATGAGGGTGGGGAATACTAGGTTGCCTAAAGAGGAATGCCCAAATTGAAACAGAGCAAGTCAAACTGGGAGGGAAGTGCTATTATTCCCATTTTACAGTTGAGGAAACTGAGACCAACAAAGATTAAATAATTTCTCCAGTGTCACAAGCTAGCAAATATATGGAGCTGGATTTGAATTCAGGTCCTCCTTACTCCAAGCCCAGAGCTTTATCCATTTCACCAAAATGCCTCCTATCAAATGGCTGTCATGGATTTGTATGTGGAAATGGAGGGATTTATGATCATAATTCAGGATAATTCATTATCCATTGCCCCTAGAAACCATAGAAGGACTATTTTTAGGAGTCTGTACTTAGGGCTCAATGGTGATTATTTCAGGAAATAATGGATGCTGAATAACATAATCATTGCAGAACATAAACACGACATAACCTAGTGACTACAATTATATGTCAGAGGCTATTTTTTGTGCATTGACAGATGTCTACCTGCAGACTTCAAAATATCCTGGAGAGAACTTAACCAACAAACTATATGAGGAAAAACAAAACAAAACAATTTCTTTATCCAAGATTGAATTGTTGATCATTGTAACCTGGACATAGCACTGAGGTATAAAAATTATGAATGATTAAATTTAATAGATTCACTATCCCATATATTCATAATTTCAAACTACATGAAATAAAAAAATATCAGAGTAAGTATAGAGATATGGCTGAGGTTAAGACCATATGAGAAAAGGAAAAAATGCCTATGATCCCTATCAAGCATAGTTGTTTGCATATTTTCCTCATCAGAATGAGAGAAAGGACTACTTGTTTACTATTTTTGGTATTTTCAGTGCTTCATAAACACATAGTAAGGACTATATACCTATCTATTATTAAGTTGTTTCAAGGATGCTTTCGGGAAATTTATAGAGAATAAACTTTTATTTCAGTTTTTCTTAAATTGCAAAAAGCAATTATTTTACTCACTTGTGCAATTCATAGCCAATGAATATAAAAGATTAACCCTAAAATGAAATTTCTATCTATTTAGAGACAGGAAGAGAAAGATGATAGAGAAAATTCTAGTAATATATATGTATATGTATACATATATATATATATATATATCCATATAGCTATATAATTTAACCTGTAGATCATTCTGCTATTTACATATATATTAAATTGTTTAGTTCTTTTTCAGTCATATCCAACTCTTTGTGACCTCATTTGGGGTTTTCTTAGCAATGATAAGTGGAGTAGTTTACCATTTCCTTCTCTAGCTCATTTTAAAATTGAGGAAACTGAGGCAAACAGGGTAAAATAACTTGCCCAATGTCACACAGCTAATAAGTTAAGTCCAATTTGAATTCCTAACTTGAGGCTCAGCACTTTATTCACTGGGCCATCTAGCTGCTCTGTGTATATGTGTATGTATGTACACATTTAGATCTCACCTAATCTCAAGATCATAGAATGAAAGCCAAAAAGGATCTTTGAGGTCATTGAAGCTAGGTATTCCAGCTATTATGATTCCTATGATGAGGAAACTGGAACCCAGAAAAATTAAATGACTTTTTCCTGGTCACATGGGTAGTTATTAAATAGGAAGTTACAGCAGAACTTGTGAAAGAGCTAAAATTTGAACCCAGGTCTCCTGCCTCCAAATCTACTGCTTTTTTTTTTAAAGAGTAGAAATGCTGTGTTGTGAACCATGGTCCTCTCGCTGGGTGTAGATGGCTCTCTTCATCACTGAGCAATTGGAACTGGTCTGAATCATCTCACTGTTGAAGAGAACCACCTCCATGAGAATTGATCATCATATAGTTTTGTAGTTGCCATGTACAATGATCTCCTGGTTCTGCTCATTTCACTTAGCAGCAGTTCTTATAAGTCTCTCCTGGTCTCTCTGAAATCATCTTGCTGGTCATTTCTTACAGAAAAATAATATTCCATAGCATTCATATACCATAACCTATTCAGCCATTGATGGGCATCCATTCAATTTCCAGTTTCTTCCCACTACAAAAAGTGCTGCCACAAACATTTCTGCACATGTGGGTCCCTTTCTCTCCTTTAAAATCTCTGTAGTATTCAAGCCCAGGAAAAAACACTGCTGGATCAAAGAGTATGTACAGTTTGATAGCTCTTTGGGCAAATCTCCAAATTGCTCTTCAGAATGTTTAAATCAGTTCACAGTTCCACCAATAATGTTCCAGTTTTCTCACACCCCCTCTAAGATTCATCATTCTCTTTTCCAGTCATCTTAGCCAATCTGAGGGATGTGTAGTAGTATCTCAGAGTTTTCTTAATTTGCATTTCTCTGATCAATAATGATTTAGAGCACTTTTTCATATGACTAGAACTGGTTTTAATTTCTTCATCTGAAAATTGTCTGTTCATATCCTTTGATCATTTATCAATTGGAGAATGGCTTGAATTCTTATAAATTTGAGTCAATTCTCTCTATATTTTAGAAATGAGGCCTTTATCAGAACCGTTGAATTAAAATTTTTCCCTTCTAATTTTATTTATTGTTTATTGTTTCCTTTCTAATCTTGTCTGCATTGGTTTTGTTTGTACAAAAACTTTTAAACTTAATATAATCAAAATTATCCATTTTGTGATCAATAATGTTCTCCAATTCTTCTTTGGCCCCAAATTTCTTCCTTTTCAATAGATATGAGGGATAAACTGTCCTTTGTCCTTCTAATTTGCTTATAGTGTCACTCAATGTCTAAATCATGAACTTATTTTGATCTTATCTTGGTATAGGATGTTAGGTGTTTCTGCCTAGTTTCTGCCAGACTAATTTCTAGTTTTACCAGCATTTTTGTCAAATAGTGAATTTTTAGCCTAAAAACTGGAGTCTTTGGACCATGGTTCACAACACAGCATTTCTACTCTTTAAAAAAAAGCAGTAGATTTGGAGGCAGGAGACCTGGGTTCAAATTTTAGCTCTTTCACAAGTTCTGCTGTAACTTCCTACTTAATAACTACCCATGTGACCAGGAAAAAGTCATTTAATTTTTCTGGGTTCCAGTTTCCTCATCATAGGAATCATAATAGCTGGAATACCTAGCTTCAATGACCTCAAAGATCCTCTTTGGCTTTCATTCTATGATCATGAGATTAGGTGAGATCTAAATGTGTACATACATACACATATACACAGAGCAGCTAGATGGCCCAGTGAACACTAGATTGCTATAGTTATTGACTATTTTGTTCTGTTAATCTAACCTATTCCACTGATCAACTTCTCTATTTCTTGGCCAGTACCAAATAGTTTTGATGACTGCTGCTTTGTAATATAGTTTTAGGTCTGGTACAGCTAGGCCACCATCATTTGCATTTTTTTCATTAAATTCCCTTGAAAGTCTTGACCTTTTGTTCTTCCAGGTGAACTTTATTATTTTTTCTAGTTCTGTAAAATAATTTCTTGGGAGTTGATTGAAGCACTAAATAAATAACAAATGTTTTTAAAAGAAAAAATTGTTATAAACTTAATAATCATCAACAAAACACAAATTTTTCAATATCCTGAGGACAAAAAAGGTTGTATATGAAACTATGAATTTCTGTTATATACTGATTTGAAAAATGTATATTGAATTGGTTACAAAACTGTTCCAGATGATGCAGTGGATAGAGCATCAGCCCTGAAGTCAGGAGTATCTGAGTTCAAATGTGACCTCCTAGCTGTGTGACTCTGGACAAGTCACTTAACCCCAATTGCCTCAGCAAAAAATAAATAAATAAAACAAAAAAAAGACCCAGTCCCATTTATTTTTTATGTATTATTTTCTAAATTTATTGTCTAAAATTATTTTCTAAATTATTTATTTTACGTATTATTTTCTAAATTTATCTTTTAAATAAGATAAGATTTAAATAACTGGCTTAACTCAGACAGTTAACACTTTCTAGCTGTGTGACCCTAGGCAAGTCACTTAACTCAAATTGACTCAGCAAAAAAAAAAAAAAATTGTCCTTTTGCAACATTTTCTAAATTTATCTTTTAAATCCTTTCTTACTCTCTTCCTTCCTACTCTATCACTACCCATTCCTAGCTTACTTTGCAACACTTAAGTAGACTCAAACAAAATGAATCAACACTTTGGCCATCTCTGAAAATATATCTTATTCTGCACTACTCGTCCATCATCTCTCCATACTATTTCTACTCCACCTTACTGCCTCTCTATCAACAAATGCACAAATATTTATTAAGTGCCTTCTAGGTGCTATGTGATGGAGATACAAAGAAAGATAAAATAATCCCCAACCCCTCTCCTTCCCAATCCCAAATAGTCCCTATCCTTAAGGAACTTGCATTCTAATGAGGGAGACAATAAGAACTCAGTCATAGTTGATATGGCAAAATATACATGGATCAATGGGGATAGCTTCAAAAATTATTGACAGGTGTTTCTTGCAAAAGACTGGATTTTATTTTTAAGGTAACATAATTACTAAGTGTCTGAGGCCATATTTGAATTTAACTTAGGGCTTTTTGATTCCAAAGGCAGGGCTCTATCCACTGCTCCACCTGAAGCCTGGATGTTAGCTGAGACCTAAAGGAAGGAAAAAGGCAGGGATGAGGAAGGACAGATATGAGGGACAGCAATTGAAATTTAATAGTCAGGAAATAAGCCCTTATTTGAAGAATCCAGGAAGCCATTGTCCCTGGTTCGTAGAGTTCATTTGTCCAAACTAGTCAATTATAGTTAAAGAAACTGAGACAGAGAGATGAAGTGAATTGTCCAAGATTTGGGGCTCTTGTTATGTGTAAGATGCTGTGCTAAGGGCTTGGGGTAGAATAATACTGAGGGCCATAATGCAAAAATATCAATAAAAGGCAACTTAACTAGCTTCTGTGACAAATCCTAAAGCCCCATTGAATACCAGTTCCTGTTGGGTGATTATTTAATTTTATCATTGGTGAAATATACAAAGCAAATCAAAAGATACTTTCTGCTTTCATAGAGTTTATAAGCGATTAGGGAAATAGTGCATTCACAAAAATTCATCGAAGGATTTAAAATATCAGGAGGGAAGAGAGAGAGAATTCCAGAGAATCCATGTGTGCAAAGACACGAGGTAGGAATATGAATTCAATGTTCAAGACATCGTGTATATCAATTTCTTTGGAATTGAGTTTTTGCTTAGAGAACTGGTCTGTAAATTTTCCGAATTTGATGTTTTTATGTAGAGTTAATTTGGTGTTGACCTATTTACAACCACCAGATGTCAGTGCAAACAAAGGAGTCTCGGCTCTGGTCATATTTTTAGCTGGAGTGACATCACTATTTACTAATTAGAAATATAGCACTAATGATTAGTGATATTATTTTACCACTTTGCTACTTGGCGTCTTTGATAAGTAGCATGCAATGACTGCAGTGGACTATGTCTAAGTAAAATGTTTTAAGCAAATCTGGGAATGGATCCCAGGAATTTGTGGAGGGAACATATCTTCACATTCTTTGCTTTATTGCTGCATCCCATTTCAGGGTCCAAATCTTCCTCCTTAGGAAACAGCATAATGTGTACTTTGAAAATGAGGGAGCCTGCTTATAAAGCTGGTCTTGGGGACATAAAGACATGTTTTCAAGTCCTACTCCTGATACTTATTACCTGAGTAACTTTTGTTTTTAGTTTCCTTAAGTGTTAAGTGAAAAATTTGGAGTCAAGAGCTATTGAGGTCTCTTGGCCCATGAAGAGACAAGTAGGCTTGCTGACTAATACATGTGTATGAAAATCATTCTGATCGCCTTATTTGTTCCATATGGGAGGGAAAGAGCCAGATTATTGATCAGCAAAGCCTTGTTGTTTTGTATACTTCTCAAACTAGTTGGCAGGAGGATTTCTATACTTTAATTACAGTAAGTTTCTGCTCTTCGAGTTCTGTAGTGTCAGTTTGGGTAGTTTCCTTTAACTGGAAAGATTTCATATTATTTTAGAAATTTATTTGGCTGCAGAAAGGAAGAGCTAAAATAACCATGAAAACTATGTGCCAATTGAGACCTGGATCTCCTGACATGTTGCATCCTGGAGTCTCTCACACAATTTTTCTTACTTTTGTTCCCATCCAGGGAAAAGCTTGGATTTATCAGAAAGGGAGGGAGAGTTTGAATTTTCCAGGTTGCATGTCTATTCTACGAGTCTTAAATTCACTAGGCTAGGCCTAATCTAGATATCTATATGAGAAAATCATTGGTTAAAATAAACCTTATGACAATAATTTGATTTTCAGTTCTCATTTGTCTTATACATGCATGTGTATGTGTGTATAGTCCTAGGTGCATAAATATGTGTGTATTTATGCATGTATGTGTACATATATATGTATATCTATAAAATATGTATGTACATGTCTGTCTGTCTATTTATCTATCTAATGGGCTTGTACCTAAGTACTCACCTGTCAGGAAAACATTCTTTCTCTTTTTGGAACTCATTAAGCATCTCTCTCCATTCTTCCAATGATTCAAAGAACCAGTAACAAATAGGTATGGATTACTCTTTTGATATATGTCTTTTCCTTGTGTACTGATGCTCTTTTTTCCCTTTGGGGGATAGTTTAGGACTGAGTGAGACTGGGTATCTCTATCTCTTCTCCTGCCATATATCCTTGATGACCTAAATATTTTTCTTCTCACTCAGGCTCTGAAACATTTTGCTTCTTAAGTGAAAACTTCACTTTTTATTGTTTTGAACCATAGGGTCCCTCCTCAAGTTTCTATTTCTCTATAACTCTTATTCAATACTGGTCACTCAGTGTATGTGGTTTACTGTATAGGCTGAATAATGAAACCACACTCTTGGATGGTTTAGGAATAGTACAGGAGAATGGACTGAAAGACTTCTGAGATAATTTCCAATTCCAAGATCCTAAGTTAGACAAATGAGAACTGAAAATCATATTATTGTTAAAAGGTTTTCTTTTTTAAACTAATGATTCACATAGATATCTAGGTGGGACCTAGCTTAGTGAAGTTAAAATTGGTAGAATAGAAAGTCAGCCTGAAGAATTCAAGCTAAATTGAATTTGGCCAGGACCAGAAATATCTGAGAGATGCAAGAGCACCTACTTTGTTTTAGCCAGGGGTAACAGTGGGGATGAATATCCATGAAAAGACCACTTTAGTCACTCAATTAACATTTATTAAGAATCCACTAAATGATGAAGAGGCAAAAAAACAGTTCTTATCCTTAAGGAACTCACAATCTCATAGGAATACAATATCTTTCACTAATTCAGATTCTTGGTGATTTTTTTTTAAGAGAAAAAGATAAAATGAATTACTAGAGACCTGCTGAAACATGGCAGTAGCAATGCTTATTAATATAAATGTTCAGGAAAACACATTTTTCAAGAGTTGGTGGCAACATCACAGTTTGTGGTGCATGAGATTTATTTTCCTCCAAACAGTATCTTGTTTGTTCCTTATTATATGCTTTCTTATAGTATTTTGTTGTGATGGGTGATAGGTTGACTCTGCAACTAGTTTGTAAATTCTTTAAGGTCAAAGGCTGTGAATCAGATTTCTTTATATTCCCTCCCAGGGAGATATATTACAGTGCTTTACATACAGTAGGAACAAAAGAAACATTTGTTAACCATTTGTTGATAAAAGCAGGGTTATTTGATATGGTCCCAAAGGGTAATCAAATGATCCAAGAGGATCAAAGAAGGAAATTGAGAGTCACAGATGGAGTGATTTCCCCAAGATAGTAAGATCTGACACCTTCTGCAGTAGGCTATATTTGAAAATAAATTAAAGTCACCTCAAGCCAACAATTTTTGTAAAATCACAGAACTAGAGAATATTAATGTGTCAGAAGGGACCTTAAAAGCCATTTCATCTAATGTCATTTGACATAGAAAGAAACTGAGGCTGAGAGATGTAAAATGATTAAAGTGTGACAAAGTCAAAGAGGCAAGGACAGAAATTAGATTTGTTTACTGAATTTTAATAGTCTTGTGAGAAAAATAAATAAATATCCTATTCCCAATGGAAAGACTTGGAATTATGATTTTATTTTAGTTTTTGGAAACCATGGGCTGTCAATTGTAATTTTTCGGTCATATCTGACGTTTTATGTCCCTATTCAAGGTTTTCCTGGCAAAGATACTGAAGTAGTTTGCCATTTCCTCTTCCAGTTCATTTTACAGATGAGGAAACTGAGGCAAACAGGATAAAGTGACTTGCCCATAGTCACACAGCTAGTAAGTATTTAAGGTCATATTTGAACTCAGGTCTTCCTGAATCCTGGCCTGGCTCTATCCTCCGCCCTACCTAGCTACTGTGGGAAAGGGAGCCAATGTGTTTAGAAATGTAGGTGAGTGATGTAAAGACAAAAGATAATCAATGAAAAAAATGTAAAATACAAAGCTTATAGAGGCAGATATTGACACAGTAGACAAAACATTGAATCTAGAATCAAAAATGGAGTGCAAATCCAGCCTTAGAGACTTACTAGCTGCGTGACTCTGAGGAAGTCACTGAATCCCTGATTGGCTCAGTTTTCTCAACTGTAAAATGGGGATGACAATATCACTCACCCTCCAAGGTTGTTGCGAGAATCAAAATTGAGATAACTTGTAAAAACTGCTTAGCACAGTATCTGATGCATAACAAGCATCATAGAAAGTCTTATTCCCTTCCCCTTCCCTATGGTAGAAGCTAAATGATCCATAGAGAAAGCCTATGTGAACTGATGCACAATGAAGTCAGCAGGACCAGGAAAATATTTATCCAATTACAATGACATTTTAAAGACAAACAACTTTGAAAGATTAAAGACGTCTCCTTTTTATAAGAACCAATATAGATTTCAGGAGATCAATGAGGAAGTCTGTGATGGAATGACTCAAGGTATAGAATGAGCCATATACTTTTAGACATGACCAATCCAGGAATTTGTTTTGCTAGACTATACATATTTATTACAATATTTTTCCTTCATGACTGGAAATGTGTTTAACCGATATTGGATTGTTCCCTGGTCTAAGTAAAAGCAAGGGGGGAAGGGAGGGAAAAAATTGAAGCACAAGGTTTTTGCAAAGGTGAATGCTGAAAACTATCTTTGCATGTATTTGGAAAAATAAAAAGTTACTAAAATGAATTTAAAAAACAAAACAAAACAAATCTCCCAACAATATTTCCTTTTTTCTCTTTCTAATTGGGGGATGAAGAGATAAGATAGAAAATAAATGCTTATTAATTGAAAAAAATGACCTACATAAAGAGGGCTCTCATAGATGATTGCTCTGCATAATTTTGCTTCTAATCAAGGGACTCCATTTTTCTTTCAACAGAAATCTTCTTAAAGTGAAAGGGAAGTTTGAGGTTGTTTTTTTTTTTTTTTTTCTCAAATCCCAAGGCTTGTTTCCCTGAGGAGATTTTGGTCTATTTGAAAAGAAAGATCAAGGAAAACCTTGAAAAAGGAAAGAGATCATTATTTATGACTAAGGTCCTGAACCATTGTGAGCTATAACAGCAGAGCAAGGTTGACTGAGGGGCTACACAATGCTCCTTTTTGGAAGATCCCAGGAAGTAGATGGAGAAGCAAAGGCATGAATGAGCTGCCCTGTGCCCAGGTTTCAGACATATTTCAAAGGCACCATTTTGTTGTTTCCAACTTTGTTCCCTGGGTGAGTTTATGGCATGGTACATCTAGGTCTAACAAATGTCTATAGAGCTCTTTGTGAGAAATTAGCAGATTTGACCCCAGGAAAGTGTTAGTAGGCTTGTATCCCAAAGATATCAAAGAAAGACGGAAGGAATGTGTGTGAGTATCATATATATGTGATGTGTATATATATATATATATATATATATATATATATATATATATATATATATGTTTGTATATATCTCTGTATATATGTGAATATATGCGTAATAGAAACATGTAATAATATTATTAGTAACTAGTATTTACATAGTATATCCTCTGTGCTAAGCCCTTTACAAATATGATCTCATTTGTTATTCCCAACAACCCTGATTAGGAGATGTTATTATTATTCCCATTTTACAGATGAAGAAAAAAAATTAAGTGATTTGTCCACAGGTACACTACTAGTAAATATCTGAGGCCAGATTTTAACTCGTGCCTTCTGACTTTAGGCCTTGAATTCTATTTGCTGTATTACCTAATTGCCTTTCTCTTTAACTAGTGGCAAAGAATTGGAAATTAAGGGGGTACCCATCAATTGGAGAATGCCTAAGAAGTGATAGAATACTATTTGTTGTTGTTAGTGAGTTATTTCAGTCACATCTGATTCTTTGTAAACCATTTGGGGTTTTCTCATCAAAAATACTGGGGTTGTTGACTATTTTCCTTCTTCAACTTATTTTATAGATGAGGAAATTGAGACACATAGGGTTAAGTGATTTGCTCAAGGTCCCACAGCTAGAAAGTATCTGAGACTGGATTTGAAACCAGGTTTTCCTAACTCCAGGCTAGGCATTTTATACACTGAGTTATGTAGCTGTCCTTTAAAAAAAAATAGGGATCTGCAAAGCTTGTTTATTATGTGTGTTTTATATTTTTTTTCCTATTAGCAGATGAAAGAGAGAGGGGAAGAGAGAGAGTGACAAAAACAGAGACATAAAGAAAGAGACAGAGACAGACAGAGAAAGAGAGACAAGAGAGAATGACTAAGAGGACTAAGAAAATCCACATAGATTTTTTTCTTCATGATACATAAGTTAAAAGAAGAAAGTCACCAGGAGGCACTGGAGGGGAAGGGAGTGAGAAAAATGATAGCTGTGGCAAGCTAACCCCAGAAGGGATTCAGCAAAGAGAGAAAGTTATTAAAGTTATTAGGAGTTAGCTAATTCATTCTTTTGAGATCCTAAACTATTCAGTGGATTTAATCTGTCAGTCAATGGCTCCTATCTCATGGCTTATTCCTTTTCCCTGGTTAATTGTGAGTTCTACTAGGGAACTTATCTTTTCCCTTGTTAAGTGCTAAAACTCCTTTTCTTGCTAACTATATGCTGTCCTGAATCCATTTCACATTTACCACTCCTGGTATCTATTTTATTTCTTCATTTTGTCCATAGCCTCTTTTCATAAGTAAAAGTGCCTTTTTGTCAAAGAGAATGGCACCGTGAATTCTTCACATGTGTCTCACACCTTGTATTTTGAAATAGGAATTGCTATCCCAATCTCATCACTTGGTGCTGAACCTCATCATCTGCACTACAGTTTCCTGGACAAGTAGTCCTCCAAATTCTACTTGAAAACTTTGAACTAACAGAATCCATCACTTCTCTCCAGACAGTCCATTCCACTTTTGGATAATTCTTAACTGGTAAAATATCCTTTTTTCAACTTCTTCCTATTGTTCCTTGAAGCTAGGAGATGTAGAGCACTGGGCGTTGAGTCAGGAAGATTTATCTACCTGGATTTCAAATCTGGCCTCAGAGACTTAGCTGTGTGACCCTGGGCAAGACTCTGAACTCTGTGCCTCGGTTTCCTCCTTTGTAAGATGAGCTGGAGAAGCTAATGGCAAACCATTCCTGTATCTTTGCCAGCAAGACCCCAAATGAGATCAAGGAGGGTCAGATACAGCTAAAAAATGACTTCAAAACAATACCTATTGTTCCTGGTTCTAAAATCTGGGGCCAAATAGAACAAGTATAATCCCCCATCTACTTATAGTAGACAGTTCCTTCTCATCTCACACAGCACTTAAGCAGCCAAATGTCCAGTTTCTTTAACAGATCCTCATGGGACATGGACTCATCATCTTGATTCACCATCTTGATTAATCATCTAGGAACCAGCTTATTAATATGTGATACCTGTGAATGAAAAACCCCAGGGAAAGAGTGCATCCAGGCAGGGTCAGCTCCACTCCTCCTGATCTATGTCTTACCACTGGACCCAGATGGTTCTGGAGAAGAAACAACCTTACATAGCTTTCTCTCACTGATCCAGGTTACAAATGATGGTATCACCTCTTTGATATCATTGTCTTCTTCCAGAACAAAGGACAAATAATAGCAGCAGCAGCAGCAGCAACCACCACCACCAAAGACAAGACATGAAGAAATTGGAAGCCTTAATATACTTTAATATGTATGTTTATATATATACATATTAAACATCTTTACTTAATGTACTTTTAGGAAAGATGCTCCTGCACTAATCGGTGAACTATTAATGAGGAGTGGGTTTATTAAGGAGGAGGTAGGCTAGAAGTCTTTATCTTCTCCTGCTGGGCATATGACTTGGTCATTAGGATCAGTTACCTGCAACAGTCTGGAGGAATCCATCTCTGGCCAGACCCACTCTTATTAGTGAGCTGGGTCACCATAAATGCTAATGGAGGGGCACGAAGAAGGGCTTATTCCCTCAGAGCAAAAATTCACTTCAAACAAGAGTAAGGGGGCAGCTAGGTGGCGCAGTGGATAGAGCACCAGCCCTGAAGTCAGGGGGACCAGAGTTCAAATCTGGTCTCAGACACTTAACACTTCCTAGCTGTGTGACCCTGGGCAAGTCACTTAACCCCAGCCTCAGGAAAGGGGAAAAAAAAAAAAAAGTAAGGTCTCCTATCTGGGGGAAGGAGTCCTGCCCAAGATCAAGGAGAAAAAATACTCTGAGAATCAGGGCAAAGTCCTTTATCAGCCATGTCCTTCAGAGACTGGCTTACTGACTTGTAGAGGTTGGTCCCTGAATGTGGAATAAAAGATCGCTAATATGATAGAAAACAAAAATTACTCTCACATTTCAAATTGAACACAACACAGCCCTTTTCAGTTACATTCAAGGTCTAAGGGAAAGGCATTGAGATATGTTGAAAAGAGAACCTGACAGATATGTGCTAGAACCAACTCAAACTGGCACCAGAAAGCTGGTTGTTTATCTGGAGAGATGGTTGTTAAATTCAATACAAGAATTTACATCTTGGGAAAGTCAAATCAAGGCTTGATTTGTTGGTTTGTTATTTATCCAGACTTATAAAAGTGATGGTGAAAATATTATTAATGCAAATTAAACTTAAAAGTATGTGTAAAAGCCTATTGTTCAGATTTTCTGGCTCATCCCTAAAACCTCGGACACTTGTTCTAGCTTTGTTATTTATTAGCTCTCTGCTCTTGTTCAAGCTGCTAAACTTTTCTGGGGCCCACTTTCCTCATCCTTAAAATGAATAGATTATATTAGAGGATTCTAAGAATAACTTAATTCAGTTCCAAAAACACTTATTTTGTGTAAGGCCCTGAACTATGGGCCGGTGTTGATGGTGGGTCTAGTGACTCTTAAGAAGTTTACAATATGTTAGGGGGAGGAAGAGTTATAGTTCTTTCAAGAAATAAATCTATGAGGAAATCTATTATTTAAATTGATAATGAAGGATGTTTTCTATTTTGGCACTCATTTGTGTTTTCATCTGTATAAGGGAAATGGATCCCTAATGTGGAATCTCCTCCAAGTGATGCTGATTCACAATTGATTTGTAACTGAGAAGGCTCTGTGGGACACTGAGATGTTAAGTGAGTTCCCCAGAGTTGCACATCTTGATTTCTGAATCCAAGTTTTCCTGGCTCAAAGGCTGGCCCTTTATACACTATGTCATATTCCCTCTCAACCAGGAATGTGTTTAATAGCAAAGCATAACAATTAAGGAAATTATTTTTTGCTGTTTTGTCATTTTCCAGTCATGTATGATTCTTTATAACCCCATTTAAGTTTTTGTTGGCAAAGATATTGGAGCTGCTTGCCATTTCCTTCTCCAAGTCACTTTACAGCTGAGGAAACTGAGGTAAATAGGATGAAGTGGCTTGCCCAGGGTCAATCAGCTAATCAGTATCTGAGGCCAGATTTGAATTCAGGAAAATGAGTCTTTTTGATTGCAGGCCCAGAACTTCATTCACTCTAGCATCTGGCTGCTCAGTAAGGAAAGCATAGTCAGGACACAAAACCTAAATTCAATTATATAAAGCTGCATAAGAAAATGCAGTTTCTTGTGAGCACTGGTACGTTTTAGCAGCAAAATTTTGTTTGGGACCCAGATAACTAGAAGTCAAAATCAGGCTCTGGCATTAAAATTTTAAAAGCTAATGGCAAATCAATAAATCTTTCTGACTCTCAATTTCATCATCTGTAAAACCATAAAATCATAGATTTAGAGAATAAAAGGTCTATAGTGCAAAGTGAGAAATGGAGATATCTTAGAGCATTTGTATTATCCATTTCACAAGGTTCTTGTAAGAAAAGCTCTTTGTGATCGTAAAGGAGGGAAAGGAATTCACATGCGCAAAAATGTTGGTGGTTGCCCTTTTTGTACAGGCTAGAAACTGGAAACTGAGTGGATGCCCATCAGAGAATGGCTGAATAGGTTATAGTATATGAATGCTATGAAATATTATTGTTTTATAAGAAACAATCAGCAGGATGATTTCAGAGAAGCCTGGAGAGACCTATATGAACTAATGCTAAGTGAAATGAGCAGAACCAAGAGATCATTTGCTGTGTATAATGATATAATTATACACGGCAACAGGAAGATTGTATGATTATCAATTCTGATGGACGTGGCTCTTCTCACCAATGAGCCGATTCAGACCATTCCCAATGATCTTATGATGAACAGAGCCATCTACACCCAGAGAGAGGATTGCGAGAACTAAGTGTGGATCACAATATAGCATTTTCACTTTTTGTTGTTGTTTGCTTGCATTTTATTTTCTTTCTCATTTTTTCCTTTTTGATTTGACTTTTCTTGTGCAGCAAGATAATTGTATAAACATGTATACATATATTGGATATAATATATATTTTAACATGTTTGACATATATGCTATCTAAGGGAAGGAATGGGAAGAAGGGGGAAATTGGAACACAGGGTTCTGCAGGAGTTAATGTTGAAAACTTATCAATGCAGATCTTTTACAAATTAAAAAGCTTTAATCAAAATAAACCAAAAAAAAGAAAAAAGAAAAGCTCTTTGTAAATTATAAAGCATTATATAAGGATGAATTCTTGTTATTATTTGGAAGAATAACTTCCTATTAGAGGAGTGGACACTTCATTGTTGTTACTCATTGTTTTCAGTTGTATCCAACTCTGTAGGACCCATTTTGAGATTTTTTTTTTGGCAGAGATATTGGAGTGGTTTGCATTTCCCTCTCTGGCCCATTTTACAGCTGAGGAAATTGAGGCAAACAGAGTTATGTGAGTTGTCCAGGCTCACACAGCTAGAAAATGTCCGAGGCCAGACTTGCATTCATGAAGATGAGTTTCTTGATCCTAAGCTTGGTGCTTTATCCTTTACACCACCTAGCTCTCCCCTGGGATGCTTCAATACTGGGAATTTGAAATTGGAATTTTAAAAAATTGCTTATGGAAAAGT